>NW_005871176.1:565050-580440 GCF_000147115.1 Myotis lucifugus | reverse complement strand
ACCAAATTTAATTACATATGCACATACGGGAACCCACACACATAAGGGTTCAGAGACAGACACGGAAAATGGAGTGTCTATGACATCTGAGCTAAGGATGAGGTTAGGGCTTCAGGCTTCAGGAGGGAGGAGGGCCATTCACAGATGGGTAAGAAGAGCAGGTGTTCGGTAATTGGATGTTCGCCCTGCCATATAGCTAGGTCAAAAAAAGGTTATTTTTGGTGATAACTGGTATTATGGGCAAGGCCCCAAATTTACATTTTTTAAGGGAGAGGTCCAAGTTTCTCTTGAGCCCAGAGGGTCTCGATTGCCTTCCGCTCAAAAGAACCTGCATACCACGGAGGCACATCCTGCGGCGACTCCCACAGGTGAGTCCTGCTATGTCCCAAAGGCTTTACTGCATGGCTCTGACTCTATAACAATGCTGAGAGAGAGATGTTAAACTGGGCTTCAGAGCGCCTCACCCAAGTGGAACTGAAACCTGGGTCTGCTCAACACCCAAAGCAGAAAAACCTTAAGACCCTGCAGCACCCTTCACCCACCCATGAGCCACTATTTGTTGCCCAGAGCCCCCATCTTACCCACAGAGCAGTGGATGCAGTGGGAGGAGGAGCCTGTTGTCCCTCCCAATACCACCTGCCCCACCCCGACAGTTTCTGCAGGGCCCCGAGGAATAGGATGTAGTATACCAAGCATGGGATGAATGTGATAAAGACCAGGCCTTGCCCTAGCCGACTTGGCTCAGTGGATAGAGCGTCAGCCTGCGGACTGAAGGGTCCCGGGTTTGATTCGGGCCAAGGGCACGTGCCTGGATTGCGGGCTTGATCCCCAGTAGGGGGCGTGCAGGAGGCAGCCGATCAATGATTCTCTCTCATCGTTGATGTTTCTATCTCTCTCTCCTTCTCTCTTCCTCTGTGAAATCAATAAAGAAATATATTTTAAAAATAAAAATAAAACAAGACCAGACCTGGGATCCCATTTCTGTGGCTCACCAGCTCTGTGGACTTAGGGCCAGCGGCTCCATCTCCTTGGGTCACTATTTTCTCGTCTGCAAATCGTCTCATGTCAATTGGATTATTAGACCGGCTGGAAGAACCTAGAAAGGTAGAGGGAAATTTCTTCCGCCCGCCTCACGGCGTTGTTGAGGGGAGGGAGTGACCCTGGTGTAATCTGCAAGTTTTATGGTGCTGTGTCAGTGCTAGCTGTTGGCCTCAGTGTTCCCATCTGAACAATGGGAATGCATTCAGCTCCGCAGTAAATCCTTCGGCCCAGGGATTCCTGGTTGACCAACAGTGTGAACCTAGGACGCGCTGTGTACAGCAGATTTTGGAGCCCAGTGACCTGGCTTCGGAATCCTGATTCTGCTACGTGCTCTGTGAACTTGGCAAAGCCGCTTTGGTTTTCTGCTACTCTGAAAGTGGGGTGGTAAAGATGTGGACAGAATGAGTATTTAAACCATTTCACCCGGAGGAGCTGCCTGGTCAATTTTAGCTTTGAAAAATTCGTGGAATATAGTGGAATAGAATATTAGTCCCTCTGCTTTAACATTTGCTGTCATGTTTGATAGCCTTTATTTAAAAAAAAAACTAAAGAAAACATGACAAAAATGTTAATATTTGTTCATTCTGGGTGATAGAGTCACAAATGTTTGTTATATTATGATCTGTACTTTGCTATAATTTTTTAAAGAAAATGTTTTTCCAAGATTGGGCCTGGGTAGCGGTGCCACCTTGTGGCCACACTGTTATTATCTTGAATTTAAGAACTTTTCAGAAGTTCGTCCTGTGTGTGCTTCTAAATCTGTCTTTTCATAATGAATTAATAATGTCCTAGACTTCCTTCACATTTTAGGGCACAGAGGGGCCTTCAAGGATGCTTAGGCTTTGGTTGATTGCTCCTACACAGGCTGCTCTCTTCCTAGAGAAGGCTGGTGCCACAGGGGACAGCTGAGTCTTAGGAAGTCCTCTGCCCAGGCCCCCGCTTTTGTCAGCACATGGAGAACCAACAAGAGCTCCTCATTACAGAGATGGAGAAGCCGAAGTCCAAGGGGGATGTGAGGCCTGCACAAAGCTGCCCTCAGGGAACACGTTGACCCACTGGGTAAACTTCACGAGGGGGTTGTTGGTTTTGCTCCCTGCTGTATCCTCAGCACATGTTAGGCCAGTGATGGCGAACCTTTTGAGCTCGGCGTGTCAGCATTTTGAAAAACCCTAACTTAACTCTGGTGCTGTGTCACATATAGAAATTTTTTGATATTTGCAACCATAGTAAAACAAAGACTTATATTTTTAATATTTATTTTATATATTTAAATGCCATTTAACAAAGAAAAATCAACCAAAAAAATGAGTTTGCGTGTCACTTCTGACACGCGTGTCATAGGTTCGCCATCACTGTTTAGGCTGTCAGCAAATATACGTTCAATGAGTGAATGAACAAAACTGTCAGCCCAACCACAAGCTGTTATGGGCCCATCATTCATGCTCAATATTTTAATAGTGGCTGGCATTTACCGAGGCCTAACTATACTCCAGACACTGTTTCAAGCTTTATATGTACATTGATTGATGGAAAGCGCGCCATGACCCCGAGAGTGAAGAAGATGTGATCATTATCCCCCGTTTTAACCGAGCCTCCGAGATCCTGAGTGACTTGCTCAGGATTACACAGCTAAAAAGTGGCCCTGCCAGGATTTGAACCCAGGCAGACTGGATTTTCCCTGAGGCTTGGAGCTAGAGGGGGAAAAAAAAAATGGGGCTTGTTGGCTCCATAAAAGGCTAACAAGGCGGGGAAGCTGGGGCCAATTACCGGCCCATCCAGAGCGGGGCCTGCGCTAACAGGGCTGTGTGCCAGTGTTAATCCCCTGTAAAGATTTTAATTCCCTGCGGTGAGGGGGCCCTGGGGGAGCTGCAGTTTTGTGTTTTTTCTAGGCTGTTGTGGTTCAGTTTGAGGTTGGCGAAGAGAAAAACTGGCAGCCACTACTTGACATCTCACTCGGATTGGCAAACTAACACGACTAGCCCCGCGCCCCTGGTCCCTCAAATCTGGCCCCTCCCACCTGCTGCTCCCAAATCCAATCAGCTGCGTCTCAGCCGTGTGGCCCCGCCTCCGCCATATGACCCCGCCTTTCCAGACTTTGCTCCTGCCTAACTCTGGCCTCCATCATCTCCCGCCTGAACTATCGCAGTTCCCAGCTGCTCTCCAGCCTCCCCCTCCTCCTCCCACGAGCCTTCTATTCTTGCTGAAACTCAGCTCTGCGCAGACACTTCCAGGGCTCTCTCTGCAAAGCGCATGAAGTCTGAACTCTGACTAGCACTCCGGGCCTGCCACCAGCCCCGCCAACCCACCTTCCTGCTTTCTTTCCAAGCAGCCGCTTAATTTATGTTTATGAATGAATTTATTCTCTGCCTTGTTCCATACACAGGATGGAGGCATCTCCTGAGCAAGACACAGCCTGGTGCTCAGGTCTGAGGCCCAGCACCAAAACCAAGCCCCAGTAGGTCTTTCATTTGGACCTGGTCTCTGAGTCCTCGGAAGCCCCGCGGGACTTTCTCTGCACCCGCGAGTGAGTTCTCACCTCCAGCCACATAGAAAGACTATTGATATGGCCAGGACTTGTCCCTCCGAGTCTGAGGGGTCACTGAAGTCTGCATGCAAGAGGTATACTTCTCTCCAACCCAATTCCACGTCAAAGGGATGCAGGGCCACTGTGGGTGATCATGCAAGCTGTGTCCTGCTCAACTGCAAGAGGTGCCATTCTCGCGTTGGGACATTCATGACATGCACTACAGTGCGGGGAGCAGCCATGAAAGAAGGGCTTGGGACACTAAGGAAATCCTGTGCAATATACAACGGTCGTCACTAGAGGGCGCCAGATTGGCATCCCAGGGCTTTAAGACCCTCATTTTTCTCATTAGCAAGATGAGCATTTTCCAAGAATTAGAAATAATATATGTAAATTGCCTGGTATGCAGTGGTTACAGCAATGTGTGCGAGGAAGAAAGATCATAGTCCTCCCGCTGTCCCCTTCCAATGGAGAACTGGAAGGGGGGCCGGGGGCGGGGAGGAGCCCACGCTCAATCGCATGGGGCTAATGTTACCAAACGCACAGGGTCATTGTGAGGTGTCAGGACCATCCCACAGCAGGTCATTAAGAACCGGCACCTACGGAGCTGAGTTATTAGCCCAGACCGCCTGGATCTGAGTCCCATTGGTGACATTTCTTAACTGCATGACCCTGGAACATTACTTAACCCCTCTGCACTTCCCATGCCTCGTCTGCAAAATGAGGGCAATACCTGTATCACAGAGTGGTGGTGAGGGTAGGTGAGTTATTTATGTCAATTATTTAACACGGCACCAGTTTGCATGTGTGTTGGTGTGTGTGCGTGTTTAGCACAGCACCCGTTTGTGTGTGTGTGTGTGTGTGTGTGTGTGTGTGTTTAGCACAGCACCAGTTTGCGTGTGTGTGTGTGTGTGTTTAGCACAGCACCAGTGTGTGTGTGTGTGTGTGTGTGTGTGTTTAGCACAGCACCAGTGTGTGTGTATGTGTGTGTGTGTGTTTAGCACAGCACCAGTGTGTGTGTATGTGTGTGTGTGTGTTTAGCACAGCACCAGTGTGTGTGTGTGTGTGTGTGTGTGTGTTTAGCACAGCACCAGTTTTGCGTGTGTGTGTGTTTAGCACAGCACCAGTGTGTGTGTGTGTGTGTGTGTGTGTATGTGTGTGTTTAGCACAGCACCAGTGTGTGTGTGTGTGTGTGTGTGTGTGTGTGTGTGTGTTTAGCACAGCACCAGTTTTGTCTGTTTCCCCTTCTCCTGGGCCAGGCCAGGCTGGGGTCCCGGGGACTGGTGCTGGGTCACTGTGAGGGTGAAAAGGGATGGCATGAGGCAAGCCCAAGGGACCAAGGGTCAAAACCAAAAAAGCAGTTGGGAAGCCCACCAAGGATGTAAGCAAGGCCAGAACCGGGCACCCAGGGAGACAGGAGCTGGGGTGACAGGGCCCAGGGGGGCCAGTGCACCTGGCAGAAAAGTGAGAGGGTCACCAGGATGCAGGAGGGCCTACTCAGGGTGCACCGTGCAGCCTGGCCCTTTCCCAGGCCCCACCGCTGGGCCCCTCCGGAACCTTGGGTCAGCGGAGCCGGCCAGTGAGGGAGAGAACACGGCGTTGAACGAATTTATTCGTGAGAACACTCAGGGTCCGTCGGGGGACACTCTACTGGTTACAAGCTCCAGAAGCTCTTGTCGGAACAGCCATGAGGAGCAGGGTGCCCGCAGACAGGGGGCCGGAGGGGCTGGAAGCTGCTGGGGACAGGAGAGCGGACACAGGCAGTTCTTCCCTGCCCGCCTGCCCCGCCCGGGTCGGACCCCGCCCCTCCTCTAGGGTTAAAGTGCAGCGGGAGGGGGGAGGCCGCTGGGATCAGGCAGCTGAGCCAGAGTGAACACTGCCTACAAGAACCCTCGCCCCTGAGGCCCAGCCACAGTCCATCCCACCCAGAACCCTCCTTGGAATCTGAGTAAGGGAGACCCCTCCCCACCACCAGGGCTTTAGAAAGAGTTCCCCCAACAGGGTGAGGCTGTCTCATCAGCTTTCTGAGGGCCCTGGAACTTAGGGGCAGTGAGAGGCACAAAGATCTCAGAGAAGAGGAGGGAGGGATGCTCTTCTGCTGACGGGCTGGGGGTCACTCCCACCCCCGGGCCTGGGAAGACGCCTCCCTGCCTCCCTCCGACCCCTGGAAAGCCAAGAAAGCCAGAGGCCCGAAGAGCCTGGCCCCGGCTCCAGGGCCATGAGTCAGCAGGGTCCTGCCCAGGCCTGACTCCCAGCCACGGGGGGAGAGCCACTTCAGTGCACGGGAGTGGGTGGGAGGCCCTGGGGAAGCCGGTGGGGCTGGAGCTCCCTGCTTCTGCCGTGGCCTTCCCCGCCCAGACCCAGCCCCTCCTTCAGGGCCACCCTCCACTCAGGGCCCAGCTCCACCCTTGTCCCCAGGGCCCTGCCCCGCCAGAGGCCACACGGGCCTTAGCCTGGCTCCCGCCATCTGCACGGCCTCACCCCCACCCACCTCAGCAGCTTAGCCAACTCTCTCCCCCTCCCAGGGGCACATCTCCAGGAGGCAGAAAGGAAGAGAACCCCCCTCCGAAGAAGAGTCCTCCCCCCACTCTTGAATATATTAAATCGTGCAGCTTGGCTCCAGCCCCTCCCTTCAGATCTCCATGGCAACCGGGAAGCATTCCAAGTCCAAGTCTGAATCCAAGTCCATCCAGTGCCAAAGGGGGGCTTCAGCCTCTCCCCACACACTTCTCCCAGCATTCCACGGGGGATGAGCGGGGGGGGGGGAAGAGTCGAGGGCCTCAGTCCTCAGCCCCCTCCTCCTCGGTGTGGGGGGCCCCAGGGGGTTCCTCGGGCTCAGGGGTCTGCCCACCGGGGTGGAGGTGAGGATGGGGGTGGGGATGGGTGCCGGGCGGGGAGCCCGGGCCGTCCTCGCCCTGCACGTAGACACTCAGCCCCTCGTGACTCGGCTCCTTGCCACACGCCTGGCAGCTGCAGTGCAGGATCTTCTCCACCAGCTTGTCCACCCTGGGCACCTCCTCGTGGCCGGGGCACTCCAGCGTCACCTGGGGAGGGCAGCAGAGCGAGGGTCCGAGGCGGGCAGGGCGGCCTCAGGCGTCACACATCCTCGTGGGCCCAGGAATCCTAGAGACTTGGAGTCTGAGCCCACCTGTGAGACCCCAGTTAGCTCTGCGGGCCCATCCAGGAGGGACGGGGAGAGTCCCTGCAGATGCCATCTGACTTGTCTCCCCACACCCAGCCCTACCGCCTCCCTCTCCATCCCCTCCCATCAGCTAGAGGGCCCCCCTGAGGGACAAGATCCAATGTGGCCTGCCCCTGACTCAATTCCCCTCAGGGCTCCCCCCGGCACTTGGAGGAAAGTCCTGGCTTCTCACTAAGGCCACCCCGGCCCTTCAGGCTGCCCCCCGCGAACTCTCCACCCCTGACTTTGCGCCACTCCCACCAACTGTGCTGACTGATCTGCATGAGACTTTGCACATGCTGTTCCCTCTGCCTGGGAGGTCCTCATCCAACCCACCCCCACCACCTGCCCCAAACATTGCCCAGGTACCTTCTACTCAACCTCTGGGTCTGAGCTCAGACCTTACTTCCTCCAAGAGCTCCCTCACCCCGGAACCACCAGCCTAGCTGAGGTTTGCCCTGTAGGAACCCTTTTAGCATCTTGTCCCCGCTAGTTCCTTCCTTCCTTTTCTTTCCCTCCCTCCTTCAACTCCATGCCAGTTCTGGGGACTCAAGGATAGTCCTTCGAGGAACTCAGAGTCCAGTGCGGGAAACAGACTCGTCAACATCACCCAAATGCAGATGAAAAACGGAGGCTGTGACGGATGCTCAAAGCAGAGACACACAGAGCTCGGGGCTCAGGACAGGGGCCCTGGGAAAATGATGCTCGAGCTAAGAGCGGAAGGATGAACAGACGTTAACCAGGCCAGGAGGAGAAAGGTGTTCCCACAAAGAGCATGTGCAAAGGGCGACCACCCAAGCAGGTGTTGGAGACTGAAAGGAGGTGAGCTGGTGTCAGGTGTCAAGCCAGTGAAGAAGGTGAGAGAAGGTGAAGCTAGAAAGACAGGCGAGCCAGACCACGCCGGGCTTTGTGGGGCATGGAGGCTGGGCAGGGGTGGGCAGCGGTACTCACAATCTCCCACATGGACTGGGCTGGCATGCAGGAGTCGCAGTGCACCAGGGACTCCGTAGACTGCGGGAAGGTGTTGGGAACACTGTAGCTGAAGCACTGTCCCAGGCACGCTCTGCGGGAGGAGAGGTCACCATGCCCTGGTCACTGTGGCAGAGGCAGGGACGGGCAGCCCTGTCCTCCTCCCCCCTCCTGGGCCCCTGTCCTCCTCCCCTCCACCCAGGCCCCCGGACCCCACCTGTTCTGGATGGACTTGGCCTCACAGCCGCTGTGGCCCACGATCTGGGTGATGTTCTTGGCCTCGCACCAGGCACTCTTGTCCGGAAACAGTGCCAGCTTGTTGATGGGCGGTGGGGCGGCCAGCAGCATGGCGGGGAGGACGGCCCCCACCAGAACCCGAAGCATCGTGCCCGTGGCCTTCAGAGCCCTAGAACTGAGCACAAACTGCGGTGAGGCCGGCCAGGCTGAGGACGCTGGCAAGGGGGGGGGGGCAGTGGTGTTGTAAGCATGAGCTCTGACATCTGACTGCCTGGGTTCAAATCCTAACTCTCCCACTTACTAACCAGCCACACCTTGGGCAAGTCATCCCTTCTGAACCTCGACACCGGGGCTGGTCATCGTATGTACACCAACGGGTGTCGTGAAGATGAAAGGAGGCATGACACGAAAAGCCCTCAGCAGATAACACGCACTCCATGTCAGTTATTTTTATAACTTCCTAGGTAGCTTTGAACAAAGTACTTTTCCCTCTGTGCCTCAGCGTCTTCGTCTAAAAAGGGATGGTGATGCTGTGCCTGGCGACGGATTGCTGCTGGGACTCGGTGGGACACTAAGTTTCAAGCACGTGTTGAGTGTTGAGCCATCATTAGCTCCCTCCTCACTGATGTTGTGGGTCCTCTGGGCAAACACGAAAAACTGCCCACACAGTGCATGCCCTCGAGGGCTGGCCATCCAGCATGTCTCTGGACATGCTGCCATAGCTGTCAGTATTCTGATGTCCAGAAAGCTAACCTCCATCTTCATGTCACGGTGAACTCTTAGGCCATTTTGCTGACTGAACCCCACATAAAAAAAAAAATTAACCCTGGACTAGACTGTATTTCTTTTTTGGATAACCCCCCAAAGCCTTGATCCCTGAGTCTACACACACATACATCATTATCCCCAGCTCCACCCAAACCTGGGACAAGCAGGAGGCAATCCAAGCCAAGCACTTGACCCGCTCTGTCAATTGAATGGAGCAAGACACCAGGACAATACGAGAATTTGCCAGCAGATGGCGCTGCAGGGCAGTGTGTGTCCCAAGATTCCGGACAGAGGGGACTCTCCCGGTTACCCAAGTTCATCTTCTGTAGGTTCCCCCACACACACCTCAAAAAACGAGGAGGAGGAAGGCTTGGTGGAGATTCAGAAAGGAGGGCAATGCCCACAAGGAGGTCCACTGGGGAAAGGACGCTGGACAGTCAGGAGTCCACACATGGGGTGTGACCCGGGACACTCAGGCGGCAGCGTGCCCACCTGTAAGATGAGTGAGGTGCCCTAGACCACCGGTTCCCACGCCTGGTAGACGCTCAGAACTCCCCGGGGATTGTGGAGTGGAAGTTCCAGGGCGGGTGGGGGTCTGCAATCTCACAAGCTCCAGGTTGGTTCTGCTATGCAGCCAGGGTGGGAACCAGGCCAGCTCAGTCAGTCGGGGTGCTTCCTCCAGGGACAGTCCCCCGGGGGGCCTGGGTGGGGCTGAAACAGGAGCAGGGGTCAGGTACCGTCCACCGGTCCCACAGACGCCCAGCACTAAAGTCGGGCTGGCTCGGAGCGGACATCCCATGCAGAACAACCGTCAGCCCACTTTCTGAATAAAGTGGCAGGTACTTCATACAGAGTCTGGAAAGGGGAGTGGGGGGGTCATGCTGGGGGAAGGTCTTGCCTGCTCCTGCAGTGAAAGCCTAAGTGGACTGGCTGAGCTGGGCTTACAGACAGGGCCCGGCCAGCCTGCAGGGCTGCGACCTCCTCCATCCAGCAAGTCCCCTCAGCTCCGGGGGTGACGTGGGGAGAGCAGGAGGAGGTGAGCCCTGACCGTCTGCCCCCATCCCAGAGGAGTCTGTGACGGCCCAGGCTCTCACCCACACACTTCCGGTCTCGCTCACAAGATCGACAGCAAAGTCCCTGTTTTTAGTATAACCACATCCTAACAAAATAGGATGGACTTCTTCCTCACTGGCAGCCTCGCTCATTTTTCCACAGGCTTGGCATCCAGGAGGCGTCCTCACTCCTAATGGTGCTCGTCCGTCCCCAGGGAATTCGCCGTCCGGAGTCAGGGTCTGGCCATGGCCGACCAGAAGAGGTTTAATGTTTAGCAAGTTTAATTTTTTGTTGGTTTATCCTTTTTGTATTTCCCCAGGCTGGACGGGCCCCTAGAGACCTCGGAGAAATCGGGGACTTCTGTCCTGTACCTGACCCCATCATGATTCCTCAGGAAGGTCAGGGCAGGTGTGGCCAGGGAAGAAGGGACAGGGTCAGGGAGTGATTCCGTTTCCTTAGGATCTGGAATGGAGACTGGGATCTTAATGAAATCCTGGAGATGAGCTCTCAGGTCTGAGTAGGAGTTGGAATGAGGAGAGGTTATGGACCAGGATCAGGCTAAAGGTGAGTAGAGATCAGGGCTGAGGCTAAATAACAAGGTTTCCTAGGAAATCACAGTGAGTCTTTTAGGGAAGTCGCTGGCCCAGAGGATGGGGACTGGTGATTAGGGTCACACAATGGCAGAAGCTGAAGAGAAATGAGATAAACGGAGGGGAAGGCCACCTCCCTGACCTTCCTCCGTTCCTAGTACACAGCTGAGAGTTAATCCGAAGGGTCAGCTGTGTCCACAAAAGGGCACAGTCACCCACCCTCTCCCCGCCCTGGTCAGGAGGAGGGGCCTGGGCCACACTCAGCTTCCCCAGCCAGCAGCCCTGAGCTCCGTGAGTCCCTCCCCTCCCTCCCCTCCGGCCTAGGAGCTGCCAAAGCTCACCTCTCTGCACCCACCGACCTCAACCCTAGAACGGGGAGCTGAGCACTTTCCTTGGAGAACGACTGGGGCGATGCAGGGAAAGCACCCAGTACCCAGCAGGCACCCAGTCCTCTTCCCCTGGGGGATCATGGGAAAGGCTGGGTGGGCATCGGAGCCAAAGCTCAGCGCTGGAATAGGAGGCGGGGAGGGCGCCAGGCCACTCACTCCCAGACATGTTGGTCATCAGGACACCCCCACCCTCCTCCTGCCCTCACACCCACCATCAAGAACTCCCACTGCCCCCCCTTCACACTGACTGGGGTGGGCTCTTTGCTGGCAGGTTTAATTTTTTGTTGGTTCATGCTTTTATCAAGCAGCAACTCAACTACTCTTTTTTATATAGACTTTCCTCCCCACCCTGAAGGTCACACAGCAAGTCAAGGAGCCCTCAGAATACCAGGCGGGAAGGGGGAGCCCCACTGGCCCCCAGGCCCCCCAGCAAGTCAGGCCAAACAATGCCCTTCCCCTGAGCCATGCAGTTCCCTGCAGTCCACACTCATTTACTGAGCAACTTCTAGGAGGCGGGGGTATGGGCAGGGGAGCTGGGGTCCCAGACCCTGGGCCCACTCAGGAGCTCGAAGCCCAGAGAAGGAGGGGAGGGGAGGGGAGTGGGTTAAGAGGAAGTTGTCTAAAGTAGGGGCAGTCAGAGAGGGCTGTGGGGGCAGGAAGTAGAGATTAGTTTTCATTTACTTAGTTAATCCTCACCTGAGGATATTTTTTCCATTGCTTTTCAGAGAGAGTAGAGGGAGGGAGGGGGAGAGAGAGAGAGAAACACTGATGTGATGTGAGTGAGACATCAAGACACACATCGACTGGGGGGGGGGTGGTAGGGGATGTACTGGGGGGTGGGAGGGGGGAGGTCAATGGGGGGAAAAGGAAACATAATGTAATACTTTCAACAATAAAGAATTTTTTTTTAAAAAGACACGCATCGACTGACGAGGTGGGGAGAAGAGGATCGAACTCAAAATCCAGGTACTTGCCCTTGACCGGAATCAAACCCTTCAGTGAGGAGGCGGATGCTCTAACCACTTAGGAACCCTGGCCAGGGCAGGAGTAGAGATTCTTAATTCTGGATTTAATACAGAATCACAATTAGTTATCAATGGTGAGGACAGGAAGGGAGCTCCTGGCTGAGGGCCCTGCCTGAGCAAAGGCCAGGGAAGGGGATTTATCGTCAGCCCACACGGCTAACTGTAGTGACTGGCACTGTTCTAGGTGCTTTTACATAAATTCATGTATCAGTCCTTGCAACAAGCCTAGGTGGTAGAGACCCTTGTTTTCCTCATTTTAGAGATGAAGAAACTGAGTCACAGAGAGGTTAAGAGATTTGCTCAATATTTACTAGAAAGTAAGCAGTAAACCAGTGAGATCTACTATTTACAACTACCCTCAGTGCCTGAGTCACGAGGACTGAATAAATGAATCTATATGCTTAGAACACTGCCTGTCCACAGTTAGAACCCGCAGGTCGTGCATAGAACTGAGGTTGAACCTGACAGCAGCAGGGGAACCACCAGCCACCTTCGCACACACAAAGGGTCACAGAAGAGGAAGCAGGAAACGGAGAAGCCGGCCGGGAATCTGGGGAATAGTCTGGAGTGGGCCTTAGGCCTGGGGCTCCCTGCCCTACCCTGGCCCAGCCGCTGTGTCTCTCATCCCTGGTCAGCCTGCGTCTCCCACTCTGGTGTTTGGCCACTGCCTGGGCGGGAATCTTGGGGGCCCCTTCAAACAGGGTTCACACCCCACACCTGACTCCCCTGCAGACAAGCTCATGGCCTCAGCCAGCCCCTGCTCCTGGGAGCCTCGGGTATGGTACTGCCTTTCCTCGGAGTTGAGGAGAGGCTTCAGCGAGGGCACCCAAACCCAGGGGGTGGCCTTTACCATCTCATTGTCCACTCCCAAATCCAAGCCCTTCAGACCCTCGGCCTCGGGCAAACACTCCACACATTCTGAGGCGCCCAACGGCACAGAAAGGAGTTCCCCGGGGGCACACTGCTGATCCATTCCAGCACGGTGCCAACTGAGGCACAGACCAAGAAAGTGGCCGCCACACCTCCCACACGGGAAGAGCTCAGTGGATAAACAGGAAACCCGCTTTCACGGCTCCCGCAGGAAGGGCTGAGGGTGGGGGTCGGCAAGAACACAGGCCTCGGGTCAGGACTGTGGGGTCCTCTAGGTGTCCACACCGCCCAGAACCTCGCCTCTTCCCCGAGAGGCCTGTCCCAGGCTTGGACTTCCTGACTCCACAGGTCTGGGGCGCGGCCCAGGCATCTGCATGGGCTCCCCCGTGATTCTGAGGCCTACACCACGGCCTGGATCCCAGAGCCTGGAATCAAGTCTTAAATTCACAGGAGGGGCCAGATTTCAAGGGAGACCTGGGCCCAACACCCACTGTGGAGCTCTTTGTGGAGCAGAGTCTGTTTGTATAACAAGCGACAATCGCTCCCCATTTCCTTTTTGGGGTAAATCTAAATATTCAGGGTCACTTAGGGCCAAGCACACCAGGATTTTCTGGATAGAAAGTACCCATTAACCCAAGCCAGCCTGTCTGTCTCTGTCTCTGTCTCTCCCTGCCTCCTTACCCCTCCTCCGTCCCCCGTCCCCCCCCCCCCCAGCAGGGTCTGGGTCTCCTCCATTCTCCAGGGCGGACTGTGACAGACCCGAGTTCCATCCTAGCTCAGCCACTTTAACCTCTCTCTGCAGCGACTTCCTCATCTGCCAAGGTGGGCAGTGATAATACCCACCTCGCAGGGCAGTTGTGCATGGAAACCTCTGGAGGGCCCTGTCCTGGGATCAGTCCTCAGAAAATGTCACTGTTAGTGCCAGTTCGGCGTCTCCCTGGGCCACTCATCCTCCCTGAACTCTGCCCACGCCCGTCCCTCTGCCTCCCACAGGATCCCCCCTCACCCTCTCCTCCCCACTCCCTCCACCAGGTTCTGGGTGGTCCCGAAAATATGCAGAAAATATGCAAATTCGGGGTTGCACCTGCCACAGCGATGAGGGGAAGCCTCGAGGGGAAACTCAAGCAAATCAAGCAAATGAGGGGATGGCCGGGGGAAAGGGTTTAATAAACTGAGTCCTGTCCCCCTCACACACTCACTTGCCAGGGTGGGAGCCCAGAGGAAGACCCCACTCAGACTCTGATTGTTGGGCCACGGACTGAAGGGACAGGGTCCAGGAGAGACCAGCCCCCTCTAGAATCCAACTTGCAGAAAACAGAAAACGGGGCTGGGCCTGGCTGCCAGGCTGTGCTGGCTGCTGGGTGCAGAGGGTGTGGCGTTTGTGGCCTTGGGCTCGGGGATCAGCAAGGGCGCGGCCATCACTGCAGGTCTTGGACTGAGCGCAGGGACTTCCTTGAAGGGTGCAACGGCAAAGGTCACTCTGGGAGGGGCCAGGCAGTGCCAGACCCAGCCCTGGTCAGCTCAGCGGGCTTTCCCAGGCCCGCTCTGGGGTCCAGGGCACCGTCAGGCCCAAGCTCATCTCCTGGCTCCCTGTGTGCCTGGAGGCAGGATAATCTATTGGTTCCAGCCCAGGCCACTTGTTTCACCTCCCTCAGCCTCACATCTGCAAAACAGGGAGCGCAAGCCTGGGAATGTCCACTTAGCAGATTCCCTCACAGGGAATCGGCCCGAGCATTGTTAAAGCCACTGTGGTTCCACGACCCGGTCTCACCGCAGGGTGGCTTCCTTCCTCCTCCGTCAGCGCGCTGGCAGAGCATGAACCAACTGTCCAGGGGGCTGACACCCAGGGCCCAGCCCAGGCCCCAAAGGTTGGCCGGTCTCTGCCAGGCAGCTCCACCTTCCTGGCTACAAACCCCCAGCCCAGGCCAGGGCCCTCCCGCCCGAAGACCCTCCAGCCGGAAGACCCAAAGCTGTCTCCAAAACAAATCTATGCTAATGAGCGGCTGCAGGACCGGCCTGCACATCTGCTCAGCAGAAGTCCCCCTGCAGACCTCGCCAGCATCCCCGCCGGCTCCCCAGCCTCCGACCCTTGGGGTTGGGGGTTGGGGGAAGGGGCTAAACTCAGTCTGAGGTTTCACTTTAAAAGAATGAGGATAGATCCGTAGCCAACGTAGAGCACCTACACCCCCATCCACCCCTTGGGCCCACAGGCCCAGGAGAAAGCTTGCAAAGGTTGGGGGGGGGGGAGCGGGGGGGATGTGGGGGGGAGGCGTCCCAAGCAAATGCTCCAGCTTCACCTTTTCTTTGGTCTCCAACTAAAGGCAAATCACACCCCAGCAGCCCCAGCATCTGGGGAAGTTTCGGGAGGCGGGCGGTTTGACAGTAACAAAGGATGAGGGGCCTGTTGACAAATTGCTTCCTCACCCCCATCTCCTGAGGGCCCGGACTTTGGCCTCAGGCCCTGACCTCTGTTTTCCGAGGGGGGGGGGGGGCGGTCCCTCACTTACAGGCTGGTGTCCTCCAGCTGGCCGAGGGCCTCAGAAAGCCTGAAATGTGCACTTCTCCCCTGGTGCCCGCCAGCCCCCTGGCCGCCCCAAGGCAGGCAGGCAGGCAGCTGCCCGTCCGGCTGCTCGTAAAAGATCAGAACCGCCCCGCCCAGGGAGCAGGCGGGCAGGTGGCCGGCCCGGGGCGCTGTGGTCCAGGCCCGCCCTCGGGGGTGGAACTCTTAAGAAAACGGAGCCCC
>NW_005871176.1:468330-563516 GCF_000147115.1 Myotis lucifugus | reverse complement strand
TGTCCTCGCTCCCAAGTCCTGCGGGCGCCCAGCTCTGTTGACACTCCTGGACCTGCGACCGGCCGGGGAGTACAGTTAGCACCCGAGTGCCCTAGTGAGTGTCACGCGCCTGCGCCCAGCCTCCGCTCAGCTCGGCACCTGGCTTAGCGTCCGGAGAGGGTCCGAGAACCCCAGGAAGCACTATTAGGAAAGAGCGCCAGGAAGTGGATTTCGTTTCTCTGGCTCCTGGGAGAGCAGAGCCTGGGCCTGGCCCAGTGTCCAGCCTCACCTGGGGTGGAGGGCGCCCAACTAATCCATCTGCAGTTGGGCACTTGCGTGGACTGCAGTCATGCCCTCTCTTTCCGTCTGCCCAGTGGAGTGAGAGATTAGCTTTGTTCCTGAAAAATAGCCACCAGGACACAACCCTGGGGTGGGAGACTTGCTTTCTATCCTAGTGTCCTGCAGCCTGGCTGGAAGCTCCCTGGAGTCTGCAGGTTGCTGAGCGCCCCGGGCTCCTAGTGGCCTGCTGATAACTCCAGGTGGACTCTGGCCTGTCTGCCCTCCCCATGACTCCTAGCACTTGCTTATGCTGTTCCCTCTGCCAGGGGGTCCCCACCCCTCATCTCCTGGTAAAGGCATTTTTAAAAATATACATTTTTATTGACTTCAGAGAGGAAGGAAGAGGGAGAGAGAGATAGATACATCAATGATGAGAGAGAATCACTGATCGGCCGCCTCCCGCAAGCCCGAAAGCCCCTCACTGGGGATTGAGCCCACAACCCAGGCATGTGCCTTTGACTGGAATCGAACCCGGGACCTTTCAGTTTACAGACCGACGCTCTATCCATTGAGCCAAACAGGCCAGGGCCAAAGGCACTCTTCAAGCACCAGATTGGAAAGCCTTCCTTCCCAAGACCCTCAGGTGGCATGAACTTCCTCTTCTGGTGTGATCCTGGAGCAGGGGACACGTGCCTCTGTTAACGCTGCTTTCCCTGCAGACTAGTTGAGTAGGTCACTTTCCTCCACTAGACCATGGGCTCCTTGAGGGCAGGGACTACAGGGATCACTAGAATTCCAGCGACCCCCGCGTTTAAGGTCGGGCCAGACAAGGTGGACAACATATATGGCTACATGAAGTACTATTCCCCATAGATAGTGCTCCCACGAGGCTAACTACAGCAATCGTAACTGCACACACCTTGAGCACCTGACTATGTGCCTGGTCCTACTCTTAAGTACTTTCCCCCGTATAATAAATCTATGAGATAAAGTATTGTTATCCCCATTTTATAAGTAAAAAGACCAAGACCTAGAGAGAGGCAAAGTAACTGACCTAACGTCCCACAGGAAGAGGTGATACCAGTAACAGCTTCTGTCTGTTGGATGATCTGGTCCCACAGAGCCCAGCCTCACTGCACTGTACGCAGCAGGCGCTCCCCAAATGTTTCCGTTTTGCTTACCAATGTGGACCCTGGGGAGGGTGGGCAGCGGATGTCTACATGTGGTAAGAACCCACTCTAGCTGCAGGAAGCTGAGAGTAGCCTAATGAGCTTGTCAGATCTCACGGGGAGAGCCTGGAGTAGAAGCCCTTGGCAGTTCAGTCACTGCTTAACGCAGGGAGGTTCTAGAACAATCCCAACTGCCTAACCTAGAATATGGGTTTGGGGTTGAGTCATGCCTATCTGATGAAGACTGGTCATTACAGGAGGGCCACACTGTGGGCAGGTGATCTGGAAGGTGACTTGTTAATTTTATTAACAGCTACCATTATGTGCCGGCATTATGCTAAGCACTATCAAATCCTTACCACAATCCCATCGTTATTCCCATTTTACAGGTGAGAAAAGTCAAGCATAAAAATGTTTAGTTCCCTGCCCAAGATCGCGTGGCTAAGTGACTGACAAAGTCTAGGCTTGAATCCACACCAGAGCTGGTGATCCGCTGCCCACCACACCCTGGTGGCTGCCTCAGAGCCCTCCCCATGCGGTGGGGGATGCTGCACCACAGGGACCCAGGGCGGTGCAGCCCCAGCAGGAAGGGCAGACCTGTCACGTTAGAGTCTCGGAGCTCACTGCCATGCACCTGGTTGGCAGCGGTATGCCAGTTGCCCCAACAGGCCTGGCTGGCACAGGGCACAGGCATGAAGCCAGAGCCTGCTGGCCCCGGGCCAGCCCCTTGGGGCCGTGGTAATGTGGGGCCCAGAGAGGGGGTAGAGGGCTGAAAGCCTCTCTCCCCAGCTCATTAGCAAACATCTGGGCTCAGAAAAAGACCGACCTGGAATGTGACTGGGCTGTGGGGAGCTGCTCCCTCCCTGAGTCCCGGAATGTGAGCTCCCTCCCGCAGGGCACGGGCTCAGGCCAGCTGTTTCCTCTAATCCCGTCAGCCTGGCCTCGACAGGGGTCCAAACCTCTGCACTCTCCTGGAGAAAGAGTGAAAACAAGCAAAAGGCCTTCCTCCCTAGTCCGCCCCGAAGAATCAGAGGGTTGGTACTGGGGCCCAGGAGATCCTCCCTCTCCCATGAGATAAAGACCAAGGGTATCCAGGCTTCCACGTTTGGAGCTGGGAGAGGCCGTGAAGACTCATCACGGAAGGTTCTCGAGTCTCTCTGCTTGGGTTTGAATCCTTGCACCGTTACCCACTGACTCTGGAACTCTGCAAGTTGTCTCCTGCCGGGGCCTCAGTTTCCCTCTTTGTAAAATGCAGCTGGCATGGTGTGTACTCTAGAGTTGTTGTGGGGACTCACTCATTTACTTAGCAAATATTTATCATGCCTACTATGTTCCAGACAGGCACAGAGGAGTCGGGGACACAATAATGGACTAGACCGAAAGGTCACAGCCCTCAAGAAGCAGGGAGGCAGAGAGTATACAAATAAGCAGACGAATGCGTTTCTCCTAAGCAGAGTGCTTTGAAGGAACCAAGTGAGCCCAAGTGGGTGATGTGCGGCAAGAAGCCTCCGAAGAATCTCAAAGAGGCGACGTTAAGGTAAGGTCATGGTGAGAGGGAGCCAGGATTCAAGGAGATAAATGGATGCAAAGTGCTCGGCACAGTTCCTGGAAAATGAAAGCTATTTTAGGGAGGTTCGTGTATGGCCGAAGGGAGGCGGGGAGTCAGAATCCCTGGATCAAACCCAGGCTCCAGCACAAAGCTTTCTCACCTACTCAATCAAGTCACACACTTCCCGGTCTCGGTTTCTTCATCTGTGAAATAGGGATTTTAATAGTACACGACTGCAGGCTCCTTCGAGAACTCACTGAGACAGGTACCTGAAGCACAGAGCCCGGCACGGGCTCGGCTCTCAGGTGATGGTAGCTGCTTGTATCATCCCTTCCCACGGAGGGAAAGGATATGCCTGAATTCACTCCGGGAGTCAGAAGCAGAAGCAGATGTGTCCTCTGTGGCCCTGGGGGCTCAGGAAGCTCTGGGCCTCACCTCAGGCTCTGCACCAAAGGCTCTGTCCCTGAGGGCTACTGAGGCTGTGGGAGGTGTGGCCTTGGCCCAGACTGGACATCAGGAATGAGGCCCCAAAGGAAGGGTTCTTAGCCCCACGGAAAATTTAAAATGCTCTTTGTAGGTAGGATGGGAAAATCAAGAAAAGGGATCCAGCCCCAGCTGATTTGGCTCAGTGGATAGAGCGTGGGCCTGCGGACTAAAGGGTCCCAGTTCGATTCCAACCAAGGGCACATGCCCGGGTTCCGGGATCGATCCCCAGTAGGGGGTGTGCAGGAGGCAGACAATCAATGATTCTTTCTCATCATTGATGTTTCTCTCTCCCTCTCCCTCTTCCTTCCTCTCTGAAATCAATAAAAATATATATTTTTTTAAAAAAGCGGGGGGGGGGGGGGAGGATCCAGTACTATGAATAAGGGAGATGAGAGGAGAAAGTCAGAGATGAGAACTAGATTCTAGGAAGTTTGGAGTGGAAATTTAAACCCAAGTCTGTCTGACTCCAACTGTCCTTTTTTCCAAAGAGGCAGTATGCGTGGTGGTTATGGTTGTTTCCTCATGTGTAAGAACAAACATACTGGTTACCAGGAATGTGGCCTAAATGCCGGGGATGGGATGCCAGGGGCTCTCCCTAACCACTCACTTTGCTCTGCATTTGTTTGCTTCCATCCCCACCCATTCTCTCTCTCTCTCTCTCTCTCTCTCTCTCTCTCTCTCTCTCTCTCTCTCTCTCTCTCTGACACACACACACACTGAATTCTCCCTGTTTTCTTCAGCTGGGCGGGCTTGTCTGACTCCACAGTAAAAGCCACCCACCTGCGTGAGCACCTGAGCTGGGCTCTCAGGAGGGGGCCTCTGCCTGGAATCCCTGGGACCTGCCCCCATGGTAAAGCGGTAAACAAGGTTGCATGGTGGTGGGCTGCACCAGGCAAATCAACATTGTTTCTTTCATTTCCCAGCTCCCAGAGGCCCACACATATCCACAGCGTGGGATAAAAATGTTCCTCCTCAAGAGATGGCCCTTCTCTGCATATTTACTATCCCACAGAAAAGCATTTTTTAAAATTGACTTTTAGAGAGGGAGGGAGAGGGAGAGGGAGAGAAAAACATCCATGTGAGAGCCACACATTGATCAGCTGCCTCCCACATGCCCCTTACCAGGGATCAGGGATGGAGCCTGCAATCCTGGCATGCCTGCCCTGAACCCTGACCAGGAATCAAACCGGTAACCTTTTGGTGCAAGGGGAGATGCTCAACCAACTGAGCCACACAGGCTATGGCCCATTTTTTTTTAAAAAAATACATTTTTATTGATTTCAGAGAGAGGAAAGGAAGAGGGAGATAGAAAACATCAATGATGAGAGAGAATCATTGATTGGCTGCCTCCCACAAGCCCCACACTGGGGATCAAGCCCGCAACCCAGGCATGTGTCCTGACTGGGAATCAAATGGTGACTTCCTGGTGCATAGGTCCACACTCAACCAATGAGCCACACTAGCCGGGCTAGAACTTGGTTTTTATTTCTAAAGTCCACCGGAGAAGAGGGTAAAATCTGTAACAGTGGTGGGCCTTTTCTTTATTCCTGAGGTGTAAAAAAGTCTGTCATGTGATATCAAATTACAATACCTCCAGTTCATTTATTTTCTTTTTAAAATTTAATTAATTAATTTATTTTAAATATATTTTTTATTGTTGACAGTAACACCTCCAGTTTAAATGGGGGATCACTCTTTTGATCATACTTTGTTACATAATTGGTTATATTATAAAATTATCTTGTCTAGCTGGCTGTTTCACTTCTCTCAATAACAGTGCTTGACCTCACATCTGTGCTGAGTGGCAGGAAGGGATCATTACAACAGTCTCACAATGAGGTCCAGAGAGACTGAGTGGCTGCCTCATGATTACACAGTGGCCCAGGGAAGCAGCGCAGATGAGAACAGAGGACGCTCTATAGGAAGAATTTTGGGAAGCCTTGCTTCTGATCGAAAGTCACTGACCCATGGACATGGTCCGTCAGGGCCACCCACCTTAAAAAGGAAGTTAATTTAGAAGTTTTAAAACCATAGGAAACATTAAACTCAACTACCTAACTGAAAAACAGCGAGGATAAAACTATGCCACAAATCCAGAGGTACAGGCAGCAGAAATGGTGGAAGGCGAAGAATGACAGAAATGGGAAGACACAAGAAGACACACACACACCATGGCCATCTCTCAAAGAACCACAGTATACTGCCACTCATCTACATAGGTACAGGAGCCAAGTCAACCTAATTTATGAGCACTCGCTTCAGAAGTTACATTCCTAGAAGCAGATTTCTCATTGTTAGATGAGGGAGTTATAGGGGGAGGGGCAAACTAAACCCTAGATTTTGGACTTAAGATGTCAGTATGAACTCAAGGTCACACACACACACACACACACACACACACACACACACCTATTTTGTAGCTCTGTCGGTTGAGAGGCCTCAAAGCAATGACACACGAATAGCAATGAGCACCCCTACAGATCTTGGTTTCTAATTACCACTCTCCACTAAAGGAATGAGGGCTCCTCAGAGAAATGGCTGATTCTGGGGCTGGGGGAAAGCAAACACAAGCAGCGTCTGAGATGTCTGGTGCTTAAAGAACGGAGTGGACATGTCAAAAGGAAAGAAATCCTATTAAAATCGGGACAATGTGAGTAATAAACATAGACAGTAATGGCTTATAATCAGTTTAATAAAATGAAAATTCACAAGTCCACATGGATATGAATAAATGAACAAATATTTGGGGGAGAAGGGAAAGGTCTTCCTCACAAAATGTCAAGTGATAAGGAATAATGAATTTAGGAAATAATCAATGCAACATTAAATCTAATGATGGTTTGATAAGGAACAGGATGTTTATAGTCTCAAAGGAATCTCCCCATAATTCACTCATTAATTTAGAGAAAAATAATGAATGTACAGTGGAGAAACCATACAAACACCACTTTAACAAGTGACCGAAGTCCACCTCACTTGAGACAGAGGGACACCCCAATAGCTCTGCCAACATTATAAACCTGAACTCTAATCATCAGGAACCATCAACAAACCCAAACTGAGAAACAGTCTACAAAATAACTGCCTTGTACTCTTCAAAAATGTCAAGGTCAAGCCCTGGCCAGGTGGCTCAGTTAATTGGATCATAATCGTGTACATCAAAAGATTACAGGTCTGATCCCCGGTTAGGGTGCACAGGAGACAACCCATGTTTCTCTCTCCCTTTCTTCCTCTCTCTCTGAAATCAATGAACATATCCTTGGGTGAGGATTAAAAAAAAAATTCAAGTTCAAGAAAAAAGGCTGATGAACTGCTCTGGATTAAAGAAAGAGACTCAACAGCTAAATACAATATATGATCCTGGACTGCAGAAATTAACCAGACAATATATTACTTTAACAATTTACAAAATTTGAATATGTACTGTGGATTAAATAATACTATTGTATCAATGTTAATCCCCTGATTCTGATAACTGCACGTTGGTTATCCTATCTAATAATAGACAAACAGGGTAATTGCCCATACCTTTGCTACGCCTCCCATTGGCTAATCAGCGTGATATGCAAATTAACCGCCAACAAAGATGGCGATTAATTTGCATATGCAGGCTCCAAGCGGCAGAGCGAAGACAGAAAGTGGCTCCAGCCTGGGGCGTGAAGACAGAGGACGGAAGGCGGCTCCGGCCAGAGCGAAGGCCTGGGTCCCGGGTGCCGGAGGAAAACCAGTGCCCTCAGCCAGGAGAAGGGAAGGCCTATTGCACGAATCTCTTCGTGCAACAGGCCTCTAGTACAGTGGGGCCTTGACTTACGAGTGTCCCCACTAATGAGTTTTTCGAGATACAAGCCGTCTCTCGGCTGATTTTTTGCTTTGAGTTGTGAGCTAAAATTCGGGTTACGAGCCAGCTTCAGATACCCCACCGCTAGTTGGTGCAGTGAATGTCACAGTGAATGCCACAACATCAGCCCAGCATCACGTGTCTCACTCGTTCACTTTTTGATTTGACATACGAGTAATTTGTTACGAGCTCCGTCACGGAACGAATTAAACTCGTAAGTCAAGGCCCCACTGTGTAAGATAATGTCCTTATACTTAGAAAATATACAATGAAGTATCTATAATAAAAGTGTAATATGCTAATATTAGACCGGACATCCCTCTGGACCACCTTCCAGATGAAGCCAGGGTTGGGAGGGAAGCTGGTGCCAGCAGCCGGGGGAAGGAAGGCCTACTCTTGCAGGAATTTCATGCATCGGGCCTCTAGTGTAGGAGTAAATGGAGATCATGTCTCCAACTTATTCTCAAATGGTTCAAAAAGTACTACACACACATACATACACATACACACAGAATAAGAAAATAAGGAAAAATGTGAACAATGGTGAATATGGGTAAAGGGTACAAAGGAGTTCCTTGTATTATTTTCAGAACTTTTCTCTAAGTGTAGAATCATATCAAAATCAAGTTACCAAACTATTTAACCCTTTAAAAGTAAAATATAAAGGTAGTAATTATTAGTATACGTTATAAAAAAGGTTTCCTTCCATTTTCCACCTAGTGGTGGATGCCTTTTACTATTTGTAAATTATGTCTTTAAAAAAAGCCTAACTGAAAGTATAGTTGTTGTTTTTTTTTTTATTTTAAATATATTTTTATTGATTTCAGAGAAGAAGGGAGAGGGAGAGAGAGAAACATCAATGATTAGAGAGAATCATCAATTGGTTGCCTCCTGTACCCTCCTAATGGGGATCAAGCCCACAACATGGTCCTGACTGGGAATTGAACCCTGACCTCCTGGTTCATAGGTCAACACTCAATTACTGAGCCATACCAACCAGGCTGTATATAGTTTTTAAGATGTATAGGTCAATAAAAATATTACATTGCTTTATTACACTAGAAAGGATTTAGCAAAACTCATTAGTATCACTGACCTGAGGCTCAGGTTGACAATTATGTTTGATTAATGAACACAGGAATTATTACTTTTACTTTTTAACGAATATGGCTGATTTCAAATCAGATCAACTTGTTCCTATCAAATTTTTTATTCTTATCAATTTAAACACAATGAAACGGACTCTGATCAATTTCAACTAGTTTAATCAGGTTTGTGTCAAATCAGGTTTAAACTGGATCAAACCATTTTGAATGAACCTTCTCAGTTTAAAACAGCTTTCACCCAACATAGCAGAGTCTGGGTTCTGGAATCAGTAAAAATCCCTCCTGGATCACTTCTTAGCTGTTTGTCCTTGAGCCAAGTTTATTTAACCTTTCAAAATCTATCTCTTCATCTATAAAATGAATAGTACTTTTCTCATAGGATTGTTGTAAAAAATATGCAACGTGATGTATGTAAAGCCATAGAACAGTAACACAGAGTATGTTCCCAATAAATACTAATTATTATTATATATTTATTTGAAGTCATCAAATTAAGTTCTGCCTGCCTCAAACTGGCTAGACCAGGAATAAAGATGACATGACTGACAGTTGAGAATGAGCTCCTTTTTCTAGTCCCTATTAAAGTCTTCCTATTAAAGACTCATTCCCTGCCCACTCTTGAATTCCTCCTAGAATTCTTGACACTACCTTCCCCCACTACCTTCTGACTGAACTGGTGGTGAGGATGGAACAATTGAAGCTAATGATACCGCATGCAAATGTCCGTCACTTTCCTGCTTCCTACCAGCCAGAGCTCCTTGAGGAGTCTCGAATTCCCCATTCTGCTTCTTCAGGGTCCTCTTCTCCTTCCCGCTTCCTGGCCTCGCAGTGAGACGGGGTGCTCAGTGTACATCTCTTGACTTTTAGAAAGCTAAGGTGGAGTGCCAGAGGGGAGAAGCCACGTGACTTTACTCATGTGTATCTTAACAGAGTGAAAACAATTGACATTAATACTTATTTTTGAAGATACACAGAGTTTTCTAACAATTTTTAGGCTTTTTATTACCAGGAACTCATTTGAGACATCCATTTTCTCCCTCAGCTTTTGCTAATTTAGACTGTAAGAGCCAAATGGAGCCCAAAGATTATGTGTGCCCTTCTGTTCTGGAACAATCCCCTACTTACCATTAAAACCATGCACTCTATTCAGACTCAAATAGCAACAACTTTTTAAATGCTTGTGTTAGCACATGTATTTGATCTTCAAAGCCTGTAAGGTAGGAATTACTTATTCTCCCTTTACAGATGAAAGCTTACGGAACTCCCCCCTTTCCTCCCCCACCCCCCTATTCCCATGGTTGCACGGCAATAAATGGTGGAGTAGGAACTCAGACCCAGGTCCTCCGATTCCAAATCCTGTGTTCTTCCTGCTGCATAACGCTGCCTCAACCCCTTATTCCCGTCCGCTATGACTTATCACTGACTCTCACACTTGTTCCACATGGGGGCTGTTCAGTGGACATGAGAACTTCTGCCCTGCCCCTGCCCAGGTCGGTTTACCCGAAATCATCCTTTGGTGTCTGAGGGGAAGTGGTGCTTGCAACACACTTAAAGAAAAAAGTGGTGATAGCTTCCAGATGAGCTTGTTATCCTAAATTTAACATTCCTTTTGGTACTTAGAATTTCCACTTTCTCCCTTCCACCCATTTGCATTTATGTAATTAGCATGCAACAGGAAACCGTTCGTGTGTCAGAACTACTCAGGAGGAAGGCTGTTCCAGCCCCATGGAGTCCATCCTTGTGGAACTGCTTTGCAGAGTTTATTTGGACAGGTTCAAAAATAGTCCTGCAACAATACAATCAGATTGCACCACAACAAGTAAAATGTAATTATGGCTTGGTTACATAAAAAAATGTAAGCAGTGAGGTTTGGAAAAACTTAAAGCAAACTACATAGGTTTTCTCCTCCATGCCCAATCTCTGCATTTCCTGCAAGCAGGATTTCAAGGCTGCATCCTTAGATCTTTTGAAATGGATGAGAGAGGATGACACTCACTAAAGGAGACAACTCGATTGAGTGTGTTCTGAGACCATTTCTCAGAACAAAGGCATAATTCTGCATAAGGCAAATGCAGCCCGATAAAGGCTCCCCAGTGGGTACTGGGAATGCCAAAACCATTCACCTAAATGAATTCAAAATACATATTGTTCTGGGCCAAATTATAGTGTCAAGCTCAGACTATATGTATTTATGTATGTTGGCAGAACAGGCCTCTTTTGGGGCGCCAGTTTTATCCTAGTATTCTGTGCCCAGTTGGGTTCCCATCTCTCTCTCTCTCCCCTTAAACCCATGAATTTCCTTGTATTTGGTTTCAGAAGGGCAGACAAGAAGCAAAGTCAAAGTTTCACAACCTCACAAGGGAACAGGGCCCCAGAGGACTTGAATTCCTAGTGAAACTTAGAACAGAACGTATGCCTTTGCCAACAAGCTGGAACTCTCTGAGGTTGACTTGAGATGGGGGCAGGGAGTGGGGACAAGATCGAGCATTGTGCTTTGGGCCAGTCTCTGCTAAGAGCAACAAGACAGGAATACAAAGTAGTCTGAATTAAAGCAAACAGCCAATGCTTCCTTTGGCTGGCCTCTGCCCAGAACTATTCCCTCATAGAGCTCACCAGTTTATCAAAACATTTAAGCGGTATTTCAAAGATGCTGGGCAGAGAGATTCATCCAAATAAATGCCTAAAACCTAATAACTAATGACAGAGAAGTCTGATTCCAGTAACCGTTTCCACTCCACTCCAGTCTTCTGACATGTCTAGAGAATTAGTGGGAATATTGTTTTCTGGTGTTGACTTATGGGGGCGGGGTTAGGGGAGGGGGACCTCTTATTCTTTTCCCTGCCTAAATAAAAATGGAAAAATTGGGACGAAATATTAACTTGTAAAGCAAATATGGAGAAGACAAGTGTAAGGGATGAAACAGGTTGCTGGGTTTTTTTCTTTTACGAGTGTGTCTGTCTGTCCTTCCATCAAACTCTAAGCTCCATGAAGGCAGGGGAGTGTGTTTTGTCTTTCCATCCACCTATATCTGCTGTCTACAACAGTGCCAAACTCACAGTAGTTGCTCAGTCAACATTTACAGGACAAAGGAACAGGGGGGACCATCTCTGCCCATCTTAATCCTATGTAATGAAGAGCCAATATGCTAATTAGACCGAAAAGCCCAAAGACCTTCCAGATAAAGACGGGACTGCGAGGGCCAGCCGAGGCAGTTGGGGCTGTGAGGACTAAGCCCCTTGCACGAATTTCATGTACCGGGCTCTAGTTTTATTATAAAAAGAAACAAGATATGAAAGACTGAGTTTTGGGGTTCTGCATATTTTCAGAAGAAATTGCTACGACTTGTGTCCAGCCTTCCTGTTTCAAGTGAAACCAAAGGAATAAACTCACAGGGGGGCATTACAAGTGGCCCTTTTGTCTTCAAATTTCAGTTGCCACATGAAAACAAATATCAAGCCTCAACGTGCCCTTCCAGCCAGGTGGGTATGCCATGCACTCTCCCAAACCTCAGGACAAAGCCCCCAGTGCTGCAGCCTGCACCGTCAAGCTCCGTGAAGCTGCGGGAAACTGTGCCATCACACTGCGAGCCTTCAGCACAGCAGGCTGCACACCCTGCAGATGCAGCCTCAGTGAGTAGGCTCAGCTAAACGTGCCCTGCTGGGCCCACTGGTGAGAAGAACATACAGATGGTAAAGAGCTGCTATCACGAGGCGAGGCTTCTCAAGACATTCGTCATCCTCACCAGACAACGCAGCAGCAACCTCCAACCTCCGATTTACGAGGGGGAAGCAGTTCTGAAAACTACACATTAGGAATGCACCACGGCTGTGGTTTCAGGAAGGTTCTCAGAGAGCTTTGGACCAGGCGGGCACAGCTGTTGGCAGTTCAGGTATAATCTTCCTCATGCTCAGATACAAAGGCAAAGAAATGCAGGCAATGCACTAAGCTGCCTATTTTTGTTTAATTTATTTCTTTTAAGACCACCTCCTTGCAATTTCCAGAGAGAAAATACAAAACAAGAAACAGACTTGGTTTCAAATACATAAACAGTGTGCTGGAGTTTAAAGCACTGCTGATAACATTGTTACAGAAGAATGTCAGCTTACTCCAGGCACTTCAGTATTCCTGAGGAATAAACATGATTTCTCTTCTCCTCCCACTGAGATGTTCTCAGGTGTAAGTCACTGCTTCTGCTCCTGTAAAGAAGAACATACAGATGGTAAGGTTATAAGTGTACAGATGGCATTGTGACAACTCTCTCTAACTTGCTGCTCCAGGACCAATGGGCCTTAAAGCTTACCACCCGGTTTACTTTAAAACTGTCTCAAGCTCTGGCCGGGTAGCTCAGTTGGTTAGAGCATAGTCCCAATTTGCCAAGGTTGCGGGTTTGATCCCTGGTCAGGGCACATACAAGAATCAACCGATGAATGCATAAACAAGTGGAACAACAAATCTCTCTCTCTCTCTCTCTCCCTCTCTCTCTCTCTCAGCAACCACCACCACCACAAGACAACACCAACCAACCAACCAAAAAAAAAAGTCTCACAAGGGGACTGTATACATCCTGCCCATGTTCTGAAGAAAGGCTCCCCAAACTTTAAGGAAGGAGAAATGGAAAGGAGCAGAATAGGGCTAAACAATTGGTACCTGAATAAGTATATTCCTAAATCCATCAAAGGGATAGATGACAGGTGAGTGGAAAAAACATGAGTCCAGAATCAAACAGCCTACTAATGATGGGATCTTTGGCAAGTTTCTTAATCTCAGTAAAATTCAGATTTCTCATCTTCTGAATGAGGATAGTAACATCTCGCTCACAAATCTATTGGGGCAGGGAGGTCTAGAGAAAGAACACAGAGCACCTAGGATGACCCACAGGGCATAACTGGCACTCAAGAAGCAATTACCATAATATGACCACATCTGAAAAGCCCCAACTTGGGACTTTGCTCCTTTTTAGAGAATGGAGGATGACAACATCGAGGCACAGACTCAAGTTCAGATAAAGTTACAAGGCCATTTTGGAGCAGTACACACAAGGCTGTAAAAAATGTAACAATATTTTCCACAGTAACTTCCATCCATTAAATATATAATATGCATATAATCACCCCTGAGCCATTATCCATGGCAACTCAGTTTGGAACATTTCAAACAATTAAAAAACCTGAAGCTCCTCTCCTGTTCCTTTCGGTTCTCCCCCAAATTCAGCTGTGGTGCCAATAAAGTGAAGAGCTGGGGAGAAGTGGAAATTGCCTGTCGTCAGCTTTGCGCCACACAGCTGCGCCTCTTCTTGTGCTGTCCCTCTGATTACCTCACCCTGGCTCTGGCGCAGAGATGGTTCATTAATATGGAGAGTGGCGAAAGGCCTGCTACTTCCTAACTGGCCAGCTCTCCCTGCTCCAAATTCTCTCTCCAAACACACATAGGATGGTCGGTAGGCAGCTGACACTGTGGGCAGGTTCTATAGAGAAAGGCTACCAAGCTATGGTGGGGTGCTATCCTTTGAGATTTAGTGACAGCTTTTGACCAGAATTGGGACATTCATTTGTACCACATTTCTGCTCTACTTGTTATTATGATGGAACAATGGACAAGTCAATCACCCTTCCTTGGTTGCCCTCAACTACAATAACAAACATATCTACTTATATAATACCTCACAGCTTAAAACCATATTCACATTTAATTCTCACAACAATCCTATAGGTAGAAAGTATTACCCTCATTTTACAGATAGAAAAGAGAATCTCAGAAATGAGTAACTCAAGACCACATAGGAAGCAAATGACAGACCAGGACTCACATGCAGGTCTCCTGGTTCTGTGCTCTTTCCACTAGCCTCCTGAGGCTGCCCAGATCACAGTGATTCTAGCTCACGGGTAACCAAGAAAGCAGATGATTCTACATATCAAGGGAATGTGAAGTTCCTCATTGAAGTTTGTACTGCTATAAAGGTTATGCCTTAGTAAGCCTGAGGCAATTAACACATCTAATAGAATCCACCATTTACTTCATTCATTTTACATTTATTTGAGTGCCTACTTTGTTCCAGGCCCTGGGGATACAAAAATAAATACACCCCTCTGTCCTTGAGCTCACAGCTTCCCATGATCCTTTCACTTACACCCCATGGTACCAGCCCTATAAAGTACGGCATGAGAAAGAAACACTGCTACAGACAGTCTTCAGGGAATGTGCCAGCTTCTTCCCTCTTGAGGCATATGCTATATTTTTCATCTTGTCTGCATCGTTAAAGATCCATCTGTAGGCAAGGACTTTGGCAGAATTATGTGGGACATACAGTCAAGAACCTGCCTTCTTCAATAAAAAAGCAGAACAATGACTGAGGCCCAGAAGTCTGCAAGTTTAGTTTGAGTATGTGTGAGATGTTTACAGGGCACTCTGAAATCTTGAACAAAAGTGCTACTTATAGATATTTAACACAAATCTACTTTACTACGATTATACACTTTCAGGCAGGTTTGTCAGTTCTAGTCAGCTAACATATGAGCAGAGATCTGAATGCACATATGCATCTCCAGGTAGAGGGGAGGGGAGAGACTTTAGGAACCAAAGCGGTGTCAACATCACGAAAAGCCAAAGAGCAATTGGGATCTCAGTGGTACCACGTGACATGCACAGTTTATTCATTATATATACTATAAAAAATTCTTCAGCGACTGAGGAGCAAGCTTTTTCTTTGGAAAGAAAGAGAAATATCATATCGGTACATACTTTGACATATTTTCCATGTAGAAGATATGGAGCCTGGAAATCATGCTGACAGTTGGAGTAGGCCATTCCCAATCCCATGCCGGAACCAAAGGCTAGTGGCCACATTCTTCCTAGTGAGCAGAAAAGGGAAAATCCCAACAGGGGACCATTAGGAGCAGATACAGCTTTTTTTCTGGCTCAAATCCATCTACTGAGGGTTCAGTAAATAGTCAGCATGCACCACACAGATAACACTATGCCACATTTTGTCAATGTTTCATCAACAGTCAATAAAAGGAAGAGGGAGGCTATTGGTAAACTTATTAATTTACCAAGTACTTATTAAGTACTTATGCTGCCAGGTTTGAGGTATTAATAATGATAGATGTGCATGGTATATAATGGTACACTATAAAAAGAGTAGACATACTTGAACCTTTTAACTTCTCTTTATCAGTTCTAATCATTTGCTCACTTAAACCATTTTTTTAACCTTAACAGAAATATTTCAGTAAGGTGCTTGAATTTTTAAAATATCTAAGATTTTAACCAATATTTATATATTTTTATTATAGTAAGTCATAAGATTTACTTAAGCCAATACTGTAAATGATTATTTCGTATCAGCAATATGTGTTACTTATGATTCTCTAGTTATGGATTCCCACTGTTCTTCATGGAAAGAGGTCAACAGCCAAACTTCAGGTCCTCTACAGAAAGAAAGGGATATAGCCTATTCTTTGCTTAGAATAATTTCTGGCTTACTTGTTTTTATCACTAGCAGAACTCTCATTTTCAAGTTACTTTCCAAAAAAAAATTATAATTAGAAATATTTGAGCATGTAGATTTGGCCAAATGACTCACTGGCATAAAGCACATTTTAAAATGATATCATATTTTAGATATCAAGCACCCTGACTCAATGCCCAAGGGGAATGCTGAAGATGCTCAACCCATTTTGACCTCTTTTGAGTCCACATTCTTTGTCTAGCTACCTAACCCCATAAATGGCTGGGTTGGCAGTCGTGCAGATGTGCCTTCCAGAAGTGTTCCTGCTACTGTATGTACACTAGGACATTATGCTAGAAAGACAGCCATACTTACTTTTATTTATTTATTTTTAAATATATTTTATTGATTTTTTACAGAGAGAAAGGGAGAAGGATAGAAAGCTAGAAACATCGATGAGAGAGAAACATCAATCAGCTGCCTCCTGCACACCTCCTACTGGGGATATGTCCGCAACCAAGGTACATGCCCTTGACCGGAATCTAACCTGGGACCCTTCAGTCCACAGGCCGACACTCTATCCACTGAGCCAAACCGGTTAGGGCAGTCATACTTACTTTTAAAGAAGGTAAGTGAGAAAACAACTCCTAATCCAAAACCAGTACCTGTGAAGAGGAGGGAAAACATATTATATCTCATTAATAGTAACTTGACAAAAATAAAACGAACATTTCATAAATGTGAACATCTATAATGATTTTTTTTCATAATTTGGTATACAGTTGATTTTTTCACTTCTACCCTTCCTTCTTGTTATCAGAGGCTTTTTAGATGCCTTTGTCCTCTGCCCACAACAGGGGCTAAAAACGTTATTCTCTATTCTGTCTAACAAGTCTTGGGCGGTGAGAACAAGCCGAGAAACTGTTCTTGAGGAGAGCTCTGCACTGCTTGGGAATGCCTTCCTACCCTCTTCTGCAGGGCGCCACAGCCAGAACATCAGAAATAATGATGTCAACTAGAAGCTCCTATCATTTCAACAGTTTGAGTGAAGATGGAAAGGAGTGATCCAGAATAATTCCTAAAGGTTGTCACAAGTCAGTGTCCACACGTGGAGCTTAATGCCCTCCCCTCATTTTACTCACAGGGCATTTTTAACCACTATTTTCCAAAATAAAAGAACACACACAAAAGTCTATCTTAATGGTTTGGTAGAAAAAATTTATAAATATCTAATTTTAAATTAAACTTCACAGGCATCTAAGCTTGAAAAAAAGGACCAAATCCTAATTTTTACCAGTATTTCTCAAACATTGGTCATTCTAGTGCTACTGTCACAATTTCTGCTAAATCCACACATCACCTGTATAACTATTTACTTAATAGTTTTCTTTTGAAAAATTATCAATGCATGTATTTAATTAAATAATTTTAGCCTCAACTTAAGTAATATTAGTATAATCATAGATTTGAGTGCTAGCTATATTTTTTCCACAAAGTGTGTTAAAATGAATATAGAACTGTTAAAGTAAAAATATCTGTCTGTGGTACCACTTTAGGAAAAAAAACATCACCTCACATACTACTGTAGTGATAAATGTCCCAAACTTTGAGATAAACTTATTTTCCCATTATCAAAAAATTTATATATGCCAAGGAAGAGAACCAAAATCTGATTTTTTCCCCTTCAGATTTGACAGCTGTCTTTGCACCTTTCATAGCATACTGATGCTCTTTACTAACTGTCTGTTCCATGATCCAACAGAGCACCTGACTACCATCTTTACAATTAACCATTTGTACGCCATAAGCATCTACAGACGGAAGCGGCAGACCTTTTTAAATTAAATTCAAAATATCATGGCAGTTAACTGATTAAGCACCACATAAAAGTCCCAGTTCTCATTTGCCTGAATGGTTTTCAAATCTGTGCTACTGACATTCCAAGAGCTTCCTCTCTAGCTAACCATGATTTTAGGCTATCACAACGTGAACATTCAAGTACTCCTCAGTCTACCAATCTGACCCTTTCTGCTCCAAACACAGAGAATTTCATCAAAGCAAGCAGGCTAACCCACATCTTTTTTTAAAAAATATGTTTTTATTGATTTCAGAGAGAGGAGAGGAAAGGAAAGGGAGAGAGAGAGAGAGAAACATCAGTGATGAGAATCATCGATCGGCCGCCTCCAGGGATTGAGCCCGCAACCAGGGCATGTACCTTAACCGGGAACCAAACAGTGACCTCCTGGTTCATGGGTTGATGCTCAAAACCACTGAACCACAAGGGCCAGCCCACACCTTTTTGTGTGTGTGTGTGTTTTTTAATCCACCTATGCAACAATCCAGTTGATGTTGGCTTGAAGAAAGTATTTATGCTATTATCCGGAATGATTTCTGATAATTCTCCCCTATCATATATATGTGGCCATGATGTATGTTTCTTTCCTCTGACTAATCCTACACAAACATGAATTTTAATAAAAAAATTTATTACTTTGCCCTGTCCAATAGACCCTGCATTAGGTAATGATTTGGTGCCCAACTTTACTATGCAATATTTAAAAATCACTCATGTCATCCCAATTTCCATGTAATTTTAAAAAATGGTAGAAAACTAGTCAGTTTACAGACCACAATGATTAACATACTCAAGATCGACATAATGAGAAAGAAAAGGAACTAACATTTCAGTATTTCCCATAAATACCCAACATTTTCTTCCTTTCAAAAAATTATTAAACCAAACAACCTGATATGGTCTTATGCCGCATTTTCCAGACACAGAAAAGAACTTGCTCAAGGACACTGTTTAGCTAGTGGTAGAGCAGTGAATTGGGCCCAAGTCTGCCAGACTCCAAAGCCACTATATCCACTGTATGTCCTGACATTGGATTCCCCTACAATATTAACCCCTAAACAATCACTACCTCCCAAGGGAAACTGGAGTATCAAGATTTCTACTGCCAGTGCAGTAAGATACAGCCAAAAACAAATTGTGCTTCCTATGCAACAGGCCAGAACACTAGGCAACCAGGTAACAAGTCTACACAAGGCCAAATGGGCTTGTTCAGATTCATTCCCAGACTAATCCGACCGCACATGTCACAGACACAAATCTACCTGGTAGGCATGAGTCAAGAACTTCAGAGAAATGGGAGCTATCGCGATTGATACTCCTTGGCGAGAATCTGCTGTTGCTTGATTTATAAAATGGCACAGGGCTCAATTTCAAAACGACTTGCCTCACCCCCTTGCAGCTGGAAGATGAGTAAGACAGTAAATTGGTACTAGAAAATGAGGTAAAGGATTTGGACTGGCTTACAGATTTCAAACCAGGCAATGGGATGGGGAGGGAGGCCAGTAAAAACATAATGGCTTACAATCAGAGCTTTTGGTCTTCTCCATCTGGAAGGCAATTTTTTGGCAAACAAATCAAAAGCCCAAAAGGAAAATATTTCAGCATTTTTCTTGTCCCTCTGACTCCATCCCTGTCTCTCCTATTTTCCCCCCAAGGAAAAAAAGCTCTCTGATGCTCAATTTTCCTAGCAGTAGACCAAGAAAGATGCTAAGCCCACTCCTAACATATCGCTCAACCACAAAGATGAGAAATGCTTCAACATCAATCAATCTAGAATAGAAAATCTTTAATCTCTAGACTTCATTTAAGTTCAGGTATATGCCCAACCACCTAGTTTTGCAAGTATAGTATAAGGTCAAAATCACAGTTCAGACTAGCCAAAGACAGGCTGTCCTCTACGATCTGTTAAACTGAGCTGCTACGTCTTCAATTCTTAAGAGCGAATCTCCCCCTCCATTTCTATATTTTTAAGACACAAAATAACAAGACTATCCTCTTCAGAAAAAAAAATGATTTTTAAATGCCAGTGTTTTACTTAAAGTTAACTATCTCAGTTATTTAAGAGACAAACAATGGTGAAACTGATGAGTTTTACAGGTTCAAGTTCTCACATGCTCGATTTTCTTTTAAAAGGCAACATGTTGCTTCAAAGAAAGTCCCACCTGATCAGGGGACACCAACTCTGCAGCTGTTTCCACTAAAGATTGGCACCTCTACACCAGGTTTAAACTTCATTAACAATAAAACATGAAAGGTTTGTCTTACAATAAAAACAAACCAACATGGAAAAGAGAAGAGTTTTCTCTGCCTTTGGCCACTTTTTTTCTGTTGTTGCATGACAAGCTCCCTTACAGGAAAAAAGCCAAAGGAAAAAGTACAAAGCATTTTTCACCTTCCCTGGAAGCAAATATTTAACTATGAACACAGTTTATATAACTCTGCCTCCCCCCACACAAGCCTGTTCTTTTGGTCCATGCTGTCTGGAATGACAAATAACCCTAAAGTAAAGAAATGCCTGATTACAGGTACACATCTTCCTCATGGCACAGCCCAATTAAGAGGAGAAGACGGAGGGGGGGGGGGGCAAGAAAAAAAAAAAACAACCCCACAACAGAGGAGCCTTATGGAATTGACATTAGGCAAAGAGCCCATGCTCTGAAACCATTTCTTTTGGAGAGGAAAAAGAGTTGGCACAAATTCTCTCGAAAAGAAATTACTCCAAATCAATCTAACCCTGCACTTTAATGCATGCTTAGTGCCCAAAAGGACATCATAAAACTGGCTAGTAGATAAACACACATTTTTAGGAAGAAGCAACTCCCTAACAGTTCATCTGATACTATTTTAATAACAAAACAACAGAGAACTCACTCCCACTAACTACATATAAAACACTGCCTTATCTTATGCCCAAGTGAATTCTGTAATAAATTAAAAAGAACAACTAACAGAGGTATGCCAAGTGTACACGTTAAGCCACATTCTGTGTAAGAAAGAAGGGGAAATACACGCTGATGGTTATTACTGTGACATATGGATAGTTTCCAGTTAGTCAATGAAACTTTATTTAGAAAAATCTTTGCCCTCACCATGCCACATGTCATAAAGCTTTACTTCACCACAAATAAGTAGGAAGCAGACATAATCAGCAAGAATTAACAAGCACTCTACATAACCCGATTGCAGTCTTGGGGTAGAAATGTACTTAGGATGTTAGTCCCCCAACAAAACAAGCCACAACACATGCTCCTGCCCAATCCACTTTGTAAAAGTTGCCAATTGCCAATGGACTTTCGATTAAGATGGGATAACTCATTATTTGAAGAGGCACAGAAAAAACAAATCCTCAAAAATCCTCTTAGAAAACATGTCTCTAAAATTTCAGAGGGAGGAAAAAAAGTCCACAAACCTACCTCATTTGTCTATTTAGTATATGTTGTTTATAAGATCATTAAGATCTCACTCCAGCTCACATTTAACATTTCAAACCAAGCTCCTAAATTCTAATATACAGTTATCAATGCTAAATTTGATCTGTAGCTAAAAATTAATTAAAATAGCAAAGCAACTCCATTTTAATTTGTACAATATCATTTATCAAGATGAGCAGAAACTTTGCCATAGGCAACTGGCAGTTTATAAATATGAGAAGCTACAGGGATTACAAGCAAGTTTTTAAGATGCTAGTAGCCATGAGCCAAACAACTTTATTCTTAAATGTCTGAAAGAAAAGATACAGCTTCCAGAAAATGCAGGGCTCGCTCTCCTGCTGAGTGGAATGGCAGGAACACGGATGTTGTAGTTAGACAGGCTAAGTTCAAACCACTGCTGACTCCTGACCTGCTGGCTCTCTGACCTCCGGTCAATGACTTAACCCCGCACAACCTCAATGTGTTCATCTGTAGAGTGAAGACAATCTTCCAGGGCTGCTGTCTAAGGAAAATGTAAGGTATATAGCAGTGTCTGATAGAATTTAGAAAGTGGTAGTAAATTCTGCCACCGCTTTAATAAAACTCAAAAGACATCAAAAGTGTAATGTAAAATAGCCCGTCCAATGTAGCTCAGTGGTTGAGCATGGATCTATGAATCAGGAATTTGAGGTTTGATTCCTGGTCAGGGCATATGCCCAGGTTGCCAGCACATTCCTCAGTAGGGGGCGTGCAGTAGGCAGCCAATCAATGATTCTCTCTCATCATTGATGTTCCTCTCTCTCCCTCTCCCATCCTCTGAAATCAATAAAAATATATATATTTTTGAAGGTGTAATATAATAGTTAACCCTCTATTAAAATACTAGTCACTGACTCATTCAGGATCATACTGAGGGTGAGCCACAGCTGGAAAGTTAGATCCTTTTCCCTCTCTCTTTGCACAGTTGACTATATTTCATTGGCATTAGCAATTGTTTCGAGGAATACATCAGATTTAGATATATATTTTAAATAGGGGATTCCTTTAGACTCACTGTTGAACTAGAACACTTTGCTCTAAAGTATTATAAAGATTTTCCTAGAGCTATCTGTGTTTAATAAAGCTATATTTATGCTTTGAACATGGATTACTATCAAATTGACCTATTTATAATGGGCATGTTTTCCTGTTCAATCACGTTTCTATCAACACTATTACAACCATCAAATGCACTTGTTATGACAGAACAAACATGAATGTGCTTTTATAGAAAAGTACCCTAGGGACTGAATTTAGTGAGAACTACATTTCCAAGAAACATTCATGATTTATGAAAGATGCTCAGGGCCCAATTTATGAGGGGGAAAAAAGTTTTCAGTCAGTTCCAAGCTGTGTTACTTAATCCTTTGAGGCAAAGACAGATTGTCCCAGGTGTCCATGTGTAAATGCCAAGTCATGTGAATTAACCAAGAAAGAGTGCCAGACCAAAGACCCAGAGATGGTAAAATAGGTCTGTGTTAATCAGCTTCTCAAAAGTCAACATTGCTGCAGGGTATAGAGGAAATAGATTAGGAAAGTAGCTATTTAACAAGACCTTAACCTTCCTATGGCCATCCAGACTAGACTGAGGCTGGAACATCTATAGGAATTTCTAGGTGGACATCAACTGCCCACATTCTGACCAGAACAAGTAAACCAGTCAGCAGAAAGGAGTAAAGATAGGGAAGGTAAACGTGGAAGGCATTACTGGTAAGTTCTGCTTCAAGAAAAGCCAAATTCACAAAAGGGTCTTTTGTAATGGGTCTCTGGGCACCACCTTTTTTTTTAATTCATTAATTTGAGAGAGAGGAAGGGCCGGGGTGGAGGAAAGTGCGAGAGAGAAACATCGATTTGTTGTTCCACTCATCCATACATTCACTGATTGATTCTTGTACATGCCCTGACCAGGGATCCAGCCCACAACCTTGGCACATTGGGAGGATGCTCTAAACAACCTTAACTTAAAAGGGTCCTTTTTAAATGAGTGCAAGAGCATATGATCCAACTTTCAGAATCCTGACAGCCACACAACTTCCCAAGAATGCACAAATCAAGAAACATGTTATACACGAAAAAAACTAGAATTAAGTTTCAATAAATAAAAGATGCATTACATTTATTTAGGGGGAGGTACTTTGGAGGTAATAACATTTACAGTGTCAGGCACTGTATTATGTTTCTATACATTATTTCATTTGATCCACAGAACCACCTTTTAGGTGTATCATGATCCGGTCTTACAGAAGAGAAAACAATGTAGAGGGGTTAAGTGACTTCCCCAAGTACACACATCTGTAAAAGTAGAATTCAAATGCAGGCTGTCTGCGTCCAAAGTCATGGCTCTTTCCTATACACAGGGATAAACCTCAGAGAGAGGTCAGTGGCCCTGTCTATTGTTACATGTGACAACAAAGTGTTTTTCTGGACTGTATCACTATGCATGGGTAATTTATGACTATGTTACTCTTTAGTTCCTCAAGAAAATAAAAGACACCACAGATATCTGACTTATCAGGAGTGGTAACAAAAATCTGAAATTACTCAGAAGCAATGAGAAAGTCAGCAAATGAAGCCAGGAAATACTTCCCTGTGCACTGACTGAAGATCAAAAGAATCCAAATGGGCTGAGGGCTGATCAATGACCCCAAACTGCTCAAAAGGGTATTTTTGCTATTCCCTTCCCTCCCAACACCTCTAGTCCCTCCTCATCAATATCAGTAACTAGATTCTCATCCTTGTGGAAGTAAAGATAAGAATCAGGGACCCACTGTACCTTATGTACACCAACACTATAGCTATTATGTTGTTGCCTATTCCTGATTCAAATGAAAAATTCAACCGAGAAAAAGTATTTTCTTTTCCTTACATTTAGTTGATCAACTTTTATTAGCATCTATTAAGTAGAAGGCACTGAGAATAGATTTGTTTCTTTACTCTTGGAGCACACCACTCCAGTATGTAGTATTTATTCTTTGAAAAGTGAGAAATGTTATATAGTGGTTATACTTCAGTTATAAAGTTATATGGGCTTGGGGGTAAGACAGGTTAAGCATGATTGAGAATACTGGTTAGTTACTTAGTAGTTGTGTGTCAGTCCTTGGGTAAATTATATAACTTTTCATATGGAAACTAAGACTACTAACATTAACAGTGCCTATCCCTTGACTGGGGACAGTGAGATGAAACAGCATAATGTGTGCAGAAAGCTTGGAAGAACAGTGCATTGCACAGAGTCCATGTCCTTGTCTTTTCCCACAAAAAGTCTTTCAAGAACAAATCAATCCCGGCCAGTGTGGCTCAGTGGTTGAGGGTCTACCCATGAACCAGTAGGTTACAGTTCAATTCCCAATCAGGGCACATGCCTAGGTTTCAGGCTTGATCCCCAATAGGGGGTGTGAAGGAGGCAGCCAATCAATGATTATCTCTCATCATTGATGTTTCTATCCCTCTCTTCCTCTCCTTTCCTCTCTCTAAAATCAATAAAAATATTTTTTTAAAAGAATAAATCGAAATGTTAAGTATTTACTGAGCACTGAAGGGTAAAAGTACTGGGATCAACATGGGTCAGAAATAAGTAAGACACAGTCTCTTCCTTGGGGAGCTTGTGATCGAGAAAGGATAACAAGTCATGTATCCATAAAAGTGAACAAAAGCAGGTCCTCGGTGTCCTGAGAAAAGGACAGTGTTCTCCTGAGATTTTATTTTAATCTTCAAAAAACAGGTAGCATCTGAATTGTCTTCAAGGACAGACTTTTTGCCATAGCCAGTTTTCTCAGTGGTTAGAGCATCAGGCCTGAACACCAAATGGTCTCGGGTTTGATTCAGGTCAAGGGCACATACCTAGGTTGCAGGTTTGATCCCCAGTCCCAATCTGGGCCTGTGCATGAGGTAACCAATCGATGTGTCTCTTTCAGGTGGATGTTTCTTCTCCCCGCCCTGCCCCAATCCCTCCCTTCCATTCTCTCTAAAAAAAAAAATCAATGGCCCTAGCTGGTTTGGCTCAGTAGATAGAGCATTGGCCTGCAAACTGAAGGGTCCCCGATTCGATTCCAGTCAAGGGAACATCCCCGGGTTGTGGGCTCAATCCCCAGAAGGGGGAGTGCAGGAGGCAGCCAATCAATAATTCTCTCTTATCATTGATGTTTCTATCTCTCTCTCCCTCTCCTTTCCTCTCTGAAATCAATAAAAATATATATATTTTTAAAATCAATGAAAAAAAATATCCTCCAGTGAAGATTAAAAAAGAAGAAGAATAGATTTTTTAACAGTCAGAGTTTTGGGGGAATGGGCATACATTCTACCCGATGGCAGAAAAGCAGGGCTTGTGTAGGGAAATGAGGGGAAGGAGGAGGTCAGAGGTTTAGCATGAGGCATGCCCTAGAGAGCAGGAGATAGGGCTGGAAAGGGGTGGGAGCCATTCTGAAGGCACCTGAAGCTGGGCCAAGGAGTCTACACAGCACTTAATTCAGCAGGCAGGGGGCTTCCCTGAAGAATTCTTAAAGAGGCTAACAAGATTGAGGCTATGCTTTAGGAGATTCATCTGACTAAGGTGTGTAGGATTACTTGGAAAGGAAGAGACATTTTGCTGGCAGAATTTGTAGCACTTAACACTGATTAAGTGTGTGTATGTGTATCTGGGGTTTTGGAGGGTGCAGTGGGGAAGGCTGTCAAAGAAAACGCTGAGAACTTCTACCTGGATAACTACAAAAACATTGGTGTTATTTATAAGTCATCAGCTTCTGCCTGACTCTTGTACATGCCCTGACCAGGGGTCCAGCCCACAACCCTGGCGCATTGGGAGGATGCTCCAAACAACTGAACTAAAAAGGGGATTAAATAGGGGATTCCTTTAGACTCACTGTTGAACTAAAACGCTTTAGTTCAAGGGCGCTTGTCTGAATCTGAGGGAGGTAAAGTGGGGAGAGCCCAAGGGACGATGGGGGAGGGGACTGTGGACATGGGGACCCTTACCGATTCAGTTTAGCAGGCGATTTGCAGCGCCCTCCATGTGGACATGGTATTACACCTTTTAATAGCAAATTTCCTTAATAAATCTAAAATATAACTTGACTTATAAAAGTGCAATGTGTACATTCTTTTCAGGAACACCATACAATATTAAATAAAGAGCATTCATTCACTAAGCACTGATGCTTCAGGATTAAATCACCCCATTTTGATCCTCACAATAAATGTATTTTATTGGCCCCATTTTATAAACCAAGAAACTGAGACACAGAAAGGTTAAGTAACTTGCCTCGGGTCACACAGCTGGGACTTGAACCAGGCAGCCTGACTCCAGAGGCCTGGTCCTTGGTTGCCATGCTACATTGCTGCTAGTATAGCCTCCTCACAGACATACAAATTATAATCATACTATTATAATCATCCATTTTGATTTATCAAAGGAAACTAAATACCTCCCAAAATTCATCCTGGCCAACACTACTAGTATCTGTAGGTATTTCCTTAATTATAAACTGAGTACCTACCCTGTGCTAGGCACTACACTGGGCCCTGGGGAATAATAAGTTCCTGCACTCATTTGGTGCACTATGTAGTGTTGGGGCCAACTGATAATTAGAAACTCAAAGTACAAGATACGATGACAGAAATAGGATGTACTAGAAGCACTAAGCACAGTACCCAAACCATCCTGGAGGATTAGGGGAGAGGAAGAGATGGTGGCAGAGAAATGGACTACAAGGAGCTCAGATTCTCTTTTCCACCCATCCAAATGAAAAATATTACCCTGCATCATACTTTGATCCCTTCTCAACAGCCCTTCCTCTACCTTTCCATTTCCATGTTAGGCAGAAAAGAAACAGAGGGTGTTTAAGGTACCTTTGATCAGGGATAAGGAACTTCTGAGTAGGGGTGATGACACTTAATGATGACTGAGATAATGGATCCTTAGGTAAAGATATAAGAAGTCATGGACCAGACAAATAGAGATAGAAAAGGGGGCCAAATATTTTTAAGACACCAATAGGTTTGCATTTAAGGTACAGTTGGTGCAAATAGTGAATATCCCAAATCGGCATTGCAAAGGTGCTGGAAGGACTTGCTTGAATTTGGGGGCTTTCATGAGCAAGCAGGTTTTTCTTTGTTATTGAAATCTGGTTCTAATAAAGTGCCTGAGACCATAGGCGAGGTAGAACACAACACCCAGATGACTTTATATTACAGTAGCATTGTGTAGTAGCATTTCTTAAAGGCAACACTATTCTACAAAGCCCCATAAATAAACCTCTCCAATTCACTGGACCTGCCTACTTGAAGAAACCAAAAATTTAGTTTTCATAAACTGAGTAAAGGAAAAAAGTCTTCTAAAATACAAGTTATGAGCTGAAATAAAACGAATCAAGTTGCACTGAAACAAGGAGAAAAAATAAGTTGTGATTTTTCAATGATTACAGCCAATCTTTTCTGGGAATATATAAGATTAATAGCATTTATTCTAATATCAAGATAATATATGACTGGAGCAGTTATATACTGTACTTTTGCTTCCAATCAAAGTGGGATATTTATGAGTTCAAGATTTGTCACATATAGGCCTATGCTGAAACGGTAAAAAAAAATTTTTTTTTAAACCTACAACTAATGGATTTCAATTTAGTCATCTGAAATGATGCCAAGAAACTAGCAGCTTTCTTAGAACTACCTTCTAGTAAAAAGTGAAATATGGTGCTTTAAATCAATTGCTTCAGTTAATCATTTAAAATCTATCAAATAGGAATTCTGAGTGATTTATATGTACAGGTTCTGACAAACAATCAGAAACATTTGTTCTAACTTGTAAACATTTGTCTAAGTTAACTAAGTCTACAAATCCATCAACAGTTATGTGAGGGTGTTACAATAATTATAAATTATCCTATGCATCCTAATGCAGGTTTAGGTTGGATAAGGAAAAATGAAGTAAAAACACAGGATTTCAATTCTTCCCATATACACTGCTAACTATTAATCAAATAGTCTTAAAATTCTACCAGAAGATACATCATTGAAGCAACCTGAAGAGTCTATGTAATCTTTAACAAGCCCCTTGGCCACACTGTGATCTACCTGTCCACCTGCCCTCTCTCCAAGACATATCTCGTACCACTTTTATTCATCCATATTTTCATATCCCACATTCTCATATTTTTTCTAATTTGTACTTGTTTACCTTCTATTTCTTGTTCCTGTCATGCTATCTCTTTAAAGAGCATTTCAAATTCATTTTCTTCACTTCTTACTTTTAAAAATGACAAGTTAAATTGCTAACTGTTAACAGTTACCAATTCCAACAGACTTTCACTTTGTAATACAGTTTTATCTTTTTTTAACACGCATGCATGTAACCACTCAAATTCTTCATCCAAGGATAAAGATATTCTTGGCAGATCCAAGGATAACCATATTCTGACTTCTAATAGCATAGAGTAGTTTTGCTTGTTTTTAAACTTACAGAAATGGAATCACACAGTGAGTACTTTGGCCTAATAGTGTTGTAAATAGTTGTATGTAGTTCATTGTATTATATAGTTGTAGTAGAGGCCCAGTACACGAATTCGTGCATGGGTGGGGTCCCTCGGCCTGGCCAGAGATTGGAGCCATCTGGCCCAGTCCCGATCGGCCGGGGGGAGGGATCACAGGAGGTTGGCCAGCTGTGGGAGATTGGCTATGGGAGCGCACTGACCACCAGGGGGCAGCTCCTGCGTTGAGCGTCTGCCCCCTGGTGGTTGGTGTGTCGTCATAGCGACCGGCCGGCTTAGCCTTTTATATATATAGATTGTAACTGCTGTGTAGTAGTCCACTACATTAATATACCACAGTTTACTTATCCATTCTGTTGATGGGCACTTGGGTAGCTTCTAGTTGATCTTATTATGAGCAGTGTTCTATGAACATTCTAGAAAGTCATTTGATGAACAGATGTATGAATATCTCTGGGGTATATACCTAGGTGTGGAACAGCAATGTCATAGGGTGAACATATAGTTAAGTGTTAATAGATACTGCCAGTTTTCCAAAGTGGTTACACCGATTCATACTTCCACGAGCTGAACCTGAGGGTTCCGGTTGCTTATATCTTCACTGAAACAGAGTATTTTTCATCATTTTCATCCTTTTGGTTTTAAATAACTTTTTGAAGTATAATGTACGTACAATAAACTGCACCCATTTAAACTATATAGTACAATGAGTTTGATAAGTGAAAGGAGCACCAAAATCAAGCAATAGAATACTATCAGCCCCAAAAGTTTCCTTGTGGCCCTTTGTAGTTCGTCCTTCCCACCACCCTTTGCCCCAGGCAACCACTTATCTACTTTGTCTTCACAGATTGGTTTACATTTTCTAGAATTTTACATCTGAATGGAATCATAAAGTATATACAGGCATATTTTGTTCACTATGCCTTGCTTTACTGCACTTTACAGACTTTTGTTTTTTATAAATTGAAGGCAAGACCCTCCACCACCAAAAAGATTATGATCTGCTTTGTTGTGTGGTATGGAGCTGACACACAACATCTGAGAGGTCTGCCTGTATTCTTTTTTTGTTTGTCTGCTTGTTTGGGGTTTTTTGGTGCTGACACCCGGGACAATATATACTTTTTTGTGTCTAGCTTCTTTTACCCAACCTAGTGATTTTGAAATGTGTATATATTGTTGTATATATCAGTAACTTGCTCATATTTTGGATAGTCCATATTTTGTTTATCCATTCATCTGTGACGGACATCTGGGTTCTTTTCAGTTTGGGGGCATTATGAATAAAGCTGCTATGAACATTCATATGCCAGACTCTGTGTGGACATGTTTTCATTTCTCTTTGGTTAATACCTAGGAGTGGAATGACTAGATGGTATGTTTAAGTTTATAAAAACTACCTAACAGTTTTACAAAGTGGTAGTACCATTTTACACTCCCATCAACAGTGTACAAGAACACAGACAACAGTGTGGTGATTGCTGGGAAGGGATAGGGGAGTGGAGTGGAGGAAGGTAAACGGGGGATAAATGGTGATAGACAGATACTTAACTTGGGGTGATGAACACACAATACAGTGTACAGGTGATGTGTTGTAGAACTGTGCACCTGAAACCTGTATAATTTTGTTAACCAGTACAACCCCAATAAATTCAATTAAAAAAACACACACCAGTGTACAAGAATTCCAGTTGCTCCATATACTAATGAACCCTTAGCGTTTTCAATCTTTTAACTTTAACTATTTTAATGGGTGTAGAGGTATCTCATGATTTTAATTTGCTGAACATCTTTTTATGTGTTTGTCATTTGTCTAATTTCGTTTGTAAAAATCTTTTCAAACATTTTACCCATTTTCTTTTCTTTTCTTTTTTTTTACAGAGAGGAAGGGAGAGTGATAGAGAGAAACATCAATGAGAGAGAGACATCGATCAGCTGCCTCCTGCACACCTCCTACTGGGGATATGCCCCCAACCAAGGTACATGCCCTTGACCGGAATCGAACCTAGGACCTTTCAGTCCGCAGGCCGACGCTCCACTCAATGAGCCAAACCGGTTTACCCATTTTCTTAAATGAGTTGTCTTATGATTAATTTTAAGATATCCTGATTTATTCTAGAAACAAGTCCTTTACCAGGTAGATATATGTATTGCAAATGTTTTTTCCCATTCTGTGGCTTGTATTTTTGTTTTCTTTTAATGGTGTCTTTCAAAGAGCAAAAGTTTTAAAATTTTGATCAAATCCAGTATGTCTTTTTTTTTTTCCTTTGTGAATTTTTTGCTTTTTTGTGACTTAAGAAGTATTTTCTGAACTCAAGATCACAAATATTTTTCTCCTCTTTTCTTCTAGAGGTATTATACTTGTAGCTTTTACATTTAGGTCTGTGATCCTTTTGAGTGTATTTTTTATGTTTGAGATAATAAGATTAATTTTTTTTCTCTACATGGATACCCAGTAATTCTAGCACAATTTGTTGAAAAGCTTTTCCTTTCTTCATTAACTGACTTGCCACCTCTGTCAAAAATAAACTATGTATTTATGGGTCTATTTCTGGACACAGCTGATTCCACTGATCTATGTGTGTACCTTCTCCAATACTACACTGTCTTATTTACTGTAGCTTTACAATAAGTCTTGAAATCAGGTCATCTTATTCCTCCAACTCGGTTTCTCTTTTTAAAAATGGCTTGGCTATTTTGGATTGTTTATATTTTCATACAGATTTTAAAATCAGCTTCTCAATTCCTACAAACATGTTTGAGCATTATTTTTCTTGCTGGAAAAACAGAGATAAACTTCCTCACTGAGTTGCTAGGAGAGTAAAAAGAGGTAATATGTTAGTATACTAAATATGATGGCAAATAACAGGCATTAAATTAATGTTAGCTTCCTCTCTCTTTCCCTCTCTTGGCTTTTAAATAAACAGGATCCAATCCAGCAATGCCCTAACATTTCACTAGTGGGTCAATGGCCGTAGTAAAAATATTACCACACCAAATGACTTTTATAAGTAAATATTTGTATTTTTACTTGGATTCAATACTAAAATGCACTTGCCAGAGAAAGCAATTCAGCATATTTACTAATAAACTGTTTCAGCCCACATTTTAGGAAAGCATAAAACCACAGCCAGACAAAAATTTAAATGTTTTCAAGTTCCATATAGTGCCTAATTACATTATTTTATAATACTAACAGAAGACTCTCCTCTAATAAGAGCACAATGTTCCATTATTCATATATTGCTACTGCAAACAGAAAAAGTATTTTTATATTTGTTTAAAAATTGTTTAGAAATACATATAAACACTGTTTAGCAATACATATAACAAACAATATATGGCTACTAATTCACCAATGAACATGCACTAATTTGAAACCCAAACCTAAAAACAACCAAGACCCTTTGAAGTATTTTAGTTTAGCCTAACTGATATCGCCCCCTGAAATTGAGATGTATCAGTTTGCAAACACAGGCCACCAAAAAGCAATTTTTGGTGAGCCACCAATACTTTGTGGTAACCCGCATTTATCAGATGAACTGATACTTAAAGAAGAAGAATAATTTGCTTTCTTTTTCCATAACTTTATTCAAGGCCTCTTTCAGTGTATTTTTTTAACATTAAATGGGCTTGAAACAATCAATTTAACTACATGTAATTGATTAATGGATGAATACACAAAATCTGCAGTTTAATTCTAAGGCAGGTCAGCTGCTAAGTCATTTGCTGTCCTGCTTTCTTCTTAACAAGGAAGGAAGAAGGCCAAACCCTTTCTTTTCAAGAAGATGAATGCATGGCAAAGTAATAACTTTCATAACTATTGACTGAGCTGCATGTAACCAATGACCTATTTCAAGACATGCCAGAAATTAAAAAACTACAAAATGTTACTGGGGCTCCCCTCCTGCCTCTCTTACTGGTCAACCACAACACTCTTCTACATTTACACAGGCTTTGCATCACCCCTGACTCCTCCCACTCACGAGCCTGCATTCCAAAGGCTATAAATATTACCACTGTACTGTCATCATTAATTCTGTCTCCATTCCACTCCTGCCCTCATCTTATTTCCTCTAATTTGATAACCTTTGGCATGATTTTGCATTATTTTATAACCCATCTCTCTCTTCATTCTGATCCTTTCCAATTTATTCTTCTCATGCTACTTCAGTGATCTTTCTGAAATCAGAAATTCAACCATCTCACTCTTCAGCTTAACATATAGTGACTAATTACATGATGTTATAATACTAACAGAAAACTCTCCTCTAACAAGAGCACAATGTTACACAGAGTTGGCATACAATCCAGCATTTTCACTCCTAGTTATATATCCAAGAGAAATGAAAACATATGCCTACATAAAGACTCATACACTTGGTAATAGCAGCATAATTCATAATACAAAAAAAGGGTGAACAATGAAAATGTACATTAGTTGCCCTAGCTGGTCTGGCTCAGTGGATAGAGTGTCGGCCTGTGGACTGAAGGGTCCCGGGTTCGATTCCAGTCAAGGGCACATGACAGGGTTGTGGGCTCAATCTCCAGTAGGAAGCGTGCAGAAGGCAGCCAATCAGTGATTCTCATCATTGATGCTTCTATCTCTCTCTCCCTCTCCCTTTCAATCTGAAATCAATAAAAATAATTTTTTAAAAAAGCAAATGTGCATTAGCTGATAAATAAACAAAATGTGGTATATCCATACCATAGAATATTATTTGTTAACATGTGTCAATACTACCCAAAATGATCTACAGATTCAATACAATCCCTATCGAAATCCCAGGCATATTTTTGCAGAAACAGAAAAAACCATCCTAAAATTCATATGGAATCTCAAGGGACCCTGAATAGCCAAAATAATCTTGAAAAAGAACAAACCTAGAGGACTCACCCTTCCTGATTTCAAAATTTACTACCAAGCTACAGTAATCAAAACAGTGTGATACTGGCATAAAGATATATAGGCCAATGAAATAGAATAGAGAACCCAGAAATAAACCCTTACATATACTAGTATGGTCCAATGATTTTTTACAAGGATGCAAAGACCATTTAATGGGGAAAGGACAGTCTTTTCAACAAGTGGTGTTGGGAAAACTGGATATCCACATGCAAAAGAATGAAGCTGGACCCTTCCTTACCTGACATCATATACAAAAATTAACTCAATATGGCTTGAAGATATAACTATAAAACTCTTAAAGAAAACACAGGGAAAAGGCTTTGTTGCATTGGATTTGGCAATGACTTCTTGAATACAACACTTTAAAATAGTAGGGAAAATATACATATACTAGAGGTCGGATGCATGAAATTCGTGCAAGAGTAGGCCTTCCTTCCCCCAGCTGCTGGCACCGGCTTCCCTCTAGCAACCCTCTAGCACCCGGGACCCCAGCTCCCTCTGCGAGGGAGGCCCCGCCCACCTGCCACCGCCCTGCCAGCAGTGGCCTGGGCCTCCCTCTGCAGGGTGATCATGGGGCGATGGCCGGCCCCAGACCAATCACATCGCACCCGCCTTGGCTGGCCTGGTGCCAGTGGGTGTCGTAGTGTGGTAGTCCAGAAGGAAGGAAGGTCATTCAGTCTAATTAGCATGTTACACTTTTATTATTATAGATATATATTTGTATAGATCTCTGTCCCCAGTTCCTGAAATAGAACTCCTAAATCCCTTGGAATTTCCTGGGTGATAGTGTCTTTTGTTGTAATAAGGCTACTCTTAGTGAGCTCCTGAGTAGCTTCAGGATGGGGGCTGGTCATCAGTCTTATGGGACAAAGCCCTGTGGGGTCTGTGCTAATTCCAGTTAGTATCAGAATTAAAATGAATTATAGGCCACCAACCCAGCTGGTGTCAGAGGATTACCTGGTGTGGAAAAACCACACATCTGGTATCAGAAGTACTGTGAGTATATGAGTAAAAGAGAAATGGAGTTTTTCCTGCTCAGACACCAAAGGCGCAGGCAACAAAGAAAAAATAGACAAACTGAACGTCATGAAAATTTGAAAATGTTGTCCATCAAATATTTGCAAACCATATATCTAATAAAGAATTAATAATATCCAAAATATATAGAGAACTCCTAAAGCACAACAATAAAAAATGATTCAAAAATGAACAAAGGACTTGAAAAGACATTTCTCCAAGGAAGATATATAAATGGTCAATAAGCACATGAAAAGATGCTCAACACCCTTAATCATTAGGGAAATGCAAATCAAACTGCAAAGAGATACCCATTAGAATATCTACTATCAAGAAGACAGTAGGGGGAGGGAAGAAGGAAGGGAAAGAGGGAGAGAGGGAGGGAAGCAGGGAGGGAGGAAGGAAGGGGAGGAAAGAAGAAAAGGAAGGAAGAAGGGAAGGAGGGATGGAGGGAGGGAGATAGTTGTATACCCATGTTCATAGCACCATTATTCACAATAGCTAAAATGTGGAAGCAACCCAAATGTCCATTAACAGGTGAATGAACAAAATGTTCATACACACACGCACACACATACACACGAATATTATGAAGCCTTAAAAAGGAATGAAATCCTGACATATGCTACAACATGAATGAAACTTGAGGGTATTATGCAAAGTGAAATAAGCCAGAATGAAAAAGACAAACACTGTATAATTCTACTTAGGTGAAGTCCCTAGAATAGTCAAAAAGCAGAATGGTAGTTGCCAGGGGCTGGGGGAGGCAGGAATGGGGAGTCATTTCTACATGGGTACAGAATTTCAGTTTTACAAGATGAAGAGTTACGGAGATGGATAATGGTAATGACTGCACAATATTATGAATTATTTAATACTACCACTTAACTGTACTCTTAAAAATGGTTAAGGACTGTGTGGCTCTGTTGGTTGGAGTGTCATCCCATACACCAAAGGGTGGTGGGTTCAATTCCCAGTCAGGGCACATACCCAAGCTATGGGTTCGATTCCTCATTTGGGTGCATACGGGAGACAACTGGTCAATGTTTCTTTGTCATGTTGATGTTTCTCTCCCTCTCCTTTCTCTCTTCTAAAAAATCAAACTATTTAGAAAATTAAATAAATAAATAAAAACCACTGCCTAAAATACATGAGTATGAGAGCTATTTAACTCATCTGTGCAAACGTCTAAACCAGCGGTTCTCAACCTGTGGGTCTCGACCCCTTTGGGGGTAGAACGACCCTTTCGCAGGGGTCACCTAAGATCATCGGAAAACACATATATAATCACATATTGTTTTTGTGATTAATCACTATGATTTAATTATGTTCAATTTGTAACAATGAAATTGGGGGTCACCACAACATGAGGAACTGTATTAAAGGGTTGCGCCATTAGGAAGGTTGAGAACCACTGGTAAACCAAACATGAGCGATTAAAATAGCCCCCCCCCCCCCACAAAAGCAAACAAGTTGGAAAGAAACAAAAGGCTTTAGCAAAACAGAGAAGTGCTCACAAAGGGAGCTGTCCATTCCCCTTGGCTTCCCTTCAGCATCTATTAAGGTAGAGAGTATAAAAGTATCAGTATGTAACTGAAAGCCTGCAGTGGCCTTCTTCCCTGCCTAAATCTTCTAAAACAGGGTTACCAACCTTTCGGACCTCAGGGACCACTGGTTATCGACCTCTGTTCTAAAACATCTCTTTCTTATGACAGGTTTCTTATTCCCTGAGTCTCCATTTCCATTCTGAAGTACCAGAAAAGCATGTAGCAAAGAGGTTTAAAAAGTTCTGTTACCTCTGCCTAAAGCAGTGGTTCTCAACCTTCCTAATGCCTCGACCCTTTAATACAGTTCCTCATGTTGTGGTGACCCCCAATTTCATTGTCACAAATTGAACATAATTAAAGCATAGTGATTAATCACAAAAACAATATGTAATTATATATGTGTTTTCTGATGATCTTAGGTGACCCCTGTGAAAGGGTCGTTCGACCCCCAAAGGGGTCTCGACCCACAGGTTGAGAACCGCTGGCCTAAAGGAACAGGAACTAATACACTCACTGCAGAAGAGTTCATCCCGCAGTCTCAAAGACTACTCAGAGTAGTAAATAAAGCCCCCCGAAATTAGACTTCCATGTTTCACCTCTCTTATGCCCTATCTCTAAGTTCATCACTAAAGGGACAACCCCCTCAAAATCGGAACTCAGCTGCCCCCTCAAAATTAAAAATCCCTGTTCAACTTCTCCATTATCATCCTAAATTTAACTATGTAAGCAGAAAAGCAACCAAAATCATGACCTTTTTTCTCCCTGTAGTCTCCTCCTGCTAAATGTAATCAGTTACTAAGAATTATATGTTATTGGTATAAAAGAGGTGCACAGGCACCCCTCCTGGTTCACTTCCAAATTCTGATCAATAACATTACCACTTATCCAAGTTCTAACCTTGGTATCACCTTTATAAGAAATGAAGATCGGCAAAGTTAACCAATTGGAGAGAAAATAAAGAAAATAGCATTTACCGAGTTCCTACTATGTACTTGTCACTTTGCTGGCCTAGGAAGTGGGTTGGTTATACTATTTTCATTTTATAAATGGGAAGAAAAGTTAGGAGTTTCTCAAATATTCCTTTCCAGTCTAACAGTTCAGATCTTTATCACTTCACATTTACAGTACTGCTTGTCTCCTCTACTCCAAATCTGTTTGGTATAAAACATCACTAGAACAATCATAGAAAAATTTCATTATATCACATCAATTCCCTGTTAAGGGCAGTGAAATGTCTTCTGCTTCTCTCTTTGCCCACTGACTGGCCCAGAGCTTGCTAGATATTTCTTGTTTAAAATCATCCCATAGCCCTAGCTGGTTTGCTCAGTGGACAGAGCACCAGACTGCGGACCGAAGGGTCCCAGGATCAATTCCCCTCAAGGGCATATGTACCCAGGTTGCAAGCTCTATCCCCAGTAAAGGGCGTGCAGGAGGCAGTCAGTCAATGATTCTCTCTCATCATTGATGTTTCTGTCTCTCTCTCCCTCTCCCTTCCTCTCTGAATCAATAAAAATATATTAAAAAATACAAAATAAAACCATCCCATGATTCCCCACCAGCCTAGGTGTAATGAGCCCTGGAAGCAGAAAGTAATAGATTTAATATAAGACAGAGGCGTTGAATCTACAGAATGCATGTGAAAAAGTCAAGGGCAACGCAAAAGCCTTGAAGACAAAGTAGAATCTCTCCAAGACATTTCACAGTTCTGACTCCACCTAAACCAGACCTCTTTGGGGAACAGGGGTGCTAAAATTACAATGTCTGGGTTTTAATCCAGCTTCTCCACTTATAAGACTTAATCTTTCCATGCTTCAATTTCCTCCTCTATGTAAGTTCAACTAGGCCTCTGATCAAATTCTTCCATCTTCTCTGACTATCCATGTCCAAGTCATTCTCCAAATGTCAGCTAATCGCCCATTTCCCTTGCAAACTCTTACTGCATGACCTTGACCCATCACTCCATTTACTGGACTTATAATAGTACTACAGCAAAGAGTCTGAATTACTCATTTTAAGTTTTATCTGTAATCATACATTACCATGCCTCATTTAATTATTTCACTTGTGTATGCCATACCCTCCACCAATGTCCCACTCATGAATGACAATGACACTACACACTGCCTCATGTGATCATCACTGGCAAAACATTATTAATATCAACAATTACTACCACCATTTATTAAATACATAGCACCAGGCATTATGCTAAGTATCTTATATATTTTTCTGACCTCCACTCTTCATAATCCTTTTAGGTAAATCTGTCTCTGTTCCCATTTAAGGAAGACCTTACCCAAAGCTACAGAACTACTGAGGATGGGAGTGAAGAGCGAGAGTGGGTTATTTCAAACTCAGCTCTGTCTACCTCCCATTCTTTTTTTTAAATATATATATTTTTATTTATTTCAGAGAGGAAGAGAGAGATATAAACATCAACGATGAAACAGATTCATTGATCAACTGCCTCCTGCACGCCCCCCACAGGGGATGTAGCTCGAAACCTAGGCTTGTGCCCCAACTGGGAATCAACTCCTGGTTCAACCACCGAACCAGCTGGGCATCTACCTCCCATTCTTAACTACTACATTGTACTGTTTGGTCATTACTTTGGTCTTTACTTTGGTCATTTCATATCTATGTGTTACATCTTCTCTCCTAAATGTCAACTGTTAACACTAACAAAAACTGTGTATTTCTCTGACCACTTACAACTTAACCCATTCTTAATAAATGAGTCAGACTCAAGCCTTTACTTTAACTTATTTAATCCTCACAACAACTCCGGGAGATAGTAATAACTTTGATTGCTATTTTACAAATGAAGAAACAGGCATGGAGAAATTAAATAACTTTGTCCCGAATCACACAGCTGGTAAGTAGTGAATCTAAGAGTGAAGTGGTACCTGTAATACATTACTTCATTTATTCACTCTTCTCAACAATTTTTATTAAGCATTCTTCGGGGGTGGGGATACAGCAGTGAATAAACCAAAAACATCCCTGTTCTCATGAAGCTCACAATCTTATTTTCCTATATTTTCATTCAAGAATCACCTTCTTAAACACACTTGAGATTTCCATACAAAAAAAATATCAAATTTGAAAATAAAAATGAGTATCAAAGAAAGAGCGGGGGACTTGAAGCCAGAAACCCTTGGATAAATTCCCAACTTTGCTATTTATTAGACCCTGGGCAAATCCCTTCTCCTGACTCCCTTCTCCATTTCATGACCTGTATGAGGTAATGCGTAAAGCTGGGCACCCAGCAGTGTCTGGCACCTTCCTATTCACTCGGTGAAGGAATTTCCCTCTTTCCCCTTCCCTCCCTGCAGGGACTTCATCATCTGTGTCGTCCCTGAGCACATGTGAAAAGGCTACACGGAGTTACATCAAGGACGACAAAGTGGCCAATGTCTCCCTTCCCAGGGCAATTCTCACTCCAGATCCCCATCGCTGTGTCTCCAGTTTCAGGCCCTGGACTACCCTGACGCCGATAAATCAGGTTACAACTCGGGGAGTGACAGCCACTCACGTTAGGGCCTGGCAGTGTCTGCAAAGGGCTCCCGATGACCTTCTTTAGAAGGAACTGCAGTTTCCGCTGGGGTGGGAGGTGGCCTCCCGACCAGACTGCACTCCCCGCGCGGGAGCGGCGGCCCCGGGGAGGATGTTGAGCCGCTGGCACAAGGCTGTGCCCTCCATACCGTTTTTCACTCGAAGAGCTCCACACCTCTCCTGCCGCCTGCCAACCAACCCCCCTCTTCGGGGCTGCAACTCCACTCCTCCCGCGCGGGCGTGGCCGAGGCGCCTACGGCCCAGATCCCCCACCGCCCGAGTGACCCCCGCCCGGGATCGGGCAACTCGACCCGGCCTGAGGGGCTGGGGCAGGCCGGGCGGCCTGACCTCTCTCGGAGCCTCCCTTCCGCCCTCCCGGTCAGCGGAGCCTAGAGCTGGCTGCCCGACTCCGGGCCGGGCCTGCCAGGGGAGAAAAGCCCTTACCTATCTTGACGACCGTATCCGCCAAGCACCGGTCCAACTTCCTGCCGAGGTCTGAATCCGACATGTTTCCCACCGGAGCTCGGCTTTCCCCCCGGCCTGGCCCCGCGCTCCGACTCCAGGCAAGTCTCGCGAGAATTGGCCGCGGTTCCCAGGCCTGAAAGACCCGCGTCGGCGTACCAGATATCGCGAGATGATCTGACTGCTTCCGTTTCTACCAGTTTTTTTCAGTTGGTCGTCAAGGTGACGGGTTGCTGGGAGGCCCGAGGTGACCCTGACCTTGGAGCCGCGCCTACCTAAGGGTTGTGAGGCTGACAGGTTTCCTAGCTGGCACCCAGAGCCCTGTCTGGAAGGTCCTTGTTCCGCACCAACTCCCGACGTGGGCCCTGGAAATTCCCAAGACAAGTGAGGGCACAGCGCGTGATTTATTCATTCATTTAACTTCCTCACCTTCACTTTTCCTATTGCAATGAAACTTCCACCTGCACCACTTACATAGGAACTGCTCTGGCAAGGTCACCTACTGCCAATCCAATGGAGGCGTTTTGGAACTCTGTACAGCATTGGACACAACTGCTCCCACCTTCCTCATCCTCCTTGTCTCTGCCTTCTCTTTATTCGTTTGGACACGCAGTGCACTAGTCTTTCCTGGTCCTCTGGCTCTTCTCTTTGGATGTTCTTCCGGGGCTGCGTTTTCTCTGCCGGCTGCTTAAAGGGTGTTGTTTCAGCCCCGCCCGCGTGGCTCAGGGGTTGAGCATTGACCTATGACCCAGGAGGTCAGGGTTCAATTCCAGGCTAGGGCACATGCCCCGGGTTGTGGGCTCGGATCTCCAGTGTGGGGCTTGCAGGAGGCAGCCAACAATCAATGATTTTCATCATTGATGTTTCTGTCTTCCTCTCCCTTCCTCTCTGAAATCAATAAAAGTATTTTTTTTAAAAAAGAAGAGTGTTGTTTTGCAGGGCTCCTTCCATCAGTGCTCTGAGTAATTGCACAACTGTCAAATTCTACATATCAAATGTCTACCCCAAGCTTCCCATTCTTAATTCAGCCTCCTTGCTGGTATAACTGATTTTAGTCTTCCTTCCTCATTTTCATCCTCCATCCTACAAACAAATATCAATTTGACCCTATTATTCCTTTGATTAGATGACTCCCATACATCTATTGGATATATCCAAGCTTCAACAAGTCCATTCTAAGAAGCCTACCTTAAGAGACCTTAGAGCCCCCTTCATCATTTTGTTGTCCCAGGAGCTTGCCTACTCCTATAATTTGCTACATTGTATTGAAATATCTCCTTATAGAAGTTTATATCTAGGAAAACTAGAAGCTCATTAAGAGCCTGGGCTGCCCCTTCCCCACCTGCACACTCCGAGTTCAGAGTGCAATGCCTTGGGCAGTCAGATCTTCTATGAAAGATTTGTTGAACTGAATCAAATTCATTCGCCCATTTATTTTTTTCGTCTGTCTTTGGCAACTTTAACAGCAGAACTGCTGCATTAGTCCTTGCTATATGGGGCCCCTTCTTCCAAGAAGGCTTCTTCCATGGCCACCCTTCTTCTAGCACTCATCTGAGCTACATATCAGATTGTATTGAAACTGTGTGTCTCTTGGATGTGACTGTGAGCTCCTTGAGAACGGAGGCTGTGCTTTGCTGGATCCCCCACAACTAGCAAAGAACCTGGTATATATTGGATTTTCAATAAATGCTTTTTGAATGGATGTAAGAATAAATGGATGTATAAATAAATGTTTGATTGAATGAGGAAGAGAAAAAAGTCTTTGTCCCGGAAGAACTTTATAGTGTAGCATTTATGTTGAAATGGAAAAGGAAACTTAACTTCACTAAATACCTCTGATGTGTCACAAGTAGCACCAGGCATCTCATATAATTCATTTTTCCTCACAGCAGGTTGAGATTAATGTATTTTTACAGATTTGGAAACTGAGTATCAGGGAAATTAAGTAATGTGGAAGATGCATTGAATAGATTTAGAAACAGACAGAGGCATTTTTATTGGATCCAAGAGAGCTGTAAAGTTTTGTGGAAGGCAGAGAGCAAATTACAAAAGCAATCAGAGGCAGATGGTATAGTATGAAGTCTGGAGCCAGGCTGTCTGGGTTCAGATCCCAGCTTTGCCATTTCCTAGCTCTGTATCTATCATTCTCTTTCCATGGTTCTTTTTCCAATACGATGTTTTATTCACTGCTATATCCCTAGCCGGAGAACATTATCTGACACATAGTATCTGCTTGATAAATGTGTGTTGGTTGAGTGAATAAAATAAATGAAAACTCTGGAGGTTTGATAGTTCTTGGAAAACAAAGACCAATACAAGTGAGAACAATATTTAAAAAAATAGCAATACACACATTATAATTTTTTTTACATTCAAAATGTTAAAAAACACACAGATATCTTGGTGCTAGAGAAGGGAGTTACAAATATGAAAAGGGGGAAAGCATGAAAAAACTCTTTGCTGTTGGACTGGAATTCAATGTATGAGTATGAACACATGGCACTTAATATAATAGAAAGAGATATAAAAGTGTGTGTGTGTGTGTGTGTGTGTGTGTGTGTGTATTTCCTGATCTTGTTTGCTGAGAGGCCCTGAAGGCAATGACACACCCGTAGCAATAAGCAAGCCTAGATCTTGGCTCTAAATACCATTCTCTACTAATAGAATCTAGGGCTCTTTGGAAAAACAACTGAGAGTCCAGAGCTGGAGTAAAGAAAATATGGGATGACCCTGGAACAACTTCTTGTGTCACAAAGTAAAGAAGTATTTATTTTATTTTTTTAAATATATATTTTTATTGACTTCATAGAGGAAGGGAGAGGGAGTGAGAGTTAGAAACACCAATGAGAGAGAATCATTCATTGGCTACCTCCTGCATGCCCCCAATTGGGGATCGAGCAGCAATCCAGGCATGTGCCCTTAACCGGAATCGAACCCAGGACCCTTCAGTTTGCAGGCCCACGCTCTATCCACTGAGCCAAACTAGCTGGGGCATAAAGAAATATTTAAAGGATGATAGTATCATGTCAAAATGTTTCAATAACTGCAATCTGCCTGAAGTAGTACTTGGTTCCCAGTTGGAACTCTGCGTAAGTCATTATTATTATCATTAGGAATTCTCTAACGTGTATGGAACAAGTTTCACAAAAATAGAAGTTGCATTTCAAGTGGGTTAAGACAGTCTTGTAATAAAGCAATTTCACAAGGGAGCCAGCATCTTTTTACACTGGAGAGAAGAAAAGTGAAAAAGCAAAAACTGTCTCCTAAGTACACTGATTTTAGTCCCAGCTGGTTAATCAACTCAACATAAGCTCTTTGTTTAGTTTACTAGGTTGTAAATCCAGCTTCATTAACACAGATTAGAATATTTTATAGCATAGCACCTGCATAAAGGACTTTTAGATTCCAGTGGGATTTTTTTTCAGTTTCTCTTCAATTAAACACTAATTCTTTTATTTTTTTAAAAACTAATTCTTAAAGAGAGATTCACATTTTTTTGTTTCATATCTTCTTTCTCCAAGAGGGGTCTTATACTGTTTTGCACCTTCAGTAATGTGTCCAGAGTCAAACAGCTTCTTTGTTTGGTTCCAAAGTCCAGACGCCCCTCCCCCCCCCTTTTTCTTACTCGTGCAGGTAATATAACAAGCATACAGAAAAGTGCTAAAGACAAATACAATGCAACAAATAAATTGTTTTAAAATGAACATCACTAGCACGTCAGGAGCCCACTCGCCAGTGTGTCCTCTGTCAGGTCATAGCCCTTCCTCCCTGCTAGCATAACCACTATCCTGACTCTTTGTTACTCATTAACAATATGGTTTAATTTTACCTGTTTTTGAAATTTCCATAAATAGAATCACACAGTCTATATCAGTGATGGCGAACTTATGACACACGAACTCATTTTTTTGGTTGATTTTTCTTTGTTAAATGGCATTTAAATATATAAAATAAATATCAAAAATATAAGTCTTTGTTTTACTATGGTTGCAAATATCAAAAAATTTCTATTTGTGACACGGCACCAGAGTTAAGTTAGGGTTTTTCAAAACGCTGACACGCCGAGCTCAAAAGGTTCGCCATCACTAGTCTATATGGTATTTGGCTTATTTTGCCCATTATTATGCTTTAAGATTCATCCATGTTGCTGTGAGTATGGTTCATTCTTGTTTCATTGTTATACAGTATTACGTTACATTCTGTAGTTTTAAGTCATCCAGTTTGCGGTACTAACCTAGCAGGGAACACACTAGATTGGCTATCAGGAGAGCTGGTTCCCAGTCTACTCTGCGGCTAACCGGTGGGTGTGTACATGTAGCTCTCATCAAATGGGCCTCCCTATCAGCTCTTCCTTCAAATCCTTGCATTTGCTTCTTCCCCTTATACCTTTGGGCCTAATGCTGGTAATGGCTCCCACTGTTACTTCAAGGTATTACCATCCCTCTTGCTTTGGAAATAGTAACTTCATTAAATTTCCATTTTCCCATTTTGACTGTACCACGTGTTTCCTGCCAGGACCCTGACTTCTAAACCTAGGAGAGGTCCTTTCCCCACCTCTATTCCCTACCTGGCCCTACCCATCCCCTTGTTTCCATCCTAGTGCATATCACAATTTGCAATTGTCTTCTCTATTTATTTACTCCTGTCCTCTCACCACCCTCAACCCATTTCTCCCACCAGATGGTAAGTTTCATTGAACAGGGACTTCACTTGTCTCATTATCATTATACTAGAGGCCTGATGCACAAAATTCGTGCAAGGGGCTCAGCCCTCGCAAGCCCCGGCTTCATCCAGAAGGTCATCCAGTCTAATTAGCATATTACGCTTTTATTATTATAGATTCCTAGTGCTAGCATAGTGTCTGGTACCTTGCAAGCATTTACTTAATATTTCTTGAATGAATGTACGAATCAATCAACGCACAAGGAGCAGGAATGATGTCTTTTTCAACTTTACATCACCAGCACTAGCCAAACCAGGTACTAAGTGGTGTTTAATTGATGTTCTGTGTTCTTTTTTTTTTCATGTGTCAGTACTTTTAATGTTGTATACATAAAATTATAGTAAAAAGATGACTATGAACAAGATGTAGCCCCTCCATTTCCATGGTCAGCTCACTGCATTACAGTAAACCAAGTTTATATTCCACCATCAAGTGTGGTTCTCCCATTAGTTCACTTTGTGATGGGTCATTAAGAATATCTTCAAATCCAATAGTGTCATCATTGCCCCTCAAAATATCCAGTGAAAGGTTTGAGCTTGGGAGAAATGGAAGACGCTGAACCTGTTGCACTGCCTTGAATTCCATTTGCAATTTTAGTGGAGCAAATAGACCCTGGATGTTTCTCAGTGTGGAAAAATTCATTGTATCTTGGTTGAGCTGGAAATTTTTTTCTGATAATTCAAGAGGATGACTGGGTAAAAGTTCATGTTTCACACAAGAAAAACCTTTTCGAAGAAGATCATGACTTTCAAAAGGTCTACTTGCTGGTAGCTCAGTAACTGGAATACTGTCCTTTAGCTGAGATCCAAGTCCTCTGGTATTCATCTTTAGCTCACTCTGCAAACAGCCTCTCCAGCCCGGTCGATGTTCTGTGTTCTCATGTGGCCTGCCTTTGAAGCCAGTGGGCCCCCGTGTGGGACACAAGCTTAAAAGTAACAACCAGAGAGGATTAAACTGTAGCTTTGTGCTCAGTATATGTTTGAATTGACCTTAGAGAGAGTTTGAGTCTGAGGGAATGCTTAGAAAGTGCATTGGAAGCCACATTTTCTGCATTTACCTGCAGTTGAAGGTACACTCAAACTCCGGATACATGGATTTGTGAAAGAGCATGAGTTTGAAAAAAATAGCTTCACTGAATGAGTTTGGATTTAAGCATGGGAGCTTGAGAGTGAGAGTTGGTGTGAGTGAGAGTTGGTGCAAGTATAATAATCATAGTTGGAGTATTAATATTTCAAAGGCCAACCAAAACCATACATTTGTTCACAATACAGCTCCCCTGGCTAATTTAATGTCAAGTTAGCTTTGATTTTTACCCGGATTATATGAACTCAGCCATAATGAGGTTACTGGCTATCACTTGCCCATTCTGTCTGGTTAATAAAAAAAAATAAATAAATAAGGATTTCTTGGTCAGTGCAATTTGTTTGGTAGAGAAAATATTTCTAAATATGGGATCCAAGGTTGAGGGGAGGCATTCTTGGCAGAAAATATGCTAGGTAACCTTTTCTTAATTTCTCTGTCTCACAGAAGAGATGGGTGTTTTAGCCCTGAACTGGCACTTAGATCTGTCTGCTTCTAAAGTCACACTTTTACCTGGGAAGTTGGTGGGCGGGTTTCAGAGGGTCTTTCCATGAAACCTTGAAACGCTATATAAATATTTATGTATGAGTGCATATCTTTTTTTCTTCCTTGAGTCCATAGCTTTCCTCAGACTCTTAGAGGAACCAAGAATTCAAAGAAGGTTAAGAACTACAGTGGGGCCTTGACTTACGAGTTTAATTCGTTCCGAGACCGAGCTCGTTAAGGAGCTCGTTAAGGAGCTCGTTAACTCAAATTACTCTATCAACTCAATGCAAAAAATCGGCCACTGGTTAGTCGGGACACTCGTAAGCCAAGTCCCCACCGTATTGACTTGGAGCCAAACACAGGTCTTGGGGAGGATGCCAGTCCCTCCAGCAGAGGGCAGTGGCGCCCACATTCACTGACCTCTTTGACCTCACAACATTGGTTATCAAGAGATCTGAGAGGTTGAGCCAGGTAGGCCTGAGCCAAGAGTATCAAAAGAGAACACCGACCTGCCCCTGTTCTTCCTGTTGGGTTGGTTTTGAAATCCCATTTCCAACCCGCAGTTGGCTATATAAGCTCTCAAACAGTGGCTCTAGGGAAGACCATCTTCTCCCATCAACTTTCACTGGAAAATTCTTCTCAGGGACAGACACTTTTCTGAGCTCTGTGGCTCCTTTGTCACTGCTGGTTTTTCTTGCTTCCTTTGTGGACATGGTTAGACCACCAGAACACACACTGATTCAGAGGCCCTGGTTGGAAGACATTTTTCAGTGGAAACATGAATGAACTGACTCTGATTCTCAGTTGGATGCCTATGCCTATGGAAAAATCACTTCGCTCCTTCATGAACATTCAAAGCCTTTGAGAACAGTTTCACTCCCCCTTCAAGTCTTTTGTTCCTCTCCCATATATAAGGTCTCCTTGTTGGCCAAACTATTCCTGCAATTGTGTTGGGTTTCCCAACAAGCTCCTGAAGAAGTCACTCCTTCCTTCTGTTTTCCTTATCTTTTCCATCCTTCAGCCCCTTTTTCTCCCCCATGGAGCCTTCTCTAGCTGAAAAGAAGTGGAAATACTAGTAGAGGTTAAAGGCTCTGAAGGACTGAGAAAACAAGCCATACAGATCATTGAAGGGAGAGTTTTATAGGCACAAGGAGCAAGTACAAAGGCCCAGGGGGTGCAGTGGGGGTCTGCTTGGCCCTGTAGAGGCACAGCATGACTGGAACAGAGTGTGTGAACAGGAGATGAAGTCAGAGGGGTGGCAGAAGCAGATGGTATAGAACCTTGTAGGCCAGGGCAAAGACTCTGGCTTTACTCTGAGTGAGATGGGAAGACAGTAGAGGGTTTTGAGAGGAGGAGTTGACACCTCTCACTTGTGTTTGATAAGGACAACTCTGCCCATTGTACTGAGAATGTTGGGACCCAGGCAAAGGCAGAGAGCTAGGTAGGAAGACTATTCCAGTCACCTAAGAATGATGGAAAAGGAGGCAGTGAGAAGAGGGTGGCTTCTGGATATCTTCTGAAGGTAGAACTTATGGGATTTGCTGAAAGATAAGATGTGGGGTTTGAGGCGAGGAAAAATAAAGGAGTTAAGAATGGTTCTCAGATGTGTGGTGTGGGCAAACAGAACGATGGGAGTAACAGTGAGATGGTAAAAGTGGAGAAAGAAGTTTGTATGGGAGAACAGAATTAGGATGTCAATGTCGGCTAGGTTAAGTTTGGAGCTGCCTAGTAGACCCAATTTATGTGCTGCCCCATATTTCCTCAACCCCCTCTCCTCCTAATCCCCTTGACTGCCTACTCAAAGAGGAGCCCTGGCCACCACAATTAATGGTCTCTTGATAAGACCACCAGCTGTCTCAGTCTCCCTCAGGTGAAGGCCAGGCTCTAGCTCACCTCCATTATGCAAAAGCTCCAGGCACCGGACCCAAGTGATCAGACACACAAGCTATGGATCCTTCCAACGTTTCTGAGCCCAGGTTACGTTCTGAACCAGAGCTGGGGGAACTGGCATCTCTAAGGAGCCTAAAAAGGTCACAGACTACAACCCAGAGATGCAGGAGTAAACTTTTATCATTGAGAGACAAGAGATGAAAAGGAGCAACAGAGGAATTCTATTTCCCTTCCACAGGCCAGAAATATACCTTCTCCTTCCCAAGAGGCAGCACCAAAGCTCTGTTGTCCCTCCTATCCTACCCTCGCCCTCTGGAGATGTTCCCAGGTGACCTGGCCACCAGCTGTGTTTTCTTGTGAATCTATGACTAGGTTAATAACGTACCCCTTGTGTTTGCTCCCCCTCGTTCCCTGACTGATTTCCCTCTTCCCTCCTTTTCTGCCCTGCAATTGCATCTCTTAAATAGAGTATGCCCATGTCTGAGCATTGCCTCAGGCTCTGATTTCTAAGGAACCCAGGTTTAGCCAACCTTCAAGTGGAAATGCAGAGTAAGCAGGGGAGAGGTCAGCACTGGAGATAAAAATGAGGAGTTCAATGCATATATATGCTTCTCTAAGCTCACCGATGGGAGGAGTATGGCCAAAGGAGAAAGTTAGACCAAGGACTGAGCCTGGCGACATGCTAACATTTAGAGGCTGGGGAGAGGAGGATGAATCAGCAAAGGAGAATGAGAAGGAATGATCATGTGTGGGAGGAAAACCAAAAATAAAAATGGCTTCCTGGAAGCCAAATGAAGAAAATGTTTCATGGAAGAGAACATGATGAACTAGGTCAAATGAACATGGAGAATTGGCCATTGGATTTAGCATCGAAGTTATTTAGGTTACACGGACAAGGACAGCTTCCTAGGAGGGGTCAGAGCCAAAGTCGGAAGACAGTGGGTTTGAGAGAGACTAGGAGGAGAAAGATTGGAGACAGCAAGTGTACACAACCTTTTCAAGGAGTGTTTCTCCGAAAAGGGACAGAGGAAAGGGGCAACAGCTTGAGAAGGAGTGGAGTCCATAGCGGGTTTTGTGGATGGGAGATATTACTCATGTTTGTATGTGCATGGGAATGATTCAGTAGAGAGGGCAACACTGATGATGTGAGAAGAATAGAAGAGATGGCCACTGCCTGGAAGCTCCCAGCAGAAACACGAGAGTTTCGATTCCAGGGGGCTGCAAGTAGGAAGTTTCTTTCTGAGCAAAGAGGGAGAATGCTAGACATCTGGAATTTCCTCTCCATGGATGCCTGGGTCTCTAGGGCCTAACTTTTAAAGTTGAACATTTACTTTTTGATGTGGTTAGAATCCCTGAGTCCACAATATGTTCCCAAGAGTATTTAATTAAATGGGAATCTGGTGTACATCTGTAACTAATTAATGCTGATCAAAAACAATTAAATATTAAATGTCAGTGCTGTTACCTGGTTCCTTACGAATAATTGCAAAGGGCTGAACGTAATTATCAAGTCCTGACCTCCATAGGAATCAAGTTCACATTAAAATAATGAAAAACGAAAACTGAGCTAAGGAAAGAGCAGATTTTGTGAATTTTTAAAAGTATCTGAAGCAATGAAATGCTAAACATTAGGGCAAGGGTGATGCTTAGAGTTCCCTTCCTCAGTGTAGGGGTTTCGAAGGGCCCGCGCTCTCTCATAGAAACAATGGCCGCTCCATTAGCAATGTAGTAAACATTTCTAACAGGTCTCCTTTCAGTAAAAAATGTCTTCACATGCTGATAATATTACATATAGTATATGTTATGTGATCCGTATAAAGTGACGTAATCCATTCAGGAAGTATTGAATGAGGATTTGACTTGCCAGTCCTGTGCTAAGCTCTGGGGGTAAAGAAATGCATAAGATGAATCCTCTAATGTCTTTAAGGTCTACCCTGGTGTTCCTCAGACTCACCTGGAGTGCTTTGCCCTTCCTCTCTCCATTTCACGGAGTGTGATCAGGGGTTGCTGTTTTCTTCTGCTTTAATAAATAATACATTTGTTTGCATTTCTTGGGCTGTTTGTTTTGGTGTGGTTTTTAAAAGTGGGGAGCAGCAAAGTCTTTATTCTGCCACCTTGAAGCTGGCAGGCCACCACGACCCTTGTGGTCCTGGTGAGGGGTGGGGCACATCCAGCGGATCCAACAGATGGGCCGCTCCTTCCCCATGGGAGCTATGTGGGAGACCGAAGGACAAAGACCAAAAGCAATGGCTTGGATCGGTGTGGCTGTTGAGAGCCAGAAGAGTGAGTCAAGCCCAGAGGGCCATCCAGCAAAGACATGGGTGGAGGATACGAACCATAGTATGAAGCCAAAACAAAGAGAGTTGAAGACCAAGAAATTTACGAGTAAGGAGGAAGCAGGGTGGAAAAACAAGGAGGGGTCTGGAAGGGTTCCCAAGAGGAACTGGGGATGCTTGTGGTGACTTTAAATCTCATCCCTGCAGCGACTTGAATGTGCCGCCCAGGTCAGTTAGCAGGATCACGGTGGACGGAGAGTTTGACGCTGTCGCCTTCATTGGCCAGCTGAAAAGTTAAGACTGAGCTCCCTGCACCGCAGTCTGAGTTCTGAGCTGCTGTAAACTGGAAAGTGCTTATTTGATGCTCTTGGGATTTTGATACTTCCAATTCTTAAAGTGTAAAGGAGAGACGACTGTAGTCCCCCCTCAACCTACTTTACAGAGAGGCACGGGGATGCCGTGCGGATTAAGGAAACTTCCCCTCTGACTTCAGTTGTGCGGGGCGCTCATAATGGGGACCGTTTATCCTGAGAGCTCTTCTGTCTTCAGCTTTCAGCTGAATGCTGGAGAGGGATGCAAAGAGGGAGAAGGGAAGGGGACCCCCAGTTCTTTTTAGCACCTGTTGGGCACTTTGCATGTGTTGTTTCTTTTATTCTCTCGTAGCCATCTGGGTTGACCCTTCTTACGCCCTTTCATCGATAAGAAAACTAGGCCCTCATAAGTGGAGGATATGGATTTTCAAGGCAGGTCTTTCTGACTCCAAAACTATGATCTTTCCAGGATAGCTCAATGACTATGGCTCTGGCCAGTGCCAACCCTGCTCCTCCCTCCCTCGTCTATCTCAGTGAGAGGAACACTGAAGACAGTCGGACGGACATGACCAACCAGGAGACAGCCACTCCCTTCCAAAGGAACTTCGCTCTGGAATGTTAAGTGATCTTCTGAACCACGAATATTTGAACCAAAAAATTCAACTTTGAGTTTTAATATGGCTAAACATATAAGATCTCATTCATTGAAAAAATACAGTATATATTGAACATCTGGTTTATAGAAGGTACTGTGCTAGAATATTGGAGGATTTGGGAATGTATAAAATACAGGACAATCGTATACAATTACTTTCACGGTTAAGATTAATTTGAATTTAGACATATTGAATCATGTCCAATTTTGAGCTTGAAATTGGTCACTGGCATTCACAAGAGAGGTCAGGGCTGGATTTGCTGGTAGGGCAGTCACTCACCTGGAGGTATTGAAATCTTGAAAATGGATGAATTTCTCAAAGAAGATGGAATTACAAGGGATAAAAATAAAGACAAGGAGAGAGCCTTAAATTACACCCATTGTTAAAAGCTGCAAGAGAAAGTTAAGCCAGCAAAGCCCTCGGGATGAAAGAGGAGGAAGAGACAAAAAAGAAAAGAAAAAGCAGACAAGAATAAAAAGTTTAGAAAGGGCATGCACACAGAGCTCCCAGAAGTGGTCCAAAGTGCCTAGAACTGCACGGAGGATGAGATGAACAGTGGTTTTTAAAAAACCCATAGAATGAGACTATTAAGAGGTCGATGGTGCTCTGCAGACGTGGCATCTTAAGACAGTGGTGAGAGCAGAAACTGAGAGTTCAAGACAAGCAGGGAAAGCTGGTTCATAATACAGAGGAAAAGGGAACAAAATCAGATGCCTACATAATACCCACATTCATAGTGGACTCTGGAGGGATTAAAGACCCAAAGATGGAAGATAAAACTATATTCAAAGAAAGAACAGAATGTAAAAGGATAACTTTAGGATCTGGGGACTAGGGACAAATTCTTAAGGATAAAAATCTATTACTTTGGTTACATCATAATTGAGGACTTCTGCTCCACAAAGGACACCGAGAGACAGTTAACAGACAGAGGACAGAAGATATTTGCAATATCTAAAACTGACAAGAGGCTAATTTCAAATTTATGACACAGCAACAGATGTGCTTGTTAATGCATTGAACCATAAAACCTAGCGGCAGGTCCAATAACTTCCGTAAGTTCAAAGAAGTGATGAAGGTCAAAGACGTTTGGGGCTCACCTGCAGTACCTGTTACGTGAAATGAAAATATCTGTGATTCTTGCTGGTGATAGTCGCTGGTCCTGCTAAGGCTACTGGGGTTTGCTACCTACATCCATAATAGAAGGAAATGCGATATTCTAGTCAGAGGTTAGTGAAAAGAGAAGATGTAATTTTTTTCCATCCAAGTTTATAAAAACGTGGGTTAAAAAGAGCTGGTTTAGATTAAGGTGGGCTTGGGGAAACTCGGGAACCGGCTGGTTTGTCTGGAGGTACCCCATAAATGGGCCCCTTCAGTCTTTTTTTTTGGATGTTATTTATTGGGCCCCGTGTGGACAGAAGTTACACATCTCAGACTCACCACGTCCCAAACCCAGTTCCTGATCCTTCCCTCCCAGATCTGCCCCAGGCAAAGCCTCTCAGCTGGGCAGATGGAAGCCCCCTCCTTCCAGCAGAACCCTGGGAAGTGCCCTGACGCCCCGCCCTCTCACACTTCTCTTCCAATCCATCAGGAAGTCCTACCGACTCTGCTTTCAAAATAAACCCAGAATCTGACAAGCACTCACCAGCTCCACTGCCCCCAGCCCGGCCTTTGCCACCGGGGCCTCTCACCTGGTAACTGCAACAGCCCCTCCCCGCTCTCCCTGCTTCTTCCTTGCCCCTCCGCAGTCTAATCTCAACATATTAGACCCAGAGTAGCCCTTTTCTGTGTGAGGACTGCTTGCTTACTCTGCTGCAAGCATGCTGGCCTCCTGGCTGTTTCCCAGTGGTGCCAGGCCACCTCCCACCTCAGGGCCTTTGCACTGACTTGACTATTCTCTCCGACAATAATAGTCTTCCCTCAAACATCAGCATTTCCAACTCTCACATCTCTTTCAAGTCCTCACGAAAATGTCACCTCCGCCAGGAGGCCTATCTTGAGTACCTTATTTAAATGTACAACTGTATCTCCAGCCCTCCCAAAACCCTTAGCCTACTCTAATTTTTCTTTTGTCCTTAGCATGTGAAACCTGTTGTGTCACATAATTTACTTATTTATTACGTTTACTTTCTGTCTTCATTCTTGCTCCACCCACCCCCAACTAGAAAATCAGCTCCATTAAAAAAAAGGGATCTATGTTTTGCTCACTCCTATAACCAGCGGGGGGTCAGGGGTGGGAGGTGTGGGGGAGGGAAGTGCTCATAATAGGTGCTCAATAAATTGAGTAACTTGATGAATAAAACAGGATTGGCAGGCTGCATAGTCAAGTTAAATAGCCCAGCTGCAGCTGACAAGCTGTGCTACCTGAGGCAACTCGTCACATCTCTCTGAGCCTTAGTTTCCTTGTCTGTACCATGGAAATCACAGAAGCCTAATCTTACCAGGTTGTGAGAATGAAGTGAGCTAGCCAGGAAAGGACCTGGCATTTTGCAGCTGTTTCATAAACGCTAATTCCTGGTCCCCTTCTGATCTGGAGTAAGCAACTTCCTCCTGCTGGCATGGGGGCCCGGGAACTCCCGTAAAAGGGCAGGGCTCCTGTCCTTCTCCTTCGCCCTGTTCCCAAAAAGGCTCAGAATAGAACCGACGTCTCCTGGCTCCGCTTGGCGTTGTAGCCAACAGACCACACGACCACTTTTTTCCTGTCCACGACTTTCTTTTGAGGTGGAAAGTAGTCGTTGGAATAACTTACCCAGGGGCAGGGAAAGGAAAAAACAGCAAAAATTGTTTTAAAAGGGAGTTATACAAGCATATGCAGGAAAACCCCATTGAGGGACATAAATGCTGATTCAAAAGAGGAGGAAATATGAAATTTGAGTTTTCCAGGCCTTCTCTGGTCCCGAATTTCCTCTCTTCCATCAAACATTTTTCTCACCCACAAAATGGGCATTCAGGAAGATGACAGGTCAAAAAATAGACCCTGCAGGAAAGAGGAGGGAGACTGAGGCTGTTGTTGAGCAGGAGCGTAAACGTTGCTCCCTGTTCCTCCCACCGGTTCTTTAGGTCATGATGGGGAAAGGCGCGCTCAAGCAGCAGCTGATGTCTCCCCGGGGAAGGAGAGAGAATTCCGGATCACTAGTGGAGACCGTTTTCCAGGGCTGCTTTGATCTCCTGCCCAGTCCAGGGCTGGGGACCAGCTAGCTGGGGCTCCAAGGAAAACGGGACTTCGTAGCAGCCTCAAGCAACTGTCCTCCTGCAAGGGCGTGTGCCTGCGACTCGGGGTCGGCCCTGCCGTCCAACCCAGCTTGTGCCCGGCTGCTCTGCCCTTACCCTTTACCCCCCCTACAACCCCCCCCTCCCGGAATCCTGCCTTCCCTTTCCCTCCCCACCCAAAACAGAGCTGAGTTGGCGTCTGAAAATGAGTAAGTGTGAAGCGAGACTGCACACTGGTCTTTGTTGAGGATTTGTTTTTGCCAAGCGTCTTGGTGGAGAAGATTGCATTTCTTGGCTATTTTTAAACCTGCATTCCTGGAATTTGATTTGGAAAAGAAAAGAAAAAAACAAAACCCAGAAACGCAGGTCATGAGAGGCTAGTGGCTCCGGGCATCCTCTTGAGGAGGGTCGGTACTCTCTAGGGCAGTGGTTCTCAACCTTCCTCATGCCGCGACCCTTTCATACAGTTCCTCATGTTGTGGTGACCCCCAACCATAAAATTATTTTTGTTGCTACTTCCTAACTGTAATTTTGCTACTGTTATGAATCATCATGTAAATATCTGATATGCAGGATGTATTTTCATTGTTACAAATTGAACATAATTAAAGCACAGTGATTAATCACAAAAACAGTATGTAATTATATATGTGTTTTCTGATGATCTTAGGCGACCCCTGTGAAAGGGCCGTTCGACCCCCAAAGGGGTTGCGACCCACAGGTTGAGAACCACTGCTCTAGAGGGACCAGGATCCCAGGGCGTGTGGAGCTGGCAGAGAACAGAGAAACAGAGGGGTTCCAGTCAGTTCCAGAAAGCATCCTTCTCTCCATCCCAGGGGGACAAAACACCCCGCATACCTGGTGCCTCGTTTCTGGCACTGGCACGTGGGCACTGGCTGCGTGCCCGGCTCTGTGCTGGACGGTGATAGACAAGTCTTGGCCCCTGGTGGTATGGGGTTCATCCTTTAGATGAAGAAATTGACGGTTGCAACATATTTACGGAATGAGCTTGATAGGGGAAGATACAATGCTGGCGGTGGTGCTGACCTAGCCCAGAAGGATCCAGAAAGATTCCAACTATGAAGTCTTGGAATAACTTACCCAGGGGCAGGGAAAGGGAGTGCGAGTCAGAAGAGCACAGCCAGAGAGGATTGTGGGTAGGAGAGGGGTGTGGTAGGGATGTGGACGAGAAAATGGCTCTGAAGGCAGACAGACCTGACTTCTCGTTCTGTTCCACCTCTGACAAGCTGTGCCATTTTACCAAGTTTGCTTACCTCCTCTGCACCTCATTCTCCTCACCTGTAAAATGCAAATAATCGAAATGCGTTACTTACAAAAGTTAACAGTTACTGAGCCAATATTGGGTCCAAGCACTGTTCCAAACATCTTACTAGTTATATATATATATATATATATATATATATATATATATATAATCAAAGGTTATATTTTTTAATTAAATCTTTATTGTTCAGATTACATTTGTTCCTCTTTTTTTCCCCCCCATAACTCCCCTCCTCCCAGTTCCCGCCCCACCCTCCGCCCTCACTCCCCACCCACTGTCCTCATCCATAGGTGCACGATTTTTGTCCAGTCTCTTCCCGCATCTCCCACTCCCCTTTCCCCCCCAAGAATAGTCAGTCCATTCCCTTTCTATGCCCCTGATTCATTATAATCACCAGTTCATTCTGTACATCAGATTATTTATTCACTTGATTCTTAGATTCACTTGTTGATAGATGCATGTTTGTTGTTCACAATTTGTATCTTTACCTTTTTCTTCTTCCTCTTCTTAAAGGATACCTTTCAGCATTTCGTCTAATACTGGTTTAGTGGTGATGAACTCCTTTAGCTTTTCCTTATCTGTGAAGCTCTTTATCTGACCTTCAATTCTGAATGATAGCTTTGCTGGATAAAGTAATCTTGGTTGTAGGTTCTTGGTATTCATCACTTTGAATATTTCTTGCCATTCCCTTCTGGCCTGCAAAGTTTCTGTTGAGAAATCAGCTGACAGTCGTATGGGTATTCCCTTGTAGGTAATTGAGTCTCTTTCTCTTGCTGCTTTTAAGATTCTCTCTTTGTCTTTTGTTCTTGGCATTTTAATTATGATGTGTCTTGGTGTGGTCCTCTTTGGATTCCTTTTGTTTGGGGTTCTCTGTGCTTCTTGGACCTGTAAGTCCATTTCTTTCACCAGGTGGGGGAAGTTTTCTGTCATTATTTCTTCAAATAGGTTTTCAATATCTTGCTGTCTCTCATCTTCTGGCACCCCTATAATTCTGATATTGGTGCGCTTGAAGCTGTCCCAGAGGCTCCTTACACTATCTTCGTATTTTCGGATTCTTTTTTCATTTTGCTTTTCCGGTTGGGTGTTTTTTGCTTCTTCACATTTCAAATCTTTGACTTGATTCTTGCGCTCCTCTGGTCTGCTATTGGGTGTCTGTATAATATTCTTTATTTCAGTCAGTGTATGCTTAATTTCTAGTTGGTTCTTTATCACAACATCGAGGGTCTCATTAGATTTCGTGAGGCTCTCATAAAGTTTATTGGCAGCTTCTAGCACATTATTGAAAGCCCTCAAAATTGCGTTTTTTAGCTCTATATCCTCCATTTCTGTCATGTTTTTTTGTCTCTGCATTTTTTATGCTTTCTTGGTGCACCCCCTTGTGGTCTTTGTGCGAAGTCTTGTTCTAGTTAAGCCTTGATTGTTGTAGTTAATACTAGAGGGATTTGACCACCAGGCCGACTGGCTGTGAGAATCAGCTGTGTCTGCCGCGGGAAAACTTCTGTCCTCTGGAGAGGTGCTAATCTAGCCTTTGCCTGAGGCGATCCGGCAAATGGCTCTGCGCAGGGCTTGGGCAGGGCGGGCTCAACAGGGCGGGCGGAGGGAGCGGTTATGGCTGCTCTCAGTCCCGTTCCCAGAAGCTCTGCTTCTCAGAACCCCAGCAACCGCTGCAAACATCGGAGAGAAAGCTGCCCTCAGGTTCCAACTGATGCCAGACAATCCCGCTTCTCCCGTTTGAGTCTGAGTCCCTAGAGACTCGCCCGGATCTGGAGCTCAGAGTCTGAGACTCCCTCCTGATTGAAAACGACAACCGCTCCCTCAGCCACCAGCCGGCTCCACGCGCACCTCCGTACCTTTGTATTTTCCACACTGCGCCTCCTCTGAGCTTCGGTATGCTGTTCTCTTTCCTTCTAGTTGAAGAATCTCTCCTCAGCCAGCCTTCCTGTGGTTCTGGGTGATGTCTGTTCCGTCTTTTAGTTGTATTTTTGAAGTGGTTGTTTGCGGCAGCAATCTCCGGTGTTTACCTATGCCGCCATCTTGGTGTGTTTTTTTCTCAAAGGATATTTTTTTAAAAAGATAAAATTTTGCCTTCATATGCGTATGAAGTGAATCTGTATCAAAGAGTTTATGGAATCTATTAAGTAATGAGGGAACCTGTAAGATGGTATGACTAGTTCAGAGAAGAAATCAAAATACCCCACAGTTATAAGGAGATAAGATGGAGCTCAGCCAGCATGGCTCAGTGGTTAAGCATCAACCTATGAACCAGGAGGTCACGGTTTGATTCCCAGTCAGGGCATAAGCCTGGGATGTGGGCTCGATCCCCAGTGTGGGTGGGGCGTGCAAGAGGCAGCTGATCAGTGATTCTCCCTCATCATTGATGTTTCTATCTCTCCCTTCCTCTCTGAAATCAATAAAAATATACATTTAAAAAAAAGATGGAGAGCATATAACCCATGCAAATACTATTATCATGAAAAGCAAGGAGCTGCACAGCAAAAGAAACCATCAACAAAACAACAAGAAAGCCCACTGCATGGGAGAACATGCTTGCCAATGTTATCTCCGATAATGGCCTAATCTTCAAAATTTATAGGCAACTCATACATCTTAACAAAAAGAAGATAAACAATCCAATCAAAAAATGGGCAAAGGACTTAGACACTTTTTAGAAAGTGGACATACAGAAGGCCAAGAGACATATGAAAACATGTTCAAAGTCACTAATCATCTGAGACATGCAAATCAAAATGACAATGAGGTGCCATCTCACACCTATCAGAATGGCTATCATCAACAAATCGACAAACGACAATGTGGAGAAAAAGGAACCCTCGTGGACTGCTGATAGGGTGCAGCCACTGTGGAAAACAGTATGAAGTTTCCTCAAAAAATTAAAAATGGAGCTCCCATTTGATCCAATAATCCCATTCCTAGGAATATATCCCAGGAAATCAGAAACACCAATCAGAAAGGACATATGCACCCCTATATTCACAGCAGCACAATTTACAATAGCTAAGATTTGGAAACAGACTAAGTGCCCATCAGCAGGTGAGTGGATTAAAACACTGTGGTACATCTACACAATGGAATACTACGCTGTGTAAAAAAGAAAGAACTCTTACTATTAGCAACAGCTTGGATGCACATGGAGAGCATTATGCTAAGTGAAACAAGCCAGTCGGATAAAGATAAATATCACATGCTCTCACTCATTTGTGGAATATTATGAACAACATAAACTGATGATCAAAAATAGATACAGAGACAGAGAAGCATCGAACAGACCGTCAAACTTCAGAGAGAAGGCAGGGGAGGGGGGTTAAGAGATCAACCAAAGGACTTGTATGCATGCATATAAGCATAGCCAATGGACACAGACTAGGAGGGTGAGGGAATGTGCTGGGGGGTGGAGGTGGCCAGGGAGACGTCAATGGGGGATAAAGGAGACATATGTAATACTATATGTAATACTTTAAACAATAAAGAATTAAAAAAAGAAAGAAAGAAAAGCGAGGAGGCATTAAGAGTTTCTGAATTCTGAAAGTCAGTGAAAATCAGATATTTTAAATGTTTTAGTTCAGTTTACAAAAACAGAATCCACTTGATTATTATAGGTTGCAGATGGCTTAAGAAGAAAGACAAAAGGCTTCCTTATGAATCTAGAAAATAGAACTTTAAAACTAGACCCACAGTATTCCAAACAAATAACAACCATAAAATTTCCCTTGTCAGCTTGTTCAGTCCTATATAGTTAAGTCTCGTTCTGCTGGCTCTTGAGTAGTCTCATGAAGCCATCTGCTTGACTGCAGAGACGTGGAAATCCTGACTCACTCCACTGGTGCAGTGGTGTAAGCCATGTCAGCTCGGCTTCAAGTGTCAATAGTTGAAATATCCAGTACAGCCCTTTCCCATGAAGCTCTGAGGCTGTCTTTGTGTTGCAAATACAAACTCTGGCTTGTAGCTGATAGCAGGATCTTCAGTCAAGATTCAGAGATATTGGAGATGCAATGACTTATAATGACTGTGGTTCATTTATTACTGACTAGAGGCCTGGTGCACGGATTTGTGCACCAGTGGAGTCCCTCAGCCCGGCCCGCGCTCTCGCAATCTGGGACCCCTCGGGTAGGGTCCCTAGGCCTGGCCTGAGATCAGGGTCTATCGGGGCTTTCCTTCCCCCAGTTGCAGGCAGCTGGCCCCACCCCCACCGCTGCCACTGATTGCCATCTGTGCAGCGCTGCCCTCTCTCCCTTGCCACTGGTGGCCTCCCTCTGCAGGTGACAAGATGGGGTACGATGGCTTGGCTGGCCTGGGCCTCCCTCTTTCTTTGCTGTGTGGCAGGCCAGCCCTGCAAGGGGCTGTCTGCCTACCTTATCTCCCCTAACCACTGGCCTGTCTACCTGATCGCCCCTAACCACTTGCCTGCCTACATGATCACCCCTAACTGCTGGTCTGCCTACCTGATCTCCCCTAACCACTCTGCCTGCCTGCCTGCCTGATTGCCCCTAACTACTTGCTTGGAGGTGGGGCCAGCCCATGAGGGGCCATGGTGGTCTGGTCTCTGGTTGTTCCGGTTGTGACAGCTCTGGCCTTTTATTATACAGGATAGATATTTTTCCAATATGAAAGGTCTGATGAGGATTCATAATTAAAATCATGAAACTGAAAAGGGCATGCAAAACAAAGTTAATCAAACAATTTCAAAAAGAATAACATTTAGGCAAAATATCTCTAAAGATAATGATGAAGTCTGTGTTTAAAGAAGTCAGTAGTACATGTTACATCTGATTCATAAATATAGATGAGCATATTTGTACAGAGGAAAAAATTCTTTAGGTATAACATACTAACCCTGAGACATAATTCTTTTCAGTAAGCCTGGAGTAGGGCCTAGACATTTTATAGATGTCTACAGATCTCCATTCCATGATAAATAAGTCTGATATGCATCCCACTGGCCTAGGCCGTGCTAAATTCAAATTAAAGAAGGAAGGCCAAAGCGAGCAAACATTTATATAACATCTGAGCTCATGACTGATACACTATGGTGTTATTGCCGGTATCATTAGGCAGAGAGCACTGACAGAACTCTGATGAGAGTAGAAAAATTGGACAGAGCTATTTTTATAATTGTTCTGGTTCTTAAAATAACCATTTCATAAAACGTTTTCCTGGAGGGTAAAAACATTCTAGGGAGAGCAAGAGCAGTGTCCCAAGAACTTCCCATAAAGCATACAATTTAATTTTACCTGCACAGCTTTCACCCAGGGAAAGCTCAGCATCTCTTCTGTTTGACAATTCTTCCCAGGCAATGTTTCAAGCAAATCTAATTATTTCTAGCATTAAAAACAAAAAAAAGTGAAAAAAGAAATCTTTGTGATTTTTCCAGGGATTGTATGAAAAACCTCAAAGATAGTTTTAGGTGTAGCAGCTATCTTGAAAAATTTACTTTATTTTTTTCTATATTTAGAGTTCAGTCTGGGAAGGTGAAAATTCAGAAAAGTTAGAGGAGATTTGGAGATTCAATTAAGACAGAGTCCTCAAGATAAGATCCTCAGTGCCAGTAATTGTGATAATAAAACATTTAAACATAAACATAGAAAGTAAGTAACGATGCCCTAACCGGTTTGGCTCAGTGGATAGAGCGTTGGCCTGCGGACTGAAGGGTCCCAGGTTCGATTTCCATCAAGGGCATGTACCTTGGTTGCAGGCACATCCCCAGTAGGGGGTGTGCAGGAGGCAGCTGATCGATGTTTCTCTCTCATCGATGTTTCTAACTCTCTATCCCTCTCCCTTCCCTTTTGTAAAAAATCAATAAAATATATTATAAAGAAAAAGAAAAGAAAGTAAGTAACCAGATAGTGAAGACCATTAGCTGTTTAACAGGTGAAGAGTCTTGGTTCTTTTACCCCCTTAAATAATTAAGGATATAATAAAATCATGGAAGATTATTAAAACATGGAATCTTTGCTGTCTAGGAAATTATATGAAAAGTAAACCTTTCACATGAAAGGTGAAGGCATGAGTCCATAAACCAAGGAAGCAAAGCCCATCAAGATAGAATTTCCTTGCCCAGCCGGCGTGGCTCAGTGTTGAGCGGCAACCTATGAACCAGGAGGTCACAGTTCAATTCCAGTTAGGGCATGTGCCCAGATTGCAGGCTCGATCCTCAGTAGGGGGCGTGCAGGAGGCAGCTGATCAATGATCTCTCTCATCATTGATGTTTTTCTCTCTTTCTCCCTCTCCCTTCCTCTCTGAAATCAATAAAAACATATTTTTAAAAAAGGAAAATAGAAAGTACTATCATTTATAGTCAGACAAGGAATGCTAAAGTGAATTTACAAATATGTGCACAACTGGTAAACATCCTCATGACAAACCAATTACATGTCTTTTGGCAAGAATTATCGCATTACTGTCAGTTTTCCACAACTTACACAGTTGTAAAATATGATAGGTATGAAGGGAGAGAGATAACCCTGATGGGTGTTTCCTTTCTTTTTTTCCATTTTAAAGTCTTTCTCAAATTTTCCCTATACCTTTTAAGTAGGTATTATTATTATGCCCATTTTGGATAGAGAGAACTCAAGGCAGAGATGGAGCCCAAGGTCACACAACTAATAAAGGGCTAAGCGATTCTGAAGTGTTCCCAAGATTTAATTAATTAATTTATTTGAATCATCAAGGATATTTTTCCATTGATTTTAGAGAGAGGGAAAAACAGAGAGAAACATTGATGTGAGAGAAACACATCTATTGGTTGCCTCCTGCACATGCCCTGACCAGGGCCCAGGCGGGAAGGAGCCTGCAACTGAGGTATGTGCCCTTGATCAGAATTGAACCCAGGACCGATGCTCTATCCACTGAACTAAACCGGCTAGGGCCCAAGATTTTATTTTAATCATATACAGGAAGATGACAGATATGAAGACAACTGCCTTTGAAAAAATAACTTATTACTTACAGTTTCTAAGACAAGGGGGTACACCATGCCATGGATGGCCATGTGAGAAAGAACCAGAGTCTGTTAGGAGACAGAAGAAAAACTTGGCCACAAGACTTACTGTGCTTTTCATGGGGAAGGAACGGGAGAGGCAAGGTAAGCAGTTTTGATCGTTTAGTTTGAGTAATTTCAGCAGGCTCCAGCCTATGGGGTGGTCGCTAGCTGTCTGGTACCTACCTGGTCCTGGGTGATTTAGGGCTGGAGCTGCTGGGGGCATGGCTTGGTATGTGAGAGTTAGATAGAGGAGGTGGTTGGGTGTTTGGGCTTTGAGTTGATTGGTTTGCATGTGAAAGGCCTGCTCACAGGCATTGTTTACTATCTCTAGGAATTAGCTAGCCCTGGGAGAGGCAGTCTCTCCAGGATTAGCAAGGCCCTAAAATGTCAAAACATCATAAAACACAGAACATAAAAACATGATTAATACATGAGCCTGACTTTGAACTCCAGCGGTCTAACTCTGGAGTGTGTGTTTTTATCTGTACACCCTACTGTTTTTTATAGGGTTATTGTGAGGACTCAACTGGGGTAGATAATAAACATATAAAGCTTAGCACATGGCTGGCACTTAGTAAGTGCTTTATAAATCACTAGGACTATTATGCAAAGGCCTACAAGTGGGAGAGAGAACAGGGCCATTCAGGCAACTAAGACATGCACGAGGGCTTTACTAAGGAATGCTGGGGAGGGAGTGGGGTGGGGAGACATGAGGCTGGTGTAGAAAGGGGAGGCCAGGTCCTGGAGGCCTCGTTCAGGGAATTTACCCCGAGGACAAGGAAGAACCACAGAGTGTTTTAAAGGAGGCTCAAATGTATTCTGTTTTAGGGGGCCCCTTCCTGGCTGCGGGATGGAGAATGGATTTACAGCAAGGCCACACTGGAGGCAGCGATGACCAGCAGAGCCCGATGAACTCTGTCTCCCCAGCAGCCACTTCCAGACTTTCCTGAGGCTCTCTGCCTCTCTCCCTACTCTCAGTCCCTGTGGTGGGGGTTTGGGTTCTGTGCACTTGACCACCTAGGCTTATGTCAATCAGCTCAGCCCATTTCTTTTTTATATTTTCAGCTCAGCCCATTTCTTTTTTATATTTTCAGCTCAGCCCATTTCTTTTTTATTTTTTTCAGCTCAGCCCATTTCTTGGGCCACTATGATTGGGTCAATGATAGATCCGATAAGAGTGACTATCAAGCCCATGCCAAGTGGCTCAGTTGGTTGGAGCTTTGTCCTGTACAGCAAAGGGTTGTGGGTTCGATTCCCGGTTGCATTCATACCTAGGTTGTGGCTTCGGTCCTCAGGGGCAGCCAATCGATGTTTCGCTCTCACACTGATGTTTTTCTCTCTCTCCTTTTCCCTTCTTCTCTCTCTAAAAATCAATAAAACATATCCTCGGGTGAGGATTTAAAAGAAAAAGAGTGACTATCTTGACTTTGGCTTAGTCTGCTGGAAGACAAATTTGCTTTTGTGTGCAGAATTTGGATGTGAGAGGAAATGAGGGGTGGAGCTGCTGCAGCCACCTTACCACTAAAAGAGCAGAGCCTGGAGCTGCTGGAGGCATGACTTAGAACGGAAGAATAAAGCCAACCCAGTGAGAAACAGATAATGAGTTTCAGTGTCATCTAGCTGTGCCTGAAGCGATTGACCTCACTTTCAGTTCATTTTTTTGCCAAGCTAACTTGAGTTTGATTTCTGCCTAATGAAAATAAACAGCTCACTGCAATCCATTCCCTAATACTGACTAAATGGAGGGGGTAGAGAGAAAGGGGCACAATTCTGTTGCCATATACTAAATGCTTATATTCCCCTAAATTCATATGTTGAAATCTAATTGTCAATGTGATGGTGCTAGGAGGTTATTAGGTCACAAGGGTGGAGCCCTCATGAATAGGATTAGTGCCCTTATTAAAAAGATTCCAGAGAGCTCCCTTACTCCTTTGCCATACCAGGACACAGTGAGACGGTGGTCATTTATGAACTAGGAAGCAGGTTCTCACCAGACACTGAGTCCACTGGCACCTTAATCTTGGACTTCCAAGCCTCTAGGACTGTGAGAAATAAATTTCTGCTGTTTATAAGCCACCCGATTTATGGCAATTTGTCATACCAGTCCAAACAGACTAAGATACTTATCAAAGGTTTTACTAATAAAAAAAGAAAGTTTACCATCCAAAGCACTCTCACACACCATGGGTAAAAGCTGGTACAACCTTTGTAGAGGGAAGTTAGGCACCAGTTATTAAAATGTAAATGTTCATGCTCTCTGACCCAGGAAGTCCACATCTAGAAACAAATTCCACAAACTTGTACAAGCCTGCAAACATAGAAAGATGCAAATAGAGCATGATTTATTAGAACAAACATTACAAATGACCCACATGTCCATCCAAAAAGAGAATGGAAAAAGAAATTATGGCATTTCTATAGAACCAGAGCCATTACATGGCAGCAACTCAAACAATCTACATAGCCTTGCACACAATGGAATACGATACATTATAAGAGGTTGTGGTAGCTTTATATAAAGACACTGCGAGTTGTCCATGATACATAAAAGACAAAACTAAGTCACAAATGGTACGTATGATTTGTGTCTAAGAACTTCATGTATCAGTGTATATTAGAACAACCACCAAACAGTCAAATGTGTCACTTTAGAGAATCAGTTCATGGGGAGATTTACAGATCCTTCTTTATATATTTCTGTAATGTTTTATTTTTTTATACGACATTTATCACTTCAGTAAGAAAAAAGTGATGAAGTTTAAATATTTTTAAAAAATAATGAAGACACAGTCTAATGGGTATCTACCTCTTTTCTTTTAACATAGAAAAGGGAAAAGCTCTAAATGCTCTAAAAACAATGACACCATTTAAGGAGATTAAGGAGAAGTTGTACAAATATTTCAGCACACGTATTCGGGATACTTCTCTCCCAATTCTGCGCATTTGTAAGACTTCCGTCGAAGGCTAATGAGTCTTACAGTTCTAAGGGGAGCATGAGAATCAGACCCTTTGGCATTAACAGAACTCCAAAATTATCAGATACAAATCTAGAAGTTCTGTCTTCTTGTTGGCAGGCATCCAAATGTTTGAAAACATGGAGAAAATGGACTTCATCCAGTTGTTTTGAGCAAGAAGTGCTTTTCAATCCGATTTCAGAGCTTGATGCCTGACCTAGAAATATAGCTCCTACTAGCTGAGGAGTTAGAGGGAATGAATGAATAGTGAGTGAGAGGGAAGAATGAATGAAAAAGTAAAGATCCTTTTGTGGCAAGTAACATACAACTCAATTCCATGTTTAGGCAACATGGATCTGAAAAGTCCACTGACGTCAGGTACTAGTATGCCTGCATCCAGGAGCTCAATAGTTCCAGGACCGGTCTTTTTCTCTTTTTTTATAAAACTTTATATAGGAAGGCTCTTCCCAAGCAGTGTCACTGGCAGCTCCATGTTTAAACCAACAGGAAGAAGATGCTCTATTTCCCTAGCAGACCCAGTGACTTGAACTGGTCCTGATTCTTTTTGTGTGAATGGGGTCACACGGCCATGTTCAAAGCAACCCCTGTGGCCAGGGGGATACGGAAGACTGAATGGTGTAGGCCGGGCCCATTGCCCATTCCTGGAGCCGGGGTGAGAGTTATGCCCACTGAGTCATATAGACCAAGAGTGGGGGAGTGGCGGTGCCCCAAAGGAAAATCAGAAGCAGAAGGTTTGAGAAAGAACCGACATAAAATACAGAAACAGCCAAGTGGCTAGATGGGGCTTTAGCTCCAGTTCAAACAAGGACAAACGCTGTGAAGGAAAATAAAACAGGGGGATGGGGACAAGAAAAAGAAAATATTTTTGACCTTGCTCTGGGACTACCCCCTTCCCTGCTCTCAAGGCATTTGGGGGCTTAAAAGGCCAATGCCTTTAGCTTTTAGTGTTACCCTCTGCAGATTCCTCCTAAAGCGAGGGGATTGAAGAGCAACATTCTGACGGTGGGGAAAGAGGTTGACGCTGTAGGGGCTTCAGGATCCTGCACTTCTCAGGGTTTGAGTGAAGCACCGCTGTCCTGTCAGAGTTCCATGGAGCGCCTACTCCATTTCAGGCCGAGTTCACAGTGATAGACCGCTGCCCTCACAGGGTTTCCTCTCTCATTTGAGACACTGACAATGAACAATGAGACAGGCATGTATAACATGTCTGGTGATGAGACATGCTATAATGAAAGATGAAGTTCGGTGGGTAAACAGAGGGTCAAAAGGTGGGCACGGAAGTCCTCTCTGTTGAGAAGACATTTGAGCAAAGATTGAAGAACTCAAGGGGTGGATCCAGGCAATTCTCTGGGGGAGCAGTGTTCTAGGCGGAGGGAAGGGCAAGATCAAAGACCTTGAGGCAAAAGGATGTTTGCGTTATTGGAGGAACAATCAGGAGGCTGGTGTGGCCGGAACACAGTGAGTAAGAGGAGGAATGTTAGGAGGTAAGATCAAAGAGACACAATGGATTGCCCGCAAGGAAGGTTTCATTCTGAGGCCTCTTCTCTTGGCTTGTAGGCAGCTGCCATCTTTTTTTTGTGTGGGTGTGCGCTGTTGGGGAAAGGAGCTAGTTCTGGGGTGTTGCCTCTTATAAGGCACTAATCCCATTGTGAGGGTCGCATCCTCATGACCTTATCTAACCCTAATTACCTCCCAAAGGTCCCATCTCCAAACACCATCATCCGGGAGAGTAGGGCTTCAGTATATGAATTTGTGGGGTGGACATATTTAGTCCATTACACCCTTCTAATGAATTTTGGTTTTGCTTGAGGTAAAATTAGCTTCTGTGGCTTGCAACCAAGAACCCTAATTGATGAGCACTTGCTCAATTTCATTTAGTTCTATTGCGGCTCTTAGGAAAGAAAAATAGAAGGGAGAGTGGGGATAGCTCAAAGTCCCTCATTCCCACTGCTGGAGAAATGCTCAAAGCAGATTACCACTAACAGAAGTCATTAGTGTCATCTTGATTTATGATACATCCGTGTTTAAACACATGGGTTTCCTGACTGCATAGTTTGAACTTCCTATCTCTTTCTTAGAAGGTTGGTTTCTTCAATCAGGTCCACAGTGAACAATGCCTGCCCCCAGAACCAATCCATTCCCAGACCCAGCCTTTCTCCCCACCCCCTCCCCACTTCGGCCGCTTGGCTGTTAGAGCTGTGTTTCCTGTTTACAAAGAGATATGAAATATATTAGTTGAAGAGTTCACCCCTAATGCTTTGCTGTTTCCTTCTGCTTCACAAGATGAATGTCACTTGGCCCTAGAGTTTTATTTGTCTTTGGAAGTAATGGATTAGATGATATTTAGAAACTCGTGACAATATAAGACCAGATCTGTAAGGTGCTCAATTCACATTACTCATTTGTGTTTTATTTATTTATACACCTTCCCATGTTCCAAAGAGGATTTACTACACATGTGCTGTGCAAAAGATTTTTTTTTTCAGAAGGGATGAAGCTGGGGCTAAGTTAAAATTAGGGGAGGAAATAAGCTTGATGAATTAAGAGGCAAATTAGAACACAAAGTTGCCTAAATACATATTGCTTAAAGTTCTGTGTAAATGTTAGAGATGTACTGCAGATCTCATTCTGAGATTCCTGGTTGGCAAAGCAAGTAGGGAGACACTTTTGATATGTAATTGATAGTGCCTTTAATATTGAAAACAAACCAATTGCTCAGACAACATGGCTGGTTCTACTTCTTTACTTACATAATAAGAGGCAGTTGAATAGCTACTTTTTGTTGGGACTCAGAAAACAAACTTTTTAAATCCCAGGAAATGCTTATACTTTTGATGTCCTTAAAAAACTCAAGAAACAAAATTTTAACTTTTCAAATCTGATCAAGTTGGCCATTCTCAGTAAAAATAATCATTTCTTTTATAAAGAGCCCCTTTAAGACCCTTAAAGGATTTTAAATTTAAATAGCAATAACATGGCACGTTAAGTATTTGTTTACAGATAGCTTTCTAGTAAGATCTGGTGGGACCTGAAAAGCCTTCTAATTCATCCTTCCTGTCCAATATGGAAAGATTGTCAACTTTTAAAAAATTATAATAAAAACATATCATATAAAATGTATTGTCTTAGTCATTTATAAGTGTACAGTTCAGTCGTGTTAAGTACATTTGCGTTGTTGTGCAACAGATCTCTAGAATTTGTTCATCTTGCAAAACCGAAACTCTATACCCACTAAACATTTCCCTCTTCCTCCAGCTTCTAGCAACCACCATTCTATTTTCTGTTTCTGTGATTTAGACTCACATAAATAGAATCATACAATATTTGCCTTTCGGTGCCCGGCTTATTTCACTTAGCACACTTTCCTCAAGGTTCAGCCATATTGTAAGATGTGAATAATATTCCATTGTATGTATGTACCCCATTTTCTTTCTCCATCTGTTTGGACATTTGGGTTGCTCCCACATCTTTGCTATTGGGAATAATATTGCAATGACTATGGGCGTGCAAACATCTCTTTGAGATCCTGCTTTCAATTCTTTTGGGAATATATCCAGAAGTGGAATTGCTGAATCGTGTGATAATTCCACTTTTAATTTTTTGCGGAAACTCCATACTGTTTGCTACAGCAGCCATACCATTTTACATTCCCACCAACAGGGCACAAGAGTTCCAATGTTTCCACATCCTTGCCAACATTTGTTGTTTTCTGTAAGGTCATTAACTTTTGAGGAACAAGGGAGCAGAGATTGATGAACTTAAAAATATTTTGTCTGGTAGCAGAATGCCTCAGCATATCAGCACCTCAGGTGCCTTTCCAAGGTATCTCCAACTTTTATTTTTAGCAGAATAATGCATTCATGGAATAAAAAGTAAATCCACAGACTGGGAAGGAAGATATAAAATTGTCTTGTTTCCAAATGGCATGATTGTCTTATCCCAGGGAATCAACAAAAACTCCAGAACTAATAAGTGATTATAGCAAGGTTATAGGAGTTGATCACTTTCCTGTATACCAGCAATAAAAAATTAGAATCTGAAATTTAAAACACAATCTCATTTATGTTAGCACCCCTGAAATGAAAAACAGGTACAAAATCTAACAAAAGTGTACAAGATCTGTATGAGGAAAACTATAAAACTCTGATAAAAAAATCAAAGAACAACAAAATAAATGCATAGATAATTCATGTTCATGGATAGAAAAACTCAGTTCTAAGTTGTCAGTTCTTCCCAGCTTGATCTAGAAATTCAATGAAAGCCCAGTCAATATCCCCACAACTTATTTTGTGAATTTCAAATAACTGAGTTTATATGGAGAGGCAAAAGACCTGGAATGGCCAACACAACAGTAAAGAACAAAGTCAGAGGACTGACATTACCCAACTCCAACACTTACTTTAAAGGTACAGTAATCAAGACAGTGTGGTACTGATGAAACAACAGATAGATTGATGGAATAGGATAGAGAGCCCAGAATTAGATCCTCATAACTATAGTCAACTGAAGAAACAAAGGCAACTTAATACAGAAAGAATAGTCTTTTCAATAATTGATTCTGGAACAATTGGACATCCATATGCAATAAAAATGAATCTAGGTGTTGACCTTATACCAGTGGTTCTCAACCTGTGGGTCGCGACCCCTTTGGCGGTCGAATGACCCTTTCACAGGGGTCGCCTAAGACCATCCTGCATATCAGATATTTACATTACAATTCATAACAGTAACAACATTACAGTTATGAAGTAGCAACGAAAATAATTTTATGGTTGGGTCACAACATGAGGAACTGTATTTAAAGGGCCAGAGGGTTGAGAACCACTGCCTTATACCTTTCACAAAGATGAACTCAAAATGGATCATAAAGCTAAATGTAAAACATAAAACTTCTAGAAGACAACATAGGAGAACATCTTGGTGACTTTGGCTTTGCCAATGAGATTTTAGATACAACACCAAACATATAAACCATGAAAGAAAATATTGATAAGATAATTTTCACTTAAACTAAAGCTTTCTCTGTGAAAAACACAGTTAAGAGAATGAAAAGGCAAGTTGCAGGCTGGGAGAAAATGTTTTCAAAACACATATCTGATAAAGGATTGTATCCAAAACATACAAATAACTCTTAAAACTCAACAATCAGAAAATAAGCAAGCTGCCTTAGCTGGTTTGGCTCAGTGGGTAGAGCATTGGTCTACAGACTGAAGGGTCCCAGGTTCGATTCCGGTCAAGGGCACATGCCAGGTTGTGGGCTCGATCCCCAGTGCGGGGGCGTGCAGGAGGCAGCTGATGGATGATTCTCCCTCATCATTGATGTTTCTCTCTCTCTCTCCCTCTCCCTTCCTCTCTGATATCAATAAAAATAATATATTTTTTTAAAAAAGAAAATAAGCAACCTAATTAAAAAGTGGGCAAAAGATCTCAACAGACACCTCACTAAAGAAGAAATACACATAGCAAATAAGCATGTGAGAAGCTCAATGTTATATGTTGTTAGGGAATTGCAAATTAAAGCCACAATGAGACACCGCTACACACCTATGAAAATGGCTAAAATCCAAACACTGATACCACCAAATGCTGGATGTGGATCAACAGGAAGTCCCCATCCCTTGCTAATGGGAATTCAAAATGTAACAGCTCCTTTGGAAGACAGTCTAGCAGTTTCTTACAAAGCTAAACATGGTGTTACCATAAGATCAGCAGTTGCATCCCTACAATTGCATTTATATTTACCCAAGTGAGTTGAAAACTTATGCCCACATAAAAACCTGTACATGAATGTTTATAGCAACTTTGTTCCTAATTGCCCAAAATTGGAAGCAACCAAGATGTCCTTCAATAGGTGACTGGATAAACAAACAGTGGGACATCCAGACAATGGAATATTATTCAGGCTAAAAGGAGATGAACAATCAAGCCACGAAAAGACATGGAGGAACCTTAAATGCATGTTGCAAAGTATAAGAAGTCTTTCTGAAAAGGCTGCTTGTTAAATGATCCCAGCTATAGATCATTCTGGAAAAGGCAAAACTATAGAGACAGTCCAAAGATCAGTGGTTGTCAGGGGTTCAGGGAGCATGAGAATGGAGAGGGATGAATAGGTGGAGCACAAGGAATATTTAAGACAATGAATCTATTCTATACTTGACATTACGCACTTGTTAAAACACATAGAACATTACAGCACAAAGAGTGAACCTTGCTGTAAACCATGAACTTAGTCCCCAGAGGACCGCTTTCAATGTTTTAGCAGCTTCTTTTGGCATTTATGTCCATATTTCTAAATACAATTTTACTTCTAACTTTTTATGAATCTATTTTAGGCATTCTCTATTAACTTCCTATTACAGCTGATGATGTTTTAGCTTTCTTAAATCACCAACAGCCCTGATTCTCCCCCTTCCATCTTCACAATGTGGTAAATATGAAAAATTTCGGTTAAATCCACATTCAGTGTTTTACATTATTCAGAATATGCAAATGTAGAACACTGAGGAGCCAGATAGTACACTACCATCATGCTTTCGTTCTTGAACAACTGCCCCCACCCCCTGCGTTACTGTTTCTCATTTTCCCCCCATTTGCTTAGTTTTGTTTTTTGTGTGTTTTTGTTTTAAATTTGCATATCAACAATTCTTGCCATAACTCTACAGTGGATATTTGTCATTCTTTCCAAAATGACAAATCTTGAGCCCAGCCTGTATTTGGGGAATTCCCCCTTATGAGACTGTGGGAAGCAGAACTCCACCACAGAAACAGAAGATTCTAGATGCTCACTTTCCCAGCCTCTGGGGCTAGGGAATGGGCACCTGGCTTCGGCTCTACCCATCAGGTGCAATGCACACATGTAAGACTCTGAATAGATAACTAAGAACTGGAGAAGCAGGAAATGCAAGGAATTTTTTTTTTTTTTTTTTTTTTTTTTTTGTAGAAGAAGTTACAGTGGGCCACAGTGCAGGACACTGGCAGTGAACTGTGCCCAGGGACCCAGCAGTGTTGGCTCTGCAAGCTGCAGTGCCCAGTACTCAGGACAGCACAGCATCACCCTAACAATACCAGCTGGTTTAGTTCCTTACTATATACAGCCTGGTTTGAGGAACTATTTCTAGTTGAATAGCTATAAAATTCTCTAACCCTTTTGGGATTTTATGGGCCACCCAATATCCTATATAATAAAGAGCTAATATGCAAATGGTCATCATGCCCTTGTGCCCTCGCGTGGTGGGGTGGGCCGGGGGGACCTGAGGCTGCACCCCCCGCCCGGCAGGGCTTGACAGGGGTGGGGCCGGCCGGGTCTGGGTCTTGCACGATTTTGAAGTGCATGTGGGTGGGCAGGTACTTGACTCTGGGTCCCATGGCATGCCCCAGGAGGGAGATTTTCATATACATTTTACTAATTTTCTTTAATCTCTGACACTTCTATTATAGAGAAAGGGCAAATAGCAATATTAAAATATTTCCTCTAATTAATTCCCCTTAATGTGCACAAATTTTGTGCACTGGGCCACTAGTCCTTTTAATAAATTCCCTTTCTCCTTATATCAACTAGAGTGGGTTTCTCTTAGCCTTCTGAAAAGAACAGCTATTCAGACAGTTTATTTTTTTGAAAATATGTTTTTATTGATTTTTTTAGAGAAAGAGGAAGGGAGAGGGAGAGAAGATAGAAACATCAATGATAGAGACACGTCAATCAGCTGCTTCCTGCACAGCCCCTACTGGGAATCAAGCCTTCAACCCAGATGTAGTATGCCCTGGTTGTCAATTGAACCAGCAACCTCTTGGTGCATGGGATCACATCAATCCACTGAGTCACGCCGGCCGGGCAAGACAGTGTTCAACATACAGGGCTGATGGCCTGAGCATGTGATCTGTGCAGTAGCACGGGCCCCATTTTCAGAACAGCTCAGAGCTCTCATGCTCTACTTGCAACCATCTTGAAATTCTTAATAATTGTTTAACAAGATCTTCATTTCAATTTTGCACTGGGCCCTGCAAATTATGCAAGCAGTCCTGGTTGCATAGAGTTGATAATGTGTGAATTCCCCTATTTTCCGGGAGGCCTCCACCCTGGAGCTCTCTCCAGTCCTGTGCACATCTGGACTGAGCTCTGCACAGCTGTCACCCTGAGTCTTCTCTTTGCCATCAGCTTAGGAGTTTCCCTCACCTTTCTTCTGGGTTGGAGCCACTGTTTCCTGGATACTTGTCTTTTTCTTGTGTTTTTCTCTCCTATGGGTGGAGTGCCTCATCCATCACTCTCTGAGGAAAAGTGCAAGAGAGGTAACATTTTTGAGAGTTTGCATATCTGGAATTGTGTTCCTATCTTGCACCTGATTGATAGATTGGCTCGGTGTAGAGTCCTGTGTTGACAATATTTTTCACTCAGTATTTTGAAGGCTTTGTTCCTTTGCCTTCTAGCTTCTACTGTTATTCTCAAGGCCATTCTAATTCCCAAGTCTTTAAATGTGATATGTTTTGTTTTTTTTCTTTTCTCAATCTCTCTCTCTCTCTCTCTCTCCACTCTCTCTCTCTCTCTCTCTCTCCAAAGCTTTTCAACCTCTAGGCCAATGCCTACAGGTAAGCATATTTCTTCATACTCCATAGAGTTCACACTAGAAATAATAATGACGCTCTCCCTGTTTCTTTCTTTCATTCAATAAATTGTTTATCGAACACTTACAATTGGCTTGCCTGTCTTCCCAAACAGACTGTGCATTCCTTCAGGGCAAGGTTCTTGTCTGCTCATTATTGTGTCCTGGCCTTCACTACAGTAAAAGACTGTTGAACTTGATGGTGATCGCCACACTGGCCATGCCCTAGGACAGCCGATCGCTCATGTCCTCACCGTGAGAGGAGAAGAGCTGGCTTGTCTTTATCAGGCCCAGCCCTCCATCTGACCAGGCACAGACACTTCCCAGGCTCTGTTCCACATTAGGCAGAGGCTTCCCAGATGCAAAGGCCTGTGAGAGTTCTCTCCAGTGAGCACAGAGACGTGGCGAGCCAGGGAAAGGATTCTGGTGTTGTCTCCAAATAAGGTGGAAGGATTAGCTGCTGTTAAAACAGCATGGGAGCTGTCAGTAAGGAAACTGTGTCTCTGAAATTGACAATGTGATGCTTCCAAATATGAGCTATTGATTGAATGGAAGCCTGACTGTCACCGAGCCCAACTCTTCCTTCCAATAGGGATCTGGTGGTGCCAACAGGATGCAGCCCACCTGAGATCCTAAGGGGGAACGGGTCCTTAATTGGTTAGCATGCGTGGTCTAGTATAGTAACGTCAGAAGTAAAGTGTGGATTCTGACTTTTTGAATAGTGTTGAAACAATGTGGAGAATGAACCATCAGAAGGCTCTATGAGCCAGGTATCATCAGAAAAAGCGTATTATTAAGTAAAGTGTATTAGCTATCTATTGCTGTGTAACAAATTATCCCAAAAATAGCAGCTGAAAACAATACATCATCTCATAGTTTCTATGGGTCAGGAAAGGGGGAGTGGCTCAGGTTCTTGCTCAGAATCTCTGACGAGGTTGCAGTCAAATTGTTGGCTGGGGCTCCAGTCATCTGAAAGCTTGACTGGGGCTGGAGGATCTGCTTCCATGATGGCTCCCTCACAAGGATGTTGGCAAGAAGCCTCAGTTTTTCTATACATGCACCCCTCCAGCATTCTCATGGCATGGCAGCTGTCTTTCTCCAGAGCTAGCGATCCAAGAGAGAGACCAAGATGGAAGCTGCAAAGATTTTTATGACCTAGTTTTGAAGATTGCACACTGTCATTTCCATTTTATTCTATTGGTTAGAAGTGAATCGCTAAGTTCAGCTGACAGGAGGAAGGAAAATAGGGCCTACCTTTTGAAAGGAGTGTCAAAGTCACAGATCTATATTAAAGCACTTCACACAGTTATGAAGAAGCAAGAAAAGGGAAAATCTTGAGGCTGCAAAAATTTCTATTGCCATTAGGTCAAGAGGGATTTGGCATACAGAAGAGTCTGGACGGAGAGTGATGGCAAGTTTCTTAGCACAGACCCCAAAGGTTATGGGGTTCAGTTCCACACAACTTTAGAACAGTGGCTGACCACCCATCAATTCATTCCTCTATTCATTCAACATCTATGCACTGAACATCTACTGTGTGCAGTTGGGAGACTGGACTATATGCCACAGGGCTAATAAAGAGGCGCGACTATAATTAAAGTGACAATTGCTGACCTTTGTCCTTATTGTGTCCCCAGTACTACAAAGAGCTTTAGACCTAATTAGCTCACTCAATCCTCCCAATAACCCTTCGAGGTGGTTACTATTATTATTCCCCAGTTCATCAATGAGAAACTTAGACTTGGAGATGGGAGGTCACATCCTGTCAAGGGGTAGAAACTGCCGGGCTGAGCAGCAACCCCCGAACGATGGAGGAACACGAACTGCCCCGAGTTTCCCTGTGAAAGAGAAGGCTAAGGGACGACCTGGCTGATAGCAGCCATGCAACCAGGGTTGCCTGCCTCGTTAGGCTTTTATTGGAACTTTTATCTTTAGACACAATCAGTCGGGTGAGTAATCTTGGGAGGACACATGTTTACATTGCACTCTAGGGAAGGGCTTCCAGGGATTAAGCATAAGGATTCCAGTAAACACCCGGGGGCTTGCATAGGCACAGACTTGTTTGGGGAGGTCAAGGAATAATTAGGGGAGTCGTCTTTGACACTCCCCTACGTCTCCCCTAAGTCAGAATTCCGATAAACAGGGCAGGCGGCCTTCCACACACTTCCCTTTTATCAGAATGTTCTCCTCACAAACTTTCCAACCAAGTCTCATGCTTCCCAACAAGAAACCATAATTTGAACCAACGGACTCTCGTCCCGAAGCCCTTAGGCTTCTACCACTACCCTGTGGTAATGATGGTCACGATTATTATTCCTAATTTAATTAAGTGTTCCTGTTATTCAGCTGAGGGCTCTGAGGCTCAGAGAGGTTGCAGGACTTTTTTCAAACTTGTTCTGGCAGAGCTGGACTGCCAAGCCAGTTCCTGAGCGTTCCAAGTCTGTGTTCTTTCTTCTACACTTGCTTACAACGGAGTCCCTTCTGTCCTGCTTCCTGCAGAAACAGAGCAAAGATGGAAAAGGGCCCAGGGGAATGAAGAGGGGTATGGGAAGGGGGAGCATTATTGCGGAGGCCTGGAAGCTTTTATAAGCATGACTCTCCTCTGGTTGGTTGAAGAACACACCACAACCCCTCCAGAGGCTGCGGTGAAGATGCTGTGGAGTTCCTGCTGTGCCTGATGAGGTGTTGCTCCACTGAGGCTGTCAGCCAGCTGGACTCCCAGAGACACCCCCTCTGGGGTCTGCACGCTGCAGCCCCTTCTGCTAAATGAGGAATGATGTCAGACGTAGCTAATCGTTACAGAGCCTTCAATGAGCCTCAGGCACGTTGCTCAGGTGTTCTGCACATTTACTCTCCGGGCATCTCCATGGCTGTAGGCAAGTCAACACCATTGATTACCCCATTTCACAGAGGAGAAGCCTGAGGCATTGAAAGGGTGACTTCTCTGAGTCGACACAGACATCCAGTCTTAAAGTGGATTGACTGAGAGTTGGTAAGCCATAATGGTTTAAACCTGGGGGCCTGGAGTTAGGGGGTCTGGAGTTAGGGGTCTTGATTTCATGGGTCCTTGGCACTCTTGCCTTTGTGGGCCCCACCCTTCCATGTAAAATATTAAATATATTTTGATTATCTATATAAGAAAAGCCTAAGCGACCATTACGGTGGAACGACCAGAATGACCGGTCACTATGATGCGCACTGACCACCAGGGGGCAGATGCTCAATGCAGGAGCCAGGCTCATGGCTGGCAAGCACAGTGGCTGTGGCGGCAGCCTCTGCAGCAGCGCTAAGGAGCAGCCAGCCAAGTAGTAAGGAGAAGCAAGCAGGTGGGCGGTATGGAGCACGGGGTCCCGGACTGCGAGAGGGATGTCCGACTGCCAGCTTAGGCCCACTCCCCATCCCAGACTGTGAGAAGGCGTAGGCTGGGCTGAGGGATCCCCCTTCCCCCAGTGCACGAATTTCATGCACTGGGCCTCTAGTGTTGGAATAAAGCTGTATCTAATCCAGACTGAATTCATTATTATATAGTCATTATCATTATATTCATTTTTTCTTCTGGTTTTAAAATAAATAAAAATTAAAACAATTTTATGGGCTGCTCAAGGTACTGTGGGTCCTACACATGTGGTTCCTGTGCCGAATGGAAAAGTTGGCCCAGTCTGGGCATAAGTCTCCATTCCCCTGATTGCTGACTGTGTGGCCTTAGCTGAGTTACTTGACCTCTCTGTGCCTCACGTTCCTTCCCTGAGATATGGGAATAAATGTTAGACTATATTATATATGGTGATAATGAGGATGAAATGAAGTAATACGTGTAACATGCTCAATGCAGTGCCTGCCATACATGAAAATGCTCAATAAACCAATAAATGTCAGGTGACATTTTTATATTTAAGTAACTTATGCTGGCCCCCCAGTAGCAAGTGGTAGGGCTGGGTGTGTCCCCAGGTTTGTCTGACTGTAAAATCTCTGATCTTAACCTTCTCAGAGTGATGGGGGAATAAAAGATGGAACAGCCAGAGCTGAGAACTGTACTATAGCGAGTCAGCTCCATGAATAAAAAGCGGTCAATAGATTATGCATTTTCCATAATCTTTAAAAAACACACACATACTATGGTTAAATACGTGTAACATGAAATTTTACCATTTTAACCATATTTAGTGTACAATTCTGTGGCATTAAGTATATTCACATTATGCAACCATCACCACTATTCATCTCCAGAAATTTTTCATCATCCCAAACTGAAACTCTGTACCCGTTAGACAATAACTCCTCATTGCCCCTCCTCAACTCCTGGTAACCACTGTTCTACTTCCTGTCCCTATGAACTTACATCATGTACGTTTCCTAGGATAATCTTGATACCAAATCTGTCTCATTTTTCTCATGAGTATACGCAGAAGGAAAAAGAGAGGTTTTCTCTACCACCATTCACACCACTTCTGACACCAAGTGTGTAGGTTTTTCCACACCAAGCAATTATCCGATTCTCACCAGACACTGACGGGGTGACCCACATTCAGTTCTGACACTAACTGCCCCGAGTTAGCACAGACCCCACAGATTAAGGGGCTCAGTTCAGAACAATGGCTGACCACCCTGTTGTAAAATAATCCCATGTTTTACACATGGGAAACACAACCAGGACAGCCAACTGTTCCACCCAAGGTCCCTCAACAGAGCAAGTGTAGAAGCCAGGACAGGGCTGTTTCATCTACACTGCACATCAAAACTGTGCTGGAAAAAAGAAAAAGGAATATGGGGGGTTAGAAAAGTCATGGATCTCTGTCAACAGCTCAGCTTCATGCTGGCTGGCCTGAAAACAGACTATTAATGAGCTCTTTGCTCCTCTGTGGCGAAGGTCATTAAAGATGCCCCGTTAAGGAACTGTGTTTTCTTGTCTCATGAGTGATGGAGAAGATGTTGATCAGTCTGGAGAGTAGTCCTGAGTGCTAGAACCTTTCCTAATATAGATTTGGGGCATGGCTCTTCCACATCCATCATATCCCTCTCCCACTGAGTAACAGCTGTGAGAGTCAGGAAATTGATGCCAGCTCCAGACCCCTGATTGGTCTGTCCAAGCCTGGAAATCCCATGCCCTTGGCCAATGATTGGTTCTGGATGGCAGGTCTAGGCCTCTGTGGGTCAATGAGACATTAGAAGATGTTTGCCAGTTTTTGAGTCCTGTTGAATGTGAACTAGGAACACAATGCTCTGGTTTCTATGGGAAGTCCTCTTGCAGCCACGAATAAGCTTACTCAAGAACTAGACAACACATGTGAAATCGGATAGAGAAAAATCCCAGAGTCCTGATTGCCCAGCCAGGAGGCCTGTGCCATCCAATATGGCGGCCACTAGCCACATGTGGCCATTGAGCACTGCAATGTGTCTAGGCCAAACTGAGCTATGCTGTCGTGTAAAACACATACCAGATTTTAAAGATTTAGGGTAAAAAAGAAAGTAAAATATCTCACTAATAATTTCTATATTACCCATTGAAATGATAATATTTTGGATATATTGACTTAAGTAAAATTGTTATTGACATTGATTTCTCCTGTTTCTTTTGACTTCCATTAATGTGGCCTAGAAAAAACTATAACCTACATGTGCAGTTTGTGCTCTATTTCATATATATGTGTGTGTGTATATATATATCTTATTGATTTCAGAGAGGAAGGGAGAGGGAGAGAGAGATAGAAACATCAGTGATGAGAATCATTGATTGGCTGCCTCCTGTACACCCCACACTGGGGATTTAACCTACAATGTGGGCAAGTGCCCTGACTGGGAGTCGAACTGTGACCTCCTGGTTCATAGATCAAATCTTCATCCACTGAGCCATGCCAGCTGGGCTGTGTTCTATTTCTGTTGGAGAGCACTCTTCTAGACTTGCAGTTTTGTGAGCGGGAAAATCTCACTGATATGCTCACCTACAGGGATGTGTGACTTTGAAAATCCTCTAGAATAGGTCATTCTTGAGGCATCCAACAGCAAGTTCTCATCTTTTTGGCTGGAAGTAGAAGTGAAAAATTGGATTTCCCATAATCAGCTGAATCGGTAATAAAATGGTATTTTCATCTCTGCCTATCTGATGCCTTCATCTTCCCTTCACTTTCTTCCAAATTCAAGCAGGAAAAAGGCATGTTACTGGGCTATCCCCAAACCTTAACAGTCGCAGTAGGGACATATCTAAGACACTTATAAGTGAATTAGAGAATTGGACCTCCCAATAAATAGAAATAACACATAATTCACTTCAAGTCTAACAACAGAAACAACACATAATTCATTATAAGTCTAGCAATGAAGTGATGGGATTTCAAAAAAAAGTTGTGTTCCTCCAATCTGTAGCGAAAATATTTACACGGGGCCCTGGCGATATGCAGGCGGTGGTTTACAGAGCACAGCCTGTTCAAACCAAACAGTTGCTCCGTTCCTGATTTTGGAAACTCGTCAAAGAATCAGTGTTTACTTAGACAACTTGGGCCCCAAGCAGCTCTTGTGTAGGCTGGATTCAATCCAAGGAGAAGCCATGGCCCAGGAACATTCCTCCTTCTTCCCTGACCATTGAGACACAGACCTCTCCGCTCTCCAGGGCCCTCTGGAGGGCACTGGATCCAGCCTCCAGGCAGCTGTCCAGTCCCGGGACTGGATTGTGTAGACTGTTCTGCTGTAGAATTGGCCCCTTGAAGCCCCGTCTATTGAGTAATTCTGTGTGTGAACGGCTTATTCATTGAACTCGCAAAGAGTTAGAGTGTAGGTTTCGATGTTTAATACGTGGATGACTTGAATTAGTCTGGAGCATAATACAGGGGGTGGGCCAGCTGTGGGAAACAGACCACAGAGAATCCAGGAAGGTCGAGTCTGAGCCAGGAAACGAGATCTGCTATTTCTACCCAAAGTAAAAAAAGCAAGCCCAACATTATTGAAGAACAATGTGTACAAGTGTGAGGATCAACAATAAAGCGAAAGTCATGGCAGTTAGACCCTCAAAAAGATAGTAGTAATTGTTATTCTCATTGAGATAATTTTGAAAACCAATGAGATCAGCGCGTGGGAAGGCCCACTGGGAATGATAGTGATGGGGTTAAAGTAGTGAATAGCAATTGTTTCCAAGTCTGCTCCATCCTTTTTTCTATTTGGCAAACGCATTTCCATGATCTTAGGTGGTTCTAATGGGACAGTCAGTCACTGTCCCCGCCAGTGCAGTGGGAGCACAATGACTTAGGGCCTGGTCAATCATGGTACCCACCCTTCCTTCCATCATGATTGGTGCGGGGATAGGCTTGTTACCCAAACAGGCCAATCAGAATCCTTCCGTGAGATTTGGAATCCCCCTTGAGGTGCATTGGTGAAATAGAAAGATCGCGAGCTTTGGTCTCTGAAGGTATGGATTCTGACTCATGAAGTTGGGCAATTTCTTTACTTCTTTGAGTCCGTGTTTTTATCTTAGTATATAATGAAGCAAAACCTACCTTTTCAGGGTTGTGATGACTGATGGAGATAAAATATATACAGTTCTTGGCACACAGTAGACATCAATGAATGGCTTCTGTTAATAACGTTCAGAATAAAAAAAAAAAAAAGAGTAATCTAATTAGCCCTCCCACTCTCCTACCCTGCCTAGTCATTCTTTACTCTGTAAATAACTTTTAATTAACTATAATTGGGAGACCCATCTTTTAGGAAGGGCAGGGGTCATCCTTAATTCTCCTTGGGCCTTGAGATCTCTGGAGAGTAGAGATGAGATGAGAGAGTAAAATCTTAGGATGGAACAGTCCTTGCTCAGCCAATCCAATGATAACAAGTACTGGGGAATCCTTTAAGGAATTGTCTTCAGTCTAGATCAGTGACGGTGAACCCTTTGAGCTCGGCATGTCAGCATTTTGAAAAACCCTAACTTAACTCTGGTGCCGTGTCACATATAGACATTTTTTGATATTTGCAACCATAGTAAAACAAAGACTTATATTTTTGATATTTATTTTATATATTTAAATGCCATTTAACAAAGAAAAATCAACCAAAAAAATGAGTTCAAGTAACCTGTGTCATAGGTTCGCTATCACTGGTCTAGATGCTAGATCAGTGCTGTCTAATAGAACTTTCTGCTATGATAGAACCATTCTATATCTGTGCTGTGCACTACAGTAGCCATTAGCTACATGTGGCTATTGAGCACTTGGAATATTGTCACTGAGACTAAGGAACTGAATTACTTCTTTATTTAAATCGATTGAAATTTAAATATCCACATTGGACAGAGTAAATGCAATGCGATACCATCTCACACCTGTCAGAATGGCTATCATCAACAAATCAACAAATGACAAGTGCTGGCGATGATGCAGAGAAAAAGGAACCCTCGTGCACTGCTGGTGGGAATGCAGACTGGTGCAGCCACTGTGGAGAACAGTATGGAGTTTCCTCAAAAAACTAAAAATGGAACTCCCATTTGACCCAGTAATCCCACTTCTAGGAATATATCCCAAGAAACTAGAAACACCAATCAGAAAGGACATATGCACCCCTATGTTCATAGCAGCACAATTTACAATAGCTAAGATTTGGAAACAGCCTAAGTGCTCGTCAGCAGATGAGTGGATTAAAAAACTGTTACATCTGCACAATGGAATACTACTCTGTGGTAAAAAAGAAGGAATTCTTACCATTTGCAACAGCATGGATGGACCTGGAGAGCATTATGCTAAGCGAAATAAGCCAGTTAGAGAAAGATAAATATCACATGATCTCACTCATATATGGAATATAATGAATAACATAAATGGATGAACAAAAACAGATCCAGAGACAGAGAAGCATCGATCAGACCATCAAACCTCAGGGGAAGGTAGGTGAGGGTGGGGTAAGGGGAGAGATCAACCAAAGGACTTGTATGCATGCATATAAGCCTAACCAATGGACACAGACACCAGGGGGGCGTGGTAAGGGCATGAGTGGGGGGGGGGCAATGGGGGGATAAGGACACATATGTAATACCTTAACCAATAAAGAAAAAAATTGAAACTTAAATATCTACATTGGACAGAGTAGCTCTAGATGGAAGCATGGCATTAGCAGATAAACACAGAAGTGGGTGAGAGTAATACCCAGTACTTGCTTGGGCAAGAACTTGTGCAGGAAGGGCTATGAGTTGGAAGCAGGCGGGTCTGCAGAGTTGGAGCAGTTGCTAAAGGAAAGTCGTCTGTCCAACAGTTAAAAACAATGCATGCTGGTTTATGTGCGCTGTGTGCAAATCCACAGGGCTTCTGAGAAGAAGGTCTTAGATTTTTTTTTCAAATTTGTAAATTGCAAAGTAATTTAACCAATCACAGAAAGACTAATAACTATGGGGGGGGGGAATCCCTCCAAATCCTACCACACAGTTATGATCATATTTGTATATTTCTTTTCAACTTTTACACATGCATGTTTATACTGCACATGCATACTTAAAAATTGTAATCTAATCCCCAAGGATATACATTTTGAATGCTACAGTTTCCGTTTATCATATGTATTTTTCTGTGTCATCATAATCTTTTGTATCATTTTCAAAAACTGCACAATATTCTATTGGATACACTCACTATAATTCAGATAACCATCCCCTTATTTCTGTATTTTTTTGGATGTTTCCAATTTCCTTCAGCCTGATGCTGGAATAGGTGACCTAGTGCACATAACTCCTCCCCACCTGGCCCCATGCTTTTGTGTGGCAGAAGGAGTATGAGCTTTGAAGGCAGAGAGACCTGGGTTTAAATCCTGGGCCTTCACCTAGTAGCTACATGACTTCTGACAAGATCATTCATCTCCCTGGGTTTCAACATTTCCATCTATACAATGGGAATAATAGCATCTGCCTTTCCAGGTTATCAGGATTGGACATTTGTAAATTGCTCCCACACTGCCTGGACTAAAGATGCTCAATGAATTACAATTAACACTATTATAACTATATTTAAATTTATAATTATTTTTAGAAAGTTCAATTACTGGTAGTCTTTACACTCTAGTCAGAGTTCCAAGGACCTCTGAATTTTTTTTTAAAGGAGGGACCTTTATATATATATATATAATTATTTTTTAAATTGATTTCAGAGAGGAAGGGAGAGGGAGAAATAGAAACATCAATGATGAGAGAGAATCATTGAATGGTTGCGCCTTCACACTCCCTACTGGGGATTGAGCCCGAAACCTGGGCATGTGCCCTTGACCCAAATAGAACCTGGAACCCTTCAGTACGCAGACCGATGGTCTATCCACTGAGCCAGACCGGCTAAGGCAGGACCTCTGAATTTTGAAAATTTTTTATTTGTTTATGCTAATGGCCCCTCTCATGGCCCCTCCCTCTTGATTGGACCAGAATCCCCTTAGCTTAGACACTGGGAGGCTGAGGGTCCCTAAGCATTAGAGAAGGGGGGGGTGTCCTGGAGGAGGACGGGGGAGGTGGGCTAGGGGAGGATGCCACCTTCACTTACTAACCAAATGCACATCCGCCTCTTAGGCTAGATTCTCCCAGGAATGGGCCACATCAAAATGAGGGCGGAGGAAGAAACAGGAGGCACTTGTAAGATGTGCTTTCTTGCCAGGTGACCACTGGGGGGTGGTAGATAAGGAAGGCACTCTATTTGGAATCCTGCCCCTCTGGGGGGGTCCTAGTCACTCCTGAGTTACTGGGAGCAAATTACTAAGCCCCTGTGAGCTTGTTTTCCTTGTCTGTTAAGTGACAATAATAATGTCCACATGGAATTAAAAAGCTCAAATAATAAACAACAGTGCTCATCTTCAGACACAAGCACCAGCTATGTACCAGGTCCCGGATTGGGCGATTCACACGCATTACCTTGTCCAAAGGTAGGGGAGGAAAGCAGAGCTCTGAGAGGTGAAGGGCCATGCTCACCTCCCTGCTTTACAAACTGTCCAGCCCTGGATGACTGTAATTTACTTTTTTTTAAAATTGAATTTATTGGGGTAACATTGGTTAACAAAATTATGTGGGTTTCAGGTGTACAATGCTATAATACATCATGTGCCCAGTTGGGGCACATGAGGGGTTAAGTACAAAGTGTAACAGTTTGTATTGTGTGTTCACCACCCCAAATCAAGTCTCCTTCCATCACCATTTACCCCCCCGATACCCTCTTGGTTGTAATTTCTTGTTTGTAATTTGTTATTAGACCTTCTGGAGTTCTTCAGCTCATTTGCTGGAGATTTTTTTGCTAAAAAGTTCTTCCAGAGGATTACAGAGTTCATCGAACCAGTAAGACTTGACATCTATTTATTGAGCACCTACTATGTGGTAGGGACGGTGCCGGGACTCAGCAGAGAACATCAAGCACAAATTACCCTCAAAGAGGATATATTTTTGTGTGGGGAGACTGACAGATGAAAGCAAACAAGTATAGAATATGCCCTGATGTGATGAGAGTGCTGGGGAGAAAATAAAACAGGGAAAGGGGTTGAGTGCGATTTTATGCCCAATGGTCAGAGAAGGAGCTATGATGACAGTGGTGCTCATTGCTCAGACATTAGGGTCAACAAGAATGTACTCTCCATAAGGACAGGCCCTTGTTCATCCCTGTGGCTCAATAAATCTTTGTTGAATGAGTAAATAAACAAACAGCCGTTGTCTCAGACCTGCTGGAGAGATGTCCACTGTAGGACAGGCATGGGATTTGGGATTCTGCTCCTATCAACTGACACTTAACGGAGAACCTTCTGTGTGCTGGGCACTGGTCCAGCCTCCGTGGCTGCCGAATAACCCCTTCCCTTGAGGTTCTTCACTCGAGATGATGATGAAACTAGCAATTTAGCCGTCTAGAAGAGAAGGGAGCAAAGAGAAGGAGGAAAGAGCGAGGGGTTAAGTACAAAGTGTAACAGTTTCAGGGCCCGGAAGGAGTTCAGCTAGTGGATTGCCTGACCTTTATTTCTTGGTGCAAAAAATAACTAGTTCTGCTTTTTGGACTGGGGCTCGCTGAGTCAGGGGTTCAAAGAGAATAGCATGAGGATAGAAGTGGCAGATGTCATCTGCAGCAGATGGTGATGCCCCAGAGACAGCCTGTGGCCTTGAAGATGCTTCCCTCCGCCCCCTCTGGGCCAGGAATCAAGGTCAGGGGCAGACAACCAAGCTCACTTCCCTGGGGTCCCAATCCCAGCCTCTCAGCAAGGCCAGCTATTCCCAAGAACGTCACCCTCGTTCCACCCTTGGACGCCACACCAGGTTCAGCAGAGTTTCAGAGGCCAAGGGTGTGAGAAGAATCGTCCCAGCATCTGTTACTAACCATTATTTCCATCCTTTTGGCTGTGCTGGCTCCTCGGCCCCAAAGATGCTGGGTCAGGCCTTTGTTCAGCCCCACAAGAGGAGGAGATGATTATTAAAAGAACAGATTTTGCATTCCATATTTACCCCAGATGACATTGCCTTCGTCCCTAAAATAGCTCCAGATCGCCTGGGTGGAACTCGCTGGTTCCTTTTCATCTTGTTATTTTGCAACTGTTTGCAACCATCACCATAGCGATATTATCAGAGCGGGTCAAATGAAATTCCTAATTCTTGGGTTGTTATTGGTTTTTCTTTTGTACCTCGGAACATGACTTTTTCACCCCAAACCAGCTCTTTTATTTCTTATAAGCAGTTAAGTTCTCAGCTCCCAAGTCAGCAGCAGCCCTCTGACTGATTCCCAGCAGTTAAAACCGCAGAGGTGGTCCACGCTTGGAGCAGGGATGGAAGGGCTTGGGCCGAGTTTCCAAACTGGAAACTGTATGTACCAGAAATCTCCTTTCCTTCAGATAAAACTTGGGTTAAAGTTTCAGGGTGTTGAAAGAGGCACTAAATAAACGAAGGGTCTAAAGAACCTTTAGTGTTTGGACCAAGAAACATGGCTATAGAGTTCAACAAATAAACACAGCTGGCGCGGGGTGAGCCTTTAGCAAACAATTATCTTCTTGATTATTTTTTTTCTTCATAATCATCCTCTTGGACAAAAGCCTTTATTATAACATTCTCCTACACTGCTGATGGGTTGTGAGTTTGTGTGACTTTTTAATATAAAACTTGGCAATGGGTAGGAAAAGTCTTGACAATGTGCTCTTCCTTTGATGTGAACTACTCGTGGGTTCTAAGAAAATAATTAGGGATGTGAGCAGAGGAGTACATACAAAGATGTTCATTGCTAATGAAGGAGAAAAACTGGAAATAACCTAACTGTACCACATTAGGGGATTGCTTTAAAAAATCACGATGTAGCCCTAACCGGTTTGGCTCAGTGGATAGAGCGTCGGCCTGCGGACTGAAGGGTCCCAGGTTCGATTCCGGTCAAGGGCATGTACCTTGTTTGCGGCACATCTCCAGTAGAGGGTGTGCAGGAGGCAGCTGATCAATGTTTCTCTCTCATCAATATTTCTAACTCTCTATCCCTCTCCCTTCCTCTCTGTAAAAAATCAATAGAAAAATATCTTTAAAAAAATAAAAAAGTGTTTAAAAAAAAATCACGATCTAGCCATACAATGGATACTAAGCCACCATTAAAAATGATGCCACAGAAGAGCCTGGGCTGGCATGGCTCAGTGGTTAGAGCAACAGCCTGCACACGGAAGGATTGAGGGTTCCATTTTCAGTGAAGGGCACATGCCTCGGTTGCAGGTTTGATTCCTGGCCCCAGTTGGGGCACATGTGGGAGGTAACCAATCGATGTCTCTCTCTCACATTGATGTTTCTCTTCTCTCCCCCTGCTCCCCCCGGTTCCACTTTCTCTAAAAATCAGTGGGAAAATATATCCTCAGTTGAGAATTAACAACAAAAAATATATATATATTATGTCACAGGAGAATCTTTAATAACATTTAAAATAGTCATAATGTGTTATTAGGCAGGGAAAAGCAGGTTACAAAAATGTATGCATAGCATGATCCTATTCTTGTAAAATGTATATATATATATATATATATATATATATACACAATAGAAAAAGATTAGAAGGATAGGTTCTAAAAATATAGGTCATTATTTTTCTTTGTGTGTGTTTTATCTATAACATTTTTTATAATAAGCATGTATTTCTGTAGTCAGATGTTTAAAATGCTATTTTAATGATAATAATAATAATAATAATAATAATAATCTATTATATCTTTTAAAATCATCCGATGGTTCTTGTGGGCAGAAATAGAATCTTATTCCAGGAGCTCATAAAGCTCATAAGCTAGAAAGTGCTCAATGATCTCTTACTGTGGTTGGAAAATAAATAGTATAGCACATGGGACTAATAAATATTTAGCAACCATGGGTTTTCTGCTTATTTAGAGTTCAAGGTCAAAGACATACAAGGCTGACATAACCAGGTATAAAATACATGGATCACATAACAAAACTGGTAAATGTATTTACAAAATACCAACAGTCATTCAATGTTTGGTAAAAACAGTGAAGATTGTGGGGGGTTCCGGAAGGGGGACCACATGAAAACAAATAGCATACTATATGCCACCTACTTATTGCTTGTCTTATTTAAATCTCATAACGATTCTTTGTGGTAGGTATCATACCCCCATTTTATAAATGTGGAAACTAGGATATGGAGGTTCAGTCGCCTGCCCTTTCAACATTGCAGGGAGAAAACAGTATGCATGTATTCAGCTAGGAGAGGCATAGATCCCAGTTTATGACTGGAATGGCTGCAATAGGAAGGAAAAGAAAGGATGGAGAAGGAAGACCTGTACACTTATGGCATGGTCCCAAAAGTATTTCACCAGACTGACAAACATTTAGTTTGCTGGCTGGAGAAAATGATAATAATTTTAACTACCCTCCTTTGAGCCCTTGAGGATGATGTTGATATAAAAATGGGGATTACAGGGTGTCATTATATTCAACCTCACTGGCCTGTGGGAAGTGGTGGAAGTTATAGCAAAAATGTGCTAGAGAGTAAATTACACAGAACTCGAGGGTCTATCATCACTATGATCATCACTCAAAACATCTAAACACCTCTTTGTTTGAGGTAATGTGGAGGAGTAAAGAAAGGAAAGGTTTTGGGATCAGACAGATCTCCGTTCAAATCCTGGCTCACTATCCATGTAGCTACGTGATCTTTGTCCAGCCTCAACCGGCTCTTCCTGGAGAGATCAGGCTTTTATGGAAATCCTGCTTAAATTGATCATCCCAAACTTTTCTTGTTATATTGGAAGCCATCATGGGGAACTCTTTAGACCTGTATTAGTCAGGACAGTGCCAGCTGCTGAAACAAAAAATCCCCAACTCTTAGTGGCTTACTACAAAACTGGTTTATTTTCTCCCTGAGATACAGTCTGATTGGATGTTTTCAGTGGACTGTCCTAGAAGGGGATTCAGACTTCTTCCATCCTGGAGTCTTCCCTCGGATCCTCTGCTGGCTGGAGAGAAAGAGAAGGCATCTTATGGACATGTCTGGAGGTGGCACATGTCATTTCCTCCCACATTTCATTGGTGAAACCCAGTCACATAACCACAACCGAACTCAGGGGAGAATGGCAATTATAGACTATGCTTGTGCCCAGGAAAAGGAAATGAAAAGGGTGAACATGTGGCCTGTTAGTGCTGCATACTTGCAGTAATCACAGATAGTCTAGGGCAGAGAATGAAAGGCCATCCAGATAAAGCCCAACAGCACCACGATGGCAGCGCCCAGCAATGGCGCCCAACAGAGAGATCTTCGGTGGTCAGAGTTTTCTTGACACGTGTAAGTTTAAACTGGGCCAGACCTTACAGGATCTTAGATCAAGTATGTCTGATCCTGTCTGGCAGTTTTAAGCTGTCAATCAAGCAAGACTATTAAGTCTTGAGATCAGGTAGTGTAGGTCTTCTTTTTTTTTTTCCAAGATTCTAAGATCTTTGCATTTCCATACATATTTAAATCAGCTTGTCAATTTCTACAAAACAAACTTGCTGGGATTTTAAATTGGATTGTGTTGAATCTGTAGATCATTTTGGGGAGAATGAACATCTTAACAATATTGAGTTTTCCGATCCACGAATAGGGTACATCTATTTATTTAGATCTTTAATTTTTCTCAGCAATGTTTTCTAGTTTTCGAAGTACATAGGACTTGCACGTCTTTCATTAAATGTATCCCTAGGTATTTTGTGTTTTTTGATGTCATAGCCAATGGTATTTTAAAGCTTTTTCTAATTGTTCATTGCTCTGATCTTTTATTCCAGCCTTTCATTAGACTGGTCTTCAAGTCTTGCCACTTTTTCAGCTCCTACATCAGTTCTGCATCTCGTTTAGTTTCATTGAGAACATTGCAATGTCTGATTGGAATGAGGGATGAGCGCTTGGGAGGAGTTGAGGATAGCCTAGAAGTTTGCACCCAGGATGAGTGTGCTTGGAGTTTTTCTGGCTTCATTCACAGAGCACCATATTCCAGGTGCTATGCTAATTGCTTGTGATATGATTCACAGCCCCTGCCTCAAGGAGCCCAGTAAGGGCAAATTACAAGTGAAAAGGTGATTCGATAAGATGTACTCAGTACAGGGGTTTCCATGGGAACATTCAGCAGGCCCCACACAGCTTTTTGAGGGGATGGTCAGAGAATACTCCAAGGAGGAGGAGGAGGAGGAGGTGATGATTCTTCTGAGTCTGAAGGGTCAGCCTTAGACACATTGCAGAGACCATCCCAAGCCTGGTGGGCGGTTGGCTGGCCAGCTTAATAAACTAAACATGAATTCCCCCAAATATGCCTATAAAACTCCAACAGCTGGCCCACATGTGAGAGGCCTTCCTATAACTCTGAGCAAGATCCCACAGATGGTTGGGATACAAATACTTCTGGTCCAGCAGGAGGCAGCTGCAAGTTCTCCCAGGTACCTATTAGGAAAGCAAAAACAACGCCGAGAGACGACGGTGTCTAACCTCAGACTAAAGTATCGTCTTGGCACCGAAGTCTTTGGGGATGCATTAAAACGAAGTGGATTGCTAGTGGTCTGTCTACTGCCCTCCTCTTGCTACATGTTCTTTCAAGATGCTGTGGGGTGGAAAAAGTTGATCTAAGCTGTCTAGCCGAGGCTGCCTCCGCTACAAACCACAGTGTTCTGTCTTCAAAGGAAATCAGCATTTTTTGTGCCTGTATTCATTCCTTAGGGTTCCAATAACTAGAAATTTCTGAGACCCAAAAGGAGCCTGTTTCATCAATTTGCATGAGTTTACCCAGAATGCATGCCTGTGACGACCATGTGTTTTGGGTTGTTTTTTTTTTTTTTTTTTCCCTACTCTTCAAAATGTCTTTCTTCGCCTATTAGTTATAGGTCCCTGATTTCCCGTTATCAAGGAAACAGTTCCCCTCCCCCATTACCAGGTCCCCATCCCTGCCAGCTCCAAGGGTGAGCTCATGACTGAGGCCTGCTGGTAAATGAAGTCATAAGCATGGATGAGGTTGTCTAAGGAAAAAGCACAAAGTAAAAGAAGGAGAGATCCCATAATTGAGCCTCGAGGAACCCCATCATTTAGTGGTTGTGTAGAAGAGAATGCGTCCGAGAGAACACAGAGAAGGAGCCATCATAGAGGTAGGATTAAGACCAAGACAGTCATGTGATATCATGGAAACCAATGTGAGAGTATGTTTCAATTTCAAGGAGGTAGGAGGGACCAACAATGTCATGATGTTACTGGGGAGTCAAAGGAGGTGGTTTTGACATGAGGTAGAGGTGACCTTAGGGCCATTTTATTGGAGAAGTGATGGAATGGAATGGGAAATTAGAAAGTGGGGAGAGGAAATACTGCCAATTCTGTAGCTGCAAAAGGCAGGAGATGGGGTGGTAGGCTAAGGCAGTGGTCGGCAAACTCATTAGTCAACAGAGCCAAATATCAACAGTACAACGATTGAAATTTCTTTTGAGAGCCAAATTTTTTAAACTTAAACTATATAGGTAGGCACATTGTTATTAACTTAATTAGGGTACTCCTAAGGCTTAGGAAGAGCCACACTCAAGGGGCCAAAGAGCCGCATGTGGCTCGTGAGCCGCAGTTTGCCGACCACAGGGCTAAGGGGATGTGGGATTCATGAAAAAAAATTTTTAACATAAGGTCTGAGACACTTAGGCATGTTTGAAACCACAGTAATCATCTGATTGAGAGGAAGCAGTTGAACAATCTGGGGGGAGAAGGGATAATTGAAGTGTAAGAATCCCAAGAAATAGGTCCCCAAGAGGGAATATTGTTTACAGCATTTCCCTAACTTACTTGGAGGGCCACCCCATTCATGCAGAGGGTTTTTTATTTGTTTTTTTAAATCTTTATTGTTGAGCCCTAACCGGTTTGGCTCAATGGATAGAGCATCGGCCTTCGGACTCAAGGGTCCCAGGTTTGATTCCGGCCAAGGGCATATACCTTGGTTGCAGGCACATACCCAGTAGGGAGTGTGCAGGAGGCAGCTGATTGATGTTTCTCTCTCATCGATGTTTCTAACTCTCTATCCCTCTCCCTTCCTCTCTGTAAGAAATCAATAAAATATATTTAAAAAAAATCTTTATTGTTGAGATTATTTTTAGATTCACTTGCTGATAGATATGTATTTATTATCACTTTGTTGTTATGCAGAGTTTATTTTGATCAGTATTCTGTAGAAAGCACTATGGCCCAAATTATGTCAAAGACCCATCCCCTAACCAGTAAGCATGGCCAAGGCCATACTTTGGCTTCAGCCAATCAGAATCCTCTCTTCTGGAGCTGGAGGTGGGCTCAACTCCACCCAAACTAAATGAGGATGAGGAAAGGTTAAGTTATAGAAAAGAGAGGGTGTGCATATGTGGGACACACCTGAGAAGTGGCCTCTAAACCAGCTGAATGATGGGAAAATGGAATTACCAGGTGGTGTTCCTTCCCTCCTGGTCTAGCGAGGGGTTAAAAGCTGGCTAATTCTAGAGTTCTCTTGTATCTCCAAAGACAAAATAAAACATCTGAAACCACTGTTAGTAATCCAAGATCCACAACTCAGGAAGCAGTCCCAGGCCTTTAAATCAGAGGTGATTTAGGAGCTAAGCAATCCCCAGCCCTTGGACACTTGTGCATTTATTAATCCAACAGTGCAGCTGTGGATTGAAGAAGGAAAGATAGAAACCATGTTGGGTGAACTTCTGAGCAATGCCTGCTTTTACGTGTCCTGTAGTAGCTGATGAGCATCACAAAAAAATTCAATATTTAGTTTCACCTGGAGATTGCTTCATTCCTTGGGCGGCGGTCCTATTTGGCTCTGGGCTTCCCTGCCACCCTGCCTCAATTCAGCAAACACATATGGTCACCTACTGTGTGCAAGTTTTCATGTTATATGCTGGAATGTAGTATCATCTTTTGACATTTACAAAGCATCTTCCTACACATGATCTCAATTTAGTGATTCTGAGAAAAAAACTTTGAGTCAGAAATACAAAAGTGAGGATGGATTTATCCACTTATCTGTGTAATTTTAGGCAAGTCATTTCATCTAAGCCTCAACATCTTCTTCTATAAAATGATAATAATAGAAGTTCCTACCTCAAAGGATTGTTGGGAGGAATCAATGAGACAATACAACAGCCTAGCACATAGTACCCAGTCAATTAAAAGTAGCCATTACTTTATTATTCACTTTTATCCACTTATTCACACAATGATGTTAATATTTATTACTTTACTTCACTGGTCTTCATTGAGCACCTACTATGTTCTAGGTGCTGAAGATCCCTAGTGACCACAGAGCAGTTAGATACAGAAAAGAAGGGGTCCCAGAACTGAGCCCTCAGAAAAGGAAGAGGAACTATCACAGGGAACACAGAGACGACCTGAGCACCAGGAGAGGTGCACCAAGGAGAAGTCAGTAGTAACATGAGGCCCCCAAATGGCCCCTGGTTTCTGCAACCTGGAGTTTCCAGGTCAACAGGTGGAGGCACAAGCTCGACCCAGGCTGATTGGAGAAGCTATTGGAGTTGGTGTGGAAACAAAGTTGTTGTTTTTTTAAAATATATTTTATTGATTTTTTACAGAGAGGAAGGGAGAGGGATAGAGAGTTAGAAACATCGATGAGAGAGAAACATCGATCAGCTGCCTCCTGCACACTCCCTACTGGGTATGTGCGCACAACCAAGGTACATGCCCTTGACCGGAATCGAACCTGGGACCCTTGAGTCCTAAGGCCGACGCTCTATCCACTAAGCCAAACCGGTTAGGGCAGAAACAAAGTTTTGATGTGAAGGGAGCGAGAAAATGGGGAGGTGGCTGGTGGGAAATGTAGGATCAAGGAGATTTTTGTTAAAACTTTTAAAACATGAGATATTGTGGCATTTTATTTTCAGAAGGCGGGGATAATCCAGTATAGAGGGAGAAATTGGTGGCTAAGGAAAGAGGGAAGCAGAGTGTCAGTGGAGGGGTTGGTTCTGGTAGGTGCACAAAACCTTCATTCACTATAAGAGTAGGGAAGGCAGAGAACATGGGCACGGTGCAGAGTTGTTGGTAGGTGAGAGGGCTCCTGTCTGATTGGTTCTGTTATCTCTGATGTAAGAGGCAAGCTCATCTGCTCAGATTGAAGCCTGAGGAATTGAATACAGCAGGGA
>NW_005871176.1:464212-466426 GCF_000147115.1 Myotis lucifugus | reverse complement strand
GTTTCTCCTATAATCTTCCACAGATCAATAAATGGCAAATCCTTCCAATGTTGATCAAGCTAAGAATTTTAGTATCATTCCTGACTCCTTATTTTTTTTTTATTGATTTATTACAGAGAGGAAGGGAGAGGGATAGAGAGTTAGAAACATTGATGAGAGAGAAACATCGATCAGCTGCCTCCTGCACACCCCCTACTGGGGATGTGCCCACAACCAAGGTACATGCCCTTGACCGGAATCGAACCTGGGACCTTTCAGTCCGCAGGCCGACGCTCTATCCACTGAGCCAAACCGGTTACGGTGTGACTCCTTATTTTCATGCCCACCACCAATCCATCAGCAAAAATCCAGAATGTGATCTCTTCGTGCCACCTCCATGTTACTGCCCTGATAAAAGCACCCTTGTCTCTCTGCTGTGTGACCTTGGGTTACCTCTTCAGATTTCCTTGATGAGAATTAAATGAGTTATTATTTGTAAAGTGGTCAACAGTGTCTATCACACATAAGTGCTTTTTAAATAAATAAAACATGCCTTGCACACAGAACTAGCTTTCTCACAGCCCTAGTCCCCCTACAGTCCATTCAGAACACAGCAGCCTCCTGATCCTTTTAAAGCCAGGGCAGATGGTCCTGCTACTGCTCTGCACTTCTCGGAGTGGCTCCCACCACCCTCCCCTGGCTCAATCTAGGACAGCTACCTTGTCCCATGACCACACCAGGGACTGTCCCCATCGGGTGTTTGCCCTTGCTTGGGCCTCCTTCTGATTAAATATTACTAAGTGAGGCCTCCTCTGGCCTCATTTACTCACTCTGATTTTTCGCCACATCTCCAATCACCTGACACTCTTATCTATTTAGTAGTTGATTGTCTCCCCTGCAATGTTCAATCTCCAACAAGGACTGTCTCGTTCATGACTTTATCCCTAGAGCCTTGTCCTTGTATACAGTAGGTGCTCAATACTTACTAAGTGAAAAGAATCCCTTCTCTGAATTCCCATAACACACAGGTGTGAGTCATTCTTGTGGGACTTATATCACCTTTTATGTTGGTGGCAGGTTGTACTCTACTCTGAGTTCTCCGGGTTAGCAGAGGGTGCTAGGACATGATAGCAATTCCTGTCATGTATGCAACACGACAATTTACAATCCCCTCATAGGTGAGCTGATGTGATTCTCACAAGGGAGTGAGCAAGCTAGGGAGGGGAGGGTTAGCCTCCCAGGTCTCCTGCTTTCTAGAACAAGCTCAACAAATATTTATTGAATGTAAAGGGGTAAAGAAAAAGAATATCCGAGTCATCCTGTGGAGGCAGCCCCACTGGACCAATGCGCTGGTTCTCTATAGCACGTGTAAAAATACAACACCTAACAGTTATTGATCATTATTACCAGTTTTCTAATCATTATCTGTGTCGCCCTCACAGCTATCCCGTAGCTGGTAGCTAAAAGGACATTTTTATGTCTTGTTCACCTATTATCTTTTGGTGCCTCAAACAAGGCCTGGTATTAGTAAGTGCTCAAGGCTCTTTCTTTTTGTTATTCAGTTCTCACCTGAGGATATTTTTTCCATTGATTTCTAGAGAGTGGAAGGGAGGGAGGAGGCAGAGAGAGACAGATTCGTTGCCTCCCCCACGCGCCCCTACTGGGGCTGGGGAACCTGCCACCGAGACACATGCCCTTGACCGGGCATCGAACCCGTGACCCTTCGGTCCGACGTTCTAACCATTGAAACAAACTGGCCATGGCCCTAGGCTCTTTTTTTAAGGGATCGGGCTCAGGTGCAGCGACTTGCTCAGGTCCCACACGTAGCAGCACCGGTTTTCCATTTCAGGTTCACGCACTACACTCTCTGGGCTGGGCTGGGCTGGCGGACAGCACCAGTTCCGGGTTCGCCGCGGGAGTGAGCGCGTGTCCCGGCTGGGGTGGGGAGGGACTGACCCCTCCCAGCCCCAGTGCCTTCCGCATCCGCGCCCGGGAGGCCCGCGGGCACGGGTCCCCCGAGACCACCCGCTTCTGCAGCCCCAAAGCGGGTGGTCGGATCTGGGTGCGGGCGCCAGTCCCCCCACCCGGGGTCAGCTCCTGCGCGGACCGGGCCGCCACGCGAGGTCTGGGAGGTGGGGCCCGGCTCATCTACGCGGGGCATAATGGGCTCCCCAGCCTCGTAGATTGCGTGGGTTTTTTTTTTCCCCGATCCATCTCCCATATCTTTTTTTTTCC
>NW_005871176.1:445545-463016 GCF_000147115.1 Myotis lucifugus | reverse complement strand
CTGGGAGGGATGGAAGGCAGGGCGGGCATCTGTCCCCGGAAGGCAGCGCGCTCTGCGGGCCCTTCCGCGGGTGCGGTGCTTGCAGAGCGTCCTGCCGGCGGTCGGGCCCGCGTCAGCGGAGGGATGAGGGTGGGGGAGCCGGCAGGACAGGGATGAGCGGATGAGCGCACAATCACCCTTGTGAGGCCGCAGCCCTGGGGGGAGCCGGCCGGCCCCGAGAGCAACATACGGCCTGGACACGATGCACCCCAGCAGGCGCAGCCTCCCTTTCCCCCTGAACTGTCAGCTCGTCAGGGTTGGAACTGCTGATTATGGAGGTGTCTTGGATCAGTGTGAGCTAGTCTCGGAGGGAGAAGCTAGCTCCACGCGTGGTGTTTGTTTTGGTAATGAAGGCAGGTGCTCTCTGGGCGCTCTGGTTGGGCCGAGGTTTCACACAGGCCCACACATGTGCACCTGCTCTCCTGTCCACTTTGCAACCTTGTGCAGAGCGGGCCCAGCACCTCGGCGGGAAGGGCTAGAGGGCTTCTGCCTCACATGGCCAAGGAACTTTTGGAGAGTGCGCTGGCAGAGCTCTGGCTGTCCACCTGCTCCTCCCACCCAGGCTGGGCAGACATTTGCATGTGGACTTTGGGCTCCAAAGGGTTTTGAGGATATTGGTTCCTTGTTTAATTAAGGGATGTTGCTGCTAAACTAGGATGACTAATTCAGACTGTCCAAGTTTTTTCCTGATGCCTTCCGGTATATTAATTAAAAACGTGGCCGATGCCGTTTTCCACGCTACTGGACTTCTCTTCATTGGCGGAGAACTGGCTGCAGGGGGTGGTGGCCCAGCCCTAGGCCTGTGTGGAGAAAGACACTTCTTAACAGACGTGGGTGAGGACTTTGAAAGTGGAGTGAGGTTTTGTAGATTTGTTCTTAGGACAAAAGCCGGGGAGAGTGGGTGGGGTTGCCAGGTGGGGCTACTCAAAGCTGGGAGGGGCATCTTGCCTTAGTCCTGGGTGCCAGATTCTCCAAATGTGATGGGAAAATGCCCTTAAATGACCCAGGAGGCTTCTCAAGAGGTTGGGTCTTGCTTGGACAGTCGGAAAGGACTGTGGGAGGGGTGGAGGAAAAGGCCTCCCATTTATTGGGGGGCTATGAGCTTCACCTATATCAGCTCATTTAATCCATATAGAGCCCTTTGAGGAATTGCTGTTTCTATTTTACAGGTAAAGAATTCTGCTGAGACTCAGAGGGTTGGATAACTTAAGGTGTTGCTCAGTCAGTGGAAGTGCTCTAAATCTGGCAGGCTCTAACTTTGTCCTTCCCATTGTCCCAGGCTGCTGAAGTGTGGGAAGATATAAAGAATACTGTTGAGAAAACATAATAATGGGGTGCGCAGAGATGCAGCATTTAGTGTCCTCTACCAACTGAGCTATTGAGGGAAGCACAGGAACATTTGTTGACTATGGATTGTGTGCTGTGTCCTTTGCATAGGGGACCCCGTTTAATAGTGAAGTAGTAGTATGGTGATGCAGGCATACTTAGCTGGGGCCAGAGCGGGAGCTCTTTGGGGGTAGGGGATTTTTGTCTGTGTTTTCCATGGCTCTATCCCTGGCACTGAAGGAAGTGGCTTGGAGTGCTCTTTTTTGGGGTGTGTCTATGTCCATGAACTTAGCCTCTTGGAGTTCATACTCATTCTCTCAATGACTTGTTCTTAGTACAGCCCCCAGTTGATAAGTAATTTCTGACTGCTTATTGTCAAATTTATTCTCTACCAGAATACTATGACATGAACTGTGTAGACAGTTGGGGTAGGACAGAAGTGGTGGTGTGGGGTTGCAGCATAGGTAAATGAATTAAGAACACTGGTTTTTAGTTTCAGTAGATTCGAAGATAGAGCAAATAGCTAGATCTCGGCTATCCATGGTTTGAGAATCTGAAATGCATTGGACTTTGAAGTAAATTCCATGATTTTTGTTGGCATCAGTTAAGAATGCATAGGCAAATGGAATTTATATGCATTCCCTTAGCAGGTAATAATGTTACCACTGTGTGTAAGTGCTTTGTAGTTTAAAGCATTTTTTCCGTACACAGCTCTAGCTTCTAACTTAGGGATTATTGTTCTAACTTGGAGTTATGATTCTGGTGCTGATAGTGGTGGGGCTGTCCCAGGGAAGGGATAGGTGAGGCCCCCTTATGAGTTGGCTCTCTGACTAACAGATGGTTTGGCCTGACAGAAGCTGATAGGTGATGCCTGTCATATTATTACAAAGTGAAACAGTATAGTTAACACTAATGTGTCTTGGCTGGTCTCCTGGTGTGGGTAGATACATCCCTCATGTATATATACAGCCCTGTTCATTTAAATCCAATTGGCCTCTGTTTGGTGGGATGCTTGAAAAAGTAGCCAACGATTGATAGTTTGAGATGAAGGAGATGATGAATCATACATCCGAAAGCAGATATTCTTGTTTATAACTTGGAAGTCCTATGTTTCTTTTACGTTCTGTGGGGGAGGGAAGAGGTCAGATGACTGACAGCACAGAGAAATGACTGGGGAGGTGCAACGACCATTGAGACGCCTGTCTCCCAGTTGGGGTGAAACTCCTGTTTCCCAGTTGGGGAAATGTTTGCTGTTAGGCAAATACAAGTTAGGCAACTGCAGAAGTGTGCTGGGGGCTACCTGAAGCTACAGGATAACATTAATTCACCGTATATTTGTTAACTCTTCTCCGTGCTGCTTTATGTGCTGAGCACACAGTGATGAGCAAGACAGGAAAGGGTCTGTGCCCTCACAGCTTACATTATTGGGGGTGGAGGAGGGGCACATTTAATATGCCTAAAGTCTAAGGAGGAAGAGCCTTGTTTAATATGATTATAAGCACATCTGTGTGAGACATGGCAGGAGACTTAAGAGAAAGTTGGGGCTTGCGCCAGCCTCACTCCCAGATCTTTTGGGGTGTACCTGCCCTTGTCTCTGCCATTATTGTGGAAGTGAATTGCAGTGCACATCGTCTGTTCCTCTGCAGAACAGAAGCTTTCCTATTCACGAAGTTGTACCCTTCTAACCTGGGGAGCTACCATTGATGGAGGCTCTATTGTGACCCAGAAACGTGACTAGGTTATACCTTATCCTCCGTTTTACTTACAAGGAACCTGAAGCTTGAGTGAGAAGTTGAGTGACCAGTGTGAATGGCAGGCCTGGGACGCAGATCTGGTTCCACCTGACACCCGTGTGGATGCTCACTCTGTTTCTCAGAAACAGGGAGCACCAGGCTGTAGGGGTACAGGATTTTGTCCCATTTCTCCTTGCAGCAGATCCCAAGGAAAGTAGGGTACAGAAGCCCAAAGGATGCAATTGCAAGATCACCTGTATTAGGACCAGCTAGAGCAATGCCATTTCCAAACCTGGCCTTTACAGGTTAATGTTTTGGTGTAAGGAGGTGGACATGATGTTTATATGACACCAGGCACATGCCATGCACTGCACTAGGAGTTTTAGCCTAGTGTATCCTCCTGCAACAGCCTGGCCAGGAGGGAAGGCAGCATAATTTAAGAAATTAGGACTTAGGAGCCAGACTGACTGCCTTGGGATAATAACAGTACCTCCTAATAAGGCTTTTGTGAGGATTAAATGAGATAATAATGCATGTCAAGTACTTCAAACAACATCTGGCACATAATTATGTAAGTATTAACTATTATTCTCATCACCATTTTACAGATGCGGTTCAAAGGGGTATGTGGTTAGTCCCTCTAATAGCTACTAAGTGAAGGAACTGGGTTTTCTGACTCCGGAACTAGTCCCCTTTCCTCCACCCCTTACTGCCAACTGAAGGCTTATTTCAAGTTTGCTTGGCTTTGGGCCATGCCTTGAAGGAAGACTTTCCCTAATGGAGCCTGAGGCTGTACCTCACCACAGAAGTCAAGGCTCCCTGTGCCCTGGCCACCACCTGTTGCCCCAGTCTGGCACTAGGTGTCAGATCTGATCCTGTGCCTGGTGGAGCCCCCAGGCTTGGAAGAAGAGGGTCAGGACTGGGGACAGCACATGTGAGCTCTGTGAGAGCAGGGGCTTTGTCTGTTTGGTTCTCATTAACTGCCCCACACCTGGCACTGGTCGCCTGGTGCTTGGTAAGCGCTTCATGAGCACTGAGTGAATAAGTGGTGTGAGCAGAGAGGTGGCTGCGTTTTGTTTGCTGCCTGCTCCACAGAACGTGGGCTTGGCAGATTTGGGTTGGAGTCCTGTCTCTGCCACTCAGTATGTGATCTAATCTCCCTTTGCCTCAGTTTCTTCTTTTTCAAATTTTTTTATTATTGATTTTTAAATTTTATTTGAGAGAGAGATAAACATCGATTTGTTGTTCCACTTATGTATGCATTCATTGGTTGTTTCTTGTCTGTGCCCTGACCCGGCCAGGGCCTCAGTTTCTTGAGGGTAACATTTTATAGGGATGCCAGTGAAACGTCTAATGTACTTAATCTGGTACCACAGTAAGTGGTAGCTGTGATTACTATTTGCCTTATTCTGCTTTCCATAGAGTAAGGGACACAAATAGAAGCCATAATCCCTGTCCTCTAATCCAAAAGGGGAGGCAAGATGCATCGAGAAAGTTAAGTGCAGCAGGAAGGAAGTGGTAATAGGAAAGACGGAACAAGGGCCACGCCTGCCATCCCTGCGGGTTTGACTTGCATTCCACCTCCTCCAGGAAGCCCTGTAGACCAGCGGTCGCCAACCTTTCGGACCTCATGGACCACCGGTGGTCCGCGGACCACGGGTTGGTGACCGCTGCTATAGACCACTCCAGCCCACACTCGTGAAGCCTGGGGAAACCTGGCCCAGGCAGAGAGGATGGGGTTGGGTGCAGTCAGGGAGAGGCCATTCTAGGTAGAGGTCTGGAACCAAAAGCAAGGTCAGGGGTCTGGTCTGTCTTGTGAGTTTGGGGACCAGCCATGGAGGACACAGCGAGTTTAGGGACCTCAGTCTGGGGAGTGAGTTGTGGAGTGCCCGAGTTGCTAAGCTAAGGAGTTTGCATTTGGTCTGAGACAGTGTGGAGCCAGTTACATTTTTGACAGGGCAGGTAGAAATTTGAGGAGGCTGGCAGAGAGGCGGTATTTTAGGAAGAGTCATCTGGCTGGGGTTTGCAGGAAGGATCCGGGAAGTCGAAGAGGCATTTGCAAGCATCAGCTGTGCGGCTACAAAGGTCCTGGCCACTGTGCGACTGTGGATATGGAAAGGAAGGAATGGTTCAGAAAGATAGGACGGCAGAATGAGACGTGATTTACCACCTCTGGGGCTGAGGGTGACGTTTCTGTCCCCAGAGCTCCCCCATGAAGGCATTCTGATAATGGTTTATCATTGACCAGCAACTATTTCTGGTCAGTTTAAATCCTAAGATAGTGGTGTCTGCAAAGCCTGATTTTCTGTTAACAACTGACTGGGGATTTCAGTCTGGATAGCCCAGTGATCCATCTGCCCAGCCATTCTCTATCTGCCGTGGCACCAGATTGCTGCTCATTTTGCACGGCATGAGCGTTGAGCTATGAATCAGGAGGCATGGTTTGATTCCCTGGTCAGGGCATATGCCCAGGTTGCGGGCATGATCCCCGGTGGGGGGCGTGCTAGAGGCGCCGATCACTGATTCTCATCATTGATGTTTTTATCTCTCCCTCTCCCTTCCTCTCTGAAATCAATAAATATATATTTTAAAAAACTTGCACAGCATTAGACTCTGGGCAAACAGATGTCGAAGCCGCCCAGTCTGCTGAGGGGGACAGAGACCAGAGCTGCAGAGTGGAGGTGCTACATGGTGGCTGTAACAGTGACAGGACGTCTTTTTAACAGACCACTTTTTAATATCCAAAGCAACCCTGCGAAGCAAGTTCTCACGTCACCCTCAGTCCACAGGCGAGGAAACCAGTCCTTCCTGTGGAGTGACTCACTTGTGCTCTGGTCACCAGGCACCTCTGCCTCTGGTGTTTTTTCCATTAGGTCACCCATTCATGGACGCTCTCTGAGCAGTCAGATAGGCCTGTTAGAATGTGAGTCTTAATGTTAAATGGAGGAGGCAGATGGAGCAGGTAAATCTGAGATTGTGACTGACTTGGGCATGAGTGCAGAACCAGGGTGGTGGAATAACAGCACAAGTGGGCGTGGGGGCTCGCTCGCCTTTCCCTTTCCCTCCCACTCCTGTCCCGATATCTCTGGAAATCTGTGGAGAGGAGCCTTCATCTACAACTTTCCAGTGATAAATGCCCTGACCAGCAGTCATATTTCTTCCAAGGCAGCAACCCTGGTGGTTACCATCCACTTGTCCTATAGGAATTATTGTGAGGATTAGGTGAGTTTATGTGCAGAAAGTGTAGACTATGCCTGGAACTTTGTAATTACAGCAGGAGTGTTGGTTGTTACATGATTATTTTATCAATACAGGTGATTGATAGGCGGTGTTTCATTGAACCTCTCAGCCAACCTGGAAGGCAAGTGATAGCCCCTTGTTCTGCTGAGACCCCCAAAGAGGTAGAGCCCTTGCCCAAGTGTGGCAGTCTTAAGGGCTTCCAGCCCTGTGTTTTCTGGCTGAAAAGTTCTTTTTTTTTTTTTTTTTTGGCTGAAAAGTTCTTATTGCAGATGACAAGCAGTTGTTACCACTGGCTCACACCCTGAACTTCTCCAACCACTGCTTATACTGCTCTGTGAAGCTTCCTCTTTTAGCATTCAACTCAGCACAACCCTTTTGAGTTCGGATCTGATCTGAAACCATTATATTATTTAACATTATTTGTCTCAGAGGTTCTCATAAAAAGATTTAGGCAGAGGACTCATTACAGTTACCAAGTGAAATATCTTTAATTAAAACTATTAAGGTCATGAAAAGATGCTTTTGCTCTTCCCTTTCTTCTAGGATATGTGAATAGCGAGCAGTCTCCTGTTGGAATTGAGCATTTCCTGGTGATGCCCAATGCCCTTTTCCCTTCTCATTCATAGCCATGATCGGTAGATGGGAGCAAGTCTGGATTGCTCACATCTGATGTTGCTACTCAAGGCTTCTCCATTATGAGGCTTTGGCCCTGATGGGATGTATCTGCCTTCGCTTGGACAGGCTTCCAGGATGCAATTTTGTGCTGAGAAACTGAAAGGAGGAGCTTTTATCCGCCACACACTCCCAGTGAAGTCGGATTTCAGGCCACTGTGGCCACTGAAGGAGCTACTCTTGAATGTTTCCCTGTCTCATATCTGGCTTATTTTTTTTAACATTCTTTGCTTCTCTGCTGAGTATGGCTTACTGACGACTCCCAGTCAGTGTGGGTCCCTGGGGCAGGATGCAGACCCATCATCAAGGAACATAAACCCTGACATAGCAGTGGCCAAGCTTGGCCACTTAGGTGCTTTGCACTGTTGAGAATGTCTGAAGTGCACCGTCTTTCCTTGTGTATCCTCCTCCAGCTCCCATCTTGAAATCTCTTTCAGCCATAGTGGGTGTGGACCCCTGGTGGTCTCTGCCTTGTATTAAGTAGAGCACTGATGGACCAGAAACTAGATGTCGCCTGAGATAGCAGTCTTCATCCCTTACGTTATTAAGTAGTCCCTCCTGGATGCTCTATTAGTCACAGCAGTAACACCTTCCTTCTGCCAGTGTCTCTGCTGGATACCCACGGTCGCTATTTCTAACTCTCTCAACTCCACCCCTGTGAAGCTGTTTCCTCATTGTGAAGTTCAGGAAACTGAGGCTCAGAAAGGTTTAGTGACTTGCCTAAGGGCCCCCACCTAGTTAGTGGCAGCTAGTTAGTGGATCCAGGTCTATCCCACTCAAAAGCTCATGCTTATTCAGCTCTGCTGTCTTGCCTCTCATATGCATGGACTCACCAGGACGCTTATTTTATGGATGAGGAAACTGAGATTGAGAGAGGTTCATCTATAGGTCTGACCGCAGTGGCCGAAGTCTGGGTTTAGGTTAGAAGTTAAAGTTTGTGGGTGTTTTTGGTTTGAATTGTTAAATGAAAGCAGCTAGAACTTTCTGAGCTGTGGTCTCTTTTTAGAAAGAAACCTGCTAAATCTTCAAGTGTTAGACATGTCTTAGGCTGCCACCCGTAGGGGCGCGCCTTTCTGAATAGCACAGTTATTCTTTGTCACAACCTCGTTATTGTGACAGCCCCTTATCTACCACTGTTGGTTGTTGAATGAATGGATGTATGTCTGGTAAGTCCTTAATAAATGTAAGGGCTCCTCCTCCATTAGGTTGACCCATGAAATTGCTGTTTTCTATGTCAGTAAAGGTTGAATATCAGCAGTTCATGTAGTTCAGCCTAAAGCACTAAACACTAGGGCGGGTTGAGTGTGGTGTGAGACTTTCTAGCAGTGTCCAGATCTCCCTTTGGGCTTGAGCCCTCAGCCACTTGTGGCTTCTCATGAAGTCAGTGTGGGCTCCTCGTCAGTCAGTGTCACTTCAGGTAGGAAGGACAAGCACGGAGGGAGCTGAGCGGGTCTGCCTCCGAGATGAGGTCAGCACATTCTTCATGCGTTCAGCCACTGCTGGCATTGAGTCTGTCTGGAGGTGCTGGCAGTGGGGGGAATAGTGATCTTAATTGCACTGGCATTCACTGACGGCTCTGTACATGGTAGACACTGGGCACTTGGCCCAAAGTCACACAACTAGCCATCCTGGGAACTTTTGAAAGATCCCAGGCAGTTTTGATTCCAGAATTCAGGGTCAGTGAAGGGCAGGTTCTGGAGCCAGACTGCCTGGGTTCAGGTCCAAGCACGTAGACTCAGGCAGCTTCCTTCACTCTCTGCCTCAGTTTCTTTGTTTCACAGTGAAGTGGTGAGAATAAAAGTGTCTATTTCTGATGGATTTTATGAGGATTAAATGAGTTAATACATGTAAATCCAGACATATGGTAACAGTAACTATTTAAAATATATTTTTATTTCAGAGATGAAGGGAGAGAGAGCGATAGAAACATCAATGATGAGAGAGAATCATCGATTGGCTGCCTCCTGCACACTCCACACTGGAGATCGAGCCTGCAACCTGGGCATTGTGCCCTGACTAGGAATTGAACCATGACCTCCTGGTTTATAAGTCTATGCTCAATCACTGAGCCATGCCAACTGGGCTTTAAAATTTTTTTAACTTTATTATTACTATTTTTTTAGTAACTATTATTATTTGCATCAGTAATAACACTGTGTGATGATCACTGACAAGGACTCTTAGCATGCTGTGAGAGCCAAGAGAGACTGCAGGTGTGGAAGCTGTTGGAGAGAGTTTGGACCTTGTGTTGATGCTTTATTTTGAATTGGAGGCATTGCTTTTCCCACAGCTCAGTGGAAAGCCTTGTTGGTTATGGGCCTTGCAGAGCATACACCTGCTTTTCTGTGAACAAGTTGTTTCAAATGGCACTGCCAGGTGATAATAAAAGTCACTCTTCTGGAAAATGGCTTAATTGTTTTTCTTTCTCTTGGTATGAGTGGCCAACCCTGGAGTGCCAGTTACATATGGTACCCAGGGCCTTTGAGAGGAGCGGGACCTGGTGCTAATCAGTGACCCTCATCTCAACCCCCGTTCCCCAGGTCCTGTGCTTATTTTTTAATCAATTTTCTCATTTTTTCGGAAGGTGGCAGGCAAGTTGTCAGAGGTACTGTACTCTTTGTGAACCACCAGAAACCTGCAAGATTCTGCTGCCTCGGGTTTAATGTTTTATTTTAAGGGCATGTGTTATTTTAAGGCATGTAGAATGTTTGGGTATATGAAGGAGGCAAGATAAAGGAAATGGTAAAAAACAAACAAAACCAATTGTTGGAAGGCGGCCTGGTATAGGATAGTGGAAGGCAACTCTGGGATCTGAATCCCACTGGATCTGAATCCCACTGTGGCTGCTTCTGTACTGTGTGAGCTTGAACTAGGTACATCATCTCTCTGAGCCTCAACTTCCTAATCAGTAAAGTGGGCATAATATTTCCTTCACAAGGTAATTGACAGGATTAAATAAGAATAATGTAAATGAAGTGCTGTAACTCAAGCCCCATGTGGGCACTTCATACATGCTCATTATTATCTGTAGGAATTTCATCATTTGTCATGCAAATGAGTACCATTCCACTGGGAAATTTGGATTGAATCTAAAAAAATCCTTGTAGTAAGGACTACCATGAATGTAAGATGTAGGTATAATGATCACTCTAAGGCAGCAGTTGCCAACCTTTTGGAACTTACGGACCACTGGTTGGTGACCGCGGCTCTAAGGAGAGGCTCAGACTTGCTGGCTTCTAGGGTGGTTGTTCTTGGGCACAATTGCCGTGGTCGGCAAACCGAGGCTCTTGAGCCACATGCAGCTTTTTGGCCCCTTCAGTGTGGCTCTTCCACAAAATACCACGTGCGGGCGCTCACGTACAGTGCGATTGAAACTTCGTGGCCCATGCGCAGAAGTCGATATTTTGTGGAAGAGCCGGTATTTTGTAGAAGAGCCACACTGAAGGGGCCAAAGAGCCGTGGTTTGCCGAGCCGCAGTTTGCGACCACTGGCTTAGAGGATTTATCATGCTTGCACTGCTTCAGCTCCTGTGAAATGAACACTATAGACACCATCCCATGAATCTTTACCATAGCCCTGGTCATGCCCCCATTTGCAGATGTAGAAATGGAGGCCTAAGAGGTTCAGAGGTTATCTTGTACAAGGTCACACAACTAGTAAGAGGCAGGGGAGACCTTTAAATTGGTCCTTCTGATTCCAAAATCTAGCCCAGTGGTCGGCAAACCGCGGCTCGCGAGCCATGTTTTGCCAACCACGGATCTAGCCCTTAATACACTCTGGAAGTTGGCCCAAGGATGTCGTTTTTATGTATAGAGGAAAGTGCTTTATGTTGATGGTTCAACAAATGTTCTGTAGCATTTTTTAAAAGTTTGCAGCTCAAAGCAGACTATTTGTTAAGTGGCTGTTCCTAGTTTGCTTTGATGATTTGGAGCGCATGTAAAATGCAAGAATGAGCTTGCAGCTTCTCATTAAAAGGGAGCCTCATTTCCCACATAGTAACTTCTAACCATGCTCAGGGTTTGGAATCACTTTTGAGGCTTTGACTACTGTAGGTTTGTTTTTTTTGTTTTTTTTCCTTCTCTCCCCTCCGTCCTCTTCTCTGTGTACATCCAGGTGGACTCTGAAATGATGAACAGAGTATGGGGTTAATATCTGTCAGTGATCATGCTAGCTTTTGAACTTGGGGCCAACTTACTCCACGCCCTGGCAGTGTCTTAACTTGCAGCTAGGGCCAGAACTAAGCAGAGAGGCCATAGTTAGATGCTTACCTAGATCGCCAACAGAAAACGAATTAGTCCAATCCCAAGAGGTGCAGCCACACACACAGAGGTTTTTTATCTCAGAGCGCTAGGCTGTGGTTGTCAACACCTACTCACAAGATGGGCAGGATCTCCACGTCCTAAGTTCATGGCAGCCTGTGTTACCTTTCATCATATTTGGCAATAGTTGAGATTCCTGGGAAAGGGGTCCAGTCTTCACATTTCCTTAATCACTTTGATTTCTTCATTCCTTCTTTTAAATAACTTCCTCCAGAGGCATTTATCTAGTAGCTAGAATTCCCTTGTCCTTTGCCTATGATAAAACTGGCTGGATGGGTGTGTTTATTTTTCTCCCCATGTTGATGGACGATGGTTTCTGGGCTTGCTGAATTCCAGATGGAGAGCACACTGGAGCATTGTGGGAATTTCCCCCAGGATCATGCTTTTATTTTGATACCACGGTATTTGTTTGGTACATATTGATTGTTGAGGAAGCATTTCCTGAGATAACAGACAAGAACTGGTTGCCATGGTCCCTAAGGAAGGGCCCTCCCATCATATGACTAACTGGCAGAACATGGACACATAAATAGTGTTGGACCTTTCTGGGATGCACCCAGAGTGCTTTGTGAGGCTTGACTGTTACTCCAGCACCCCTGGAGGCATTGCATTAACAAATAAAATTCTGTGAGTTGAATTCCATTACATGCCATAGTCTCTAAGGAAAGAAAACATGATTTCCAAGCCTCAGGTGATGGGCTGTGTTAGAACAAGCACAACCAGATTCCAGACCACCTGAAGCATTCAGTAGGCCCCCAGAGTTAATAAGGAAAGGAAGGCAATGGCATCCCTTACTACTTACTTCATTTGGCACTTCACATGCATTATCCTATAGCAGTCCCCACTATCGTAGGGGATTTGTTTCAAGACTCCCAGTGGGCCTTAGCTGGTTTGGCTCTGTGGATAGAGCATCGGTCTGCAGACTAAAGGGTCCCAGGTTCAATTCCGGTCAAGGGCACATCCCCGGGTTGTGGGCTCAATCTCCAGTGGGGGGTGTGCAAGAGGCAGCCAATTAATGATTCTCTCTCATTGATGTTTCTATCTCTCTCCCTTTCCCTTCCTCTCTGAAATCAATAATATATATATACATATATATATATACACACACACACACACACATACATACATATATATATTTTAAAAAGGTCCCCCTTAAAAAAATTCAGAGGTCCTTGGAACTCTGACTAGACTGTAAAGACAACCAGTAATGAACTTTCTTTTTTTTTTTTTTTTCAGTTTTAATATCTTTATTGATTTCAGAGAGAGGAAGGGAGAGGGAGAGAGAGAGAGAAACATCAATGATGAGAATCATTGATCTGCTTGATCTGCTGCCTCCTGCAAACCTCCTACTAGGTGGCGAGCCCACAATCCGGGCCAGTAATGAACTTTCTAAAGAGTTCAATTATATATATCATATATCATACACATACACACACACGTGTATATATATATGTGTGTGTGTGATATGCTAATTAGACCAGGTGTTTTCTGGCCATCATTCTTCCTGACAAAACCAGGGCTAGAGGGAAGCAGCCTGGGTCCTGGGTGCCTGTGGTTGGCCCAAGGGAAGCCAGCCCGGGTTCCAGGTGCTGGAGGGAAGCCAGTGCTGGCAGCTGGGGGAACTAAGGTCTACTCTTGCACGAATTTTCATGCATCGGGCCTCTAGTATATATATAAAAGACTTCCAGTGGATGTATGAAACCAGGGATGGTACTGAACCCTGTATATGCTAATGTCTTTTTCTATACATACAGGGTGGGGCAAAAGTAGGTTTACAGTTGTGAGTACACTAAACACAGCTTATTCTTGTATTATTTATTAAACATTCATATGGAAAATAATACAATATTTAATAAATAATACAAGAATAAGCTGTGTTTAGTGTACTCACAACTGTAAACCTACTTTTGCCCCACCCTGTACATACCTTTTCACTTAAAGGAAACGCTTATGGCTTCCCTTTGTCATATCCGAATTGCTAGCATTACTACTCTTCTGCTTTGGGGGTCATTAGTTAGTAAAATAAGGGTGACCTGAACACAAGCGCTGCGATACCTCGACGGTTCATCTGATATCCAAGGTGGCTACTAAGTGACTAATGGGCGGGTAGCATATACAGGAAATGCTGGATGAAGGGATGATTCACATGCGGGCAGATGGAGCAGATATTGGAGATTTCATCACATACTCAGAATAGCATCCCATTTAAAACATGAATTGTTTATTTCTGGAATTTTTCACTCAATATTTTTGGATCATGGTTGACTGTAGGTAACTGAAACCATGGGAAGTAAAACTGTGGATAAGGGGGGACTACTATATTTTATCAGTTTAGTTCCCAGAATTCTCCTAGCATGGGATCTTATGAATTTAGGATCCTGTGACATTATGTAAATTACAAGTTATATAAATTTAGAAACGTATGTAAATTGCTAATAAGTTGCAGAGCCAGCTGCTCTGACTTTAAACCTTATGCCTTTGACCTCTGTTTTGTTGTGGAATTTTTACTGCTCAAGCAGGGCCTGTGGCTTGTTCAGATCCCACAGTAAATCAATCACTAGGCGGCTGGGGCGAGGTCCTGTGCCTAACACTTTAGAATCTGGACTCTACACTCCGAGGTAGGCCAATGTTTCATCTGCCACATAAACTTAGGCTCATTTGAAAACATATTTGAACGTGCTTCTCCAGGTGCATGGAAAGACCACACTTTCCAATATGATGCTGTGAAAGAGCTTTCTGGCAATTGGATTGACCAATCCAGAAAGCTAGTGCTCTGAGGAGGGACAGGTCTGGATTCAAGCCCAGGCTCTTTTAATCTATAGCTCCTCTTTTGTCATCCTATATAATAAAGAGGTAATATGCAAATCGACCTGGGTCAGCAGGGGAGGGCAGTTGGGGGCGACCAGGCCTGCAGGGGAGGACAGTTAGGGGTCCCCAGGCAGGCAGGGGAGTGCAGTAGGGGCAACCAGGCTGGCAGGGGAGCGCAGTTAGGGGCGACCAGGCCTGCAGGGGAGGACAGTTAGGGGCGACCAGGCTGGCAGGGGAGGGCAGTTAGGGGCAATCGGGCCAGCAGGGGAGCAGTTAGGCGTCGATCAGGCTGGCAGGGGAGTGGTTAGGGGGTGATCAGGCTGGCAGGCAGGCAGGCGAGCGGTTGGGAGCCAGCGGTCCTGGATTGTGAGAGGGCAGTCAGACATCCCTCGAGGGGTTCCAGATTGAAGAGGGTGCAGGCTGGGCTGAGGGACACACACACACACACACACACACACCCCGTGCATGAATTTCGTGCACCGGGCCTCTAGTAATGTACATAGGAGACATGAATCACAGTAGCAAATATCCACTGAAAAAGTGGATGTTCACTAGTAGTTTAAAAAATGATCTTACATCAATACACTGGGATGCATTGCAGCCCTTAAAATGAGAAATATGAAGACTATGTAGCAATGTGGAAAAGGTTTGTTGAATAAAGTAGAGTCCTCATAGCTGGGTAAAATGTTCATATTAGAATACCTATCTCGTGGGGTTGTGGTGAGGATTAAACAAGCAGTTTGTAAGCCCTTTACTCTCTATTAGTTGCAGTGGATATCTGTATCTATCTCTGTTTGTCTGTGCACACAGACATAGGTGTGTGTATATGTTTCCCTTCTTTTGAGATGCCTTTTTTTAAAACTATATATTTTTTGATTTCAGAGAGGAAGGAGAGAGAGAGAAGAGATACAAACATCAATGATGAGAGAGAATCATTGATTGGCAGACTCCTGCACACCCCCTACTGAAGATCAAGCCCTGATGGGTCTCAAACTGTGACCTCCTGATTCATAGGTCACTCAATCACCGAGCCACACCGGCCGGACTCGAGATACTTTTTAAAGATAAATCCTCAGGAGTGGGATTATCTGGCTGACAGGAACTTTTGTCTCCACACATTTTCCCCAGTTACTTTGCTCTCACAGTGTTGTCTTAGTAGCTGTGGCCTCAATGGCTGATCTCTAGGGCCCTCTGATCTGACCTTGTCCTCTCTGCCCAGCGAGCTTCATTTCCTCACTGTGGCTCCCTGTCCTGGCCGAGGGTAGAGAGATCCTTGCTAATGAACTTTTCTTTACATTGTCGATTTTCAAAAATAAATTAATTCATTAATCTACTTAAATCCTCACCTGAGGGTATGTTTTGATTGATTTTAGAGAGGGAGGAAGGGAATGATTAAGAGAGAGAGAGAGACATCGATGTGAGAGGAACATCAAGTTTCTCCTGTATTTGCCCCAACCAGGGATCAAACCCACAACCTAGGTATGTGCCCTGACAGGTAATTGATCTCGTGACCCTTTGGTGTACAGGATCGAGCTCCCACCAACTGAGCCACCTTGCCAGGGCTAAAGTAAATTAGGAGGGAATCTTTGTCATTACCATAAATGGAAAATCAGTATCAATTTTCATGAGTAGCAAGTAAAAATTGGAATAAACATATGTAACTATTGATATAAAAGACTTTCATCTGCGGGCCACGAGTGTCTGGCTTGTTTCTGTCTCTGGGCCTCAGCTTGCAGCATCTCCCTTTTGCCTTCCTCCTTTCTGGTGTCTATCCCACTTACCTTCTAGGATAGGGTTGGGCAAACTTTTTGACTCGAGGGCCGGAACAAAAGCATGGATGGAGTGTTTGTGTGAACTAATATAAATTCAAAGTAAACATCATTACATAAAAGGGTACGGTCCTTTTTTTTTTTTTTCGTTTTATTCATTTCAAACGGGCCGGATCCGGCCCGCGGGCCGTAGTTTGCCCACGGCTGTTCTAGGACCTGACTCTGTCCCCCCTCATCCACCAAGCCACCTCTGACTGCCACAGCCCTCCACATCTGTCTGCCCTTCCATCTACCCATCCTTCCAAACAAACATTTAACAATGGTATGTGCTCCAATTGGGCTAGGAATGAAGATACTTTCCATCTCTACAAGGAGACTGTTCAGGTGGGGACAGTCAGACAGAAGAACCTGTGGAATGGGAGGTAATTGGTGTAAGGGTTTGTGTGCAGGTGCATTAGAAAAGGTGTCTGGCCGAGGGGGTTCAAGGCTGGGATCCCAGAGGGAGGTGTTTTGTTGGAGCCAAGATTAGAGGACTCATTTGTCAGGAGGATGAGGGGTGGGTATAGACATGGCAGGAAGAGAGAACAGTGCATGCCAGAAATCGGGTGCAGGAGAACATAGCATATTTAGGGAAACCAACAGTAATTTAAACTCACTGCCAAATGAGAAGACTCATATGGAATCTTTAACTTGGTCATGTGTCCTAGTTATCCCAAGAAGTAAGGGTGCCAAGTGGCCCTCCTGGCTCCTGGAGGGGGTGCCAGCCTGCTGGGACCTCAGAGAAGGTGATGGTGGTGGGTGTGGTGGCAAAGAGGCTCACTTTCTAGGTCTATTTCTATCAGAACTGTTTGCTCTTTGGACCATTAAAGGGAGCGAGTGTGTGATTGTTTTGGGCTTAGGTGGGTTCACATGAGTATTTTGGCATAAGAAATAAATTGTAAAGGAAATTAGCTTGTATACCAGTCATATCTTTGGAAAACCACAGGTGCTTACTGAGTCTTTTAGGGTCCTTCTGTGTAAGTGAGGCTTGGTGAATGGGCCTCTGACCTGTTTTGAAGAATGTTCAGTTTACTGATGAGGGTTGGGGGGGGGGGGGCAGCGGCACAAGTTATGTGTTTGCTTAGAACATATTTTATTAAAGCCCTTTTTACTTTTACCTTCCCTGGTTCCCTTGTCTTCTAGATCCCAACCCCCCCCCCAATAATATATTGCTTTGAACTTTTTTATAAGAATATGCAGATTTGCATAAAAAGGAAAGCTAATGAGGTGTTCCTTCTTATGTTCTGGTAGTGCTATTAGCAGACAGTAAGGACTTAGAAAACTAAAACCATTGTTTAAAAACAGAAATTAGACTGTGTTGTTATCTTCTGTGATGATAGAAATGCTCCATAGGTAGCCACTAACCACGGATGGCTCTTCAACACCAGTGTGGCTAGTGGGGAACAAGGAACTGAGCATTTAATTTAGTTAACTTTAAAATTAAATAAACCCGGTGGGTAGGGGGTTCTTGACTGGATAATGCAGGCCCAAAGGGGGTTGACTCCCCCCTTAGAAAATGTTCTTTA
>NW_005871176.1:332018-445445 GCF_000147115.1 Myotis lucifugus | reverse complement strand
AGTGGCTTCTGTACTGGATAGTGCAGGTCCGGATGGTGTTGACTCCCATTGAGAAATTGTCTTTAACTTAAATTATTCTAGAGCCATAGGGAGTAATATCATTAATCTGAACTATTTTAAATGATTTCTAAGCAAATTAAGCAAATATGTTATTTCATACTAGAGGCCTGGTGCACGAAATTTGTGCAGGCGGTGGGGGGTTGGTGGGGGGGCGGGTCCCTCAGCCCGGCCTGTACCCTCTCACAATCCCGGACCCCTTGAGGGATGTTGTACTGCCAGTTTAGGCCTGATTCCACAGGAATCCCTGCGGGATTGGGCCTAAACTGGCAGTTGGACATCCCTCTCGCAATCTGGGACCGCTGGCTCCTAACTACTCGCCTGTCTACCTGCCTGATCGCCCCTAACCACTCTGCCTGCCTGCCTGATTGCCTCTAACCACTTGCCTGCCTGTCTGATTGCCCCTAACTTCTTGCCTGCCTGCCTGCCTGATCACCCCTAACTGCCTCTGCCTGCCTGCCTGATTGCCCCTAACTGCCTCTGCCTCGGCCCTTGCCCTCGCCTCCCGTGGCTGTTGCCTCTGCCTCGGCCCCCACCACCGTGGCTTCGTCCGGAAGGTGGGTCTGGAAGGTTGTTCAGCTGTCCGGTCTAATTAGCATATTACGCTTTTATTATTATAGATGGGGTATTATTTATACACTATATAGTGGGTGCCCACTATTTATAAGGCATTGTGGTAAGTGGATAATCAGAAGTTATTTAACACTAGAGGCCTGATGCCCGAACTTTGTGCAAGAGTAAGCCTTCGCAGCCCGGGCTTTGTCTGGAAGGTGGTCCGGAAGGTCGTCCAGACGATCCTTCTGCTGTTCGGCTGTTTGGTCGATTTGCATATCACACTTTTATTATTATAGATACTTCCTTGAAAAACAGTTTCCCCATCTATAATGAGGGTATTGGGCTAAAGTGGGCTTTTTAAAGTCCTTTCTTGTGCAGCCATTTTAATGATTTTGATTTTTGTCTTTAAGAGCAATAGTACTTATTTATTGAATACTCCTGTGTGCCAGGAAGAATATTCAAGACATTAAGTAAATGTGTTATCTCATTTATATGTAATAATTTAGTCTTCATTTGTTCCAATGAGACTGTGTGTTGTTATCTTCATTTCGTAGATGAGGACATTGAGGCTCAGTAAGGTTTAAGTAATTTACTTGTAGTTATGTTGCCGGTTAACTGTAGAGTTCAGGTGCCCACTCAGGGATGCCTCATTTCAGCTCATCTTCAGTTAAATCTTTGTTTATGCACAGGCTATTTTAAAAATAGATCCATCTTCATAAGCATTTACAACTCTTGTTTTACGTAAAAGTTCAATCATTTTTTTTTTTTTAAATAGACTTCACTGTGGTGCTCATGTCAGAAGTCAGCGACTGTGAGTGGTTAGGAGTGAGGAGAGCAGGTGGCATGGGTGGAGGCCAGCTCATCTGGCAAGCCCATGTTCTCCTCCTCTGCCATATCCATGAAAGGCCTGCTTTGAACACGCTCCTACTGGGATGCTGTTTGGATGCCCATGCTCAGCTCAGGCTAGGCAAACTTCAGCTTCTGCCCGGGCCAGGGAAGGGGGTATGCTGGGGGAGAGAGGCAGAGGCAGAGTGTGGTTCTCAGACATTCTCTTGTTCCCATGTGCCACAAGGCAAGAGACCCATGGCGAGGCCACCAGTTTGGAGCCCAAAAGTTGACTCCACTTGTTCACTGGCTGGGTACCCATGTTCAAGTCATTTCACCTCTCAGAGCCTGTGAGGATCCATTCCCATAACCACCAATAAAACTTCTGGAAACTCTCCCATAGCTCACTCTGTTCTGGGTCCTGGGGTCCAGCAGTGCATAAGAGAAAGCTCTGCCTTCATAATGCCTGCATTCTGATTGATGATGAGCTTACTTTTCTCCCGTCCTTGAAATAGAGGTGCCAGTCTCTAACCTACCTCGTGGGTTTGTTTTGAAGAATAAATGAGATTCCTGACTAACACACAGCTCCTGGTGCCCCTCCCCAGAGATGGTTCCACAAGGCCAGTACTCTATCATTTTGTGGACCTTTTCCTAGAGACTTTGGCTTCAGCCTGCAACTGGCCCTCATAGCTGTTCTGAGAGGGCAGTACCCTCTTTAGCTGTGCAGTATGACACATGATATGGTGAAGCACCTAGCATAGTGCCCAGCCTGTGCTGGTCTCCCAGTACATGGTATTTCTTTCTCCCTCCTGTTTTGTATAAAGAAATACTACCACGTTGAAGCTATGAAGTAGGGGCTGGAAGCTGAGTGAGGACTGGTAGGAAGTTTTTAAAAGAAGTAAATCAAAGCAAATTTCTTACTCTCTCTTTTTAAAAATACTACAATTTCCTTCTTGTTTTTCTGACTACAGACGCACTACTTACTCTACTTAAACAACATACAAATATGTCACTTGGAAAATGAAACCACTCCTTAACTCCAACCCCTAGAAATACTACAAATAGAGTTTGCTACATTGTCTATGCATATCTATATCTATATCTATCTATCTTTAAATATATTTTATTGATTTCAGAGAGGAAGGGAGAGGGAGAGATAGAAACATCAATAATGAGAGAGAATCATTGATCAACTGCCTCCTGCACGTCCCCTACTGGGCATGTGGCCCACAACCTGGGCATGTGCCCTGATTTCCTGGTTCATAGGTCGATGCTCAACTGCTGAGCCATACCAGCCAGGTGCAAATGCTTATATTTTTAAAAAATGGTTCCATCTATACTTAGTCTGCATTTTCTCTCCTTCAGATTAGTTTTCTGCACACAAGGAATCAGGGGACTTTGTTAAATAAAATTAGCCTTGTCCTGAGGCCAGAAAAGGGAAGCAGACAGCCTCTAAGACACTGGCCTGGAAAACGTAGGTCCTGGTTGAACTTTGGAGACCTTTGGGAGGTGTCACAGCAGAGGGAGAGGGGAAATCCAGGAGGGTAGAACTTCTCCCCACCACACGCTCTTTTTTTAAAATACATTTTATTGATTTTTTTACAGAGAGGAAGGGAGAGGGATAGAGCGTTAGAAACATCGATGAGAGAGAAGCATCGATCAGCTGCCTCCTGCACACCCCCTACCGGGTATGTGCCCACAACCAAGGTACATGCCCTTGACCGGAATCGAACCTGGGACCCTTCAGTCCGCAGGCGACGCTCTATCCACTGAGCCAAACCTGCTAGGGCCCCACCACACGCTCTTACAAAAGCCCTCCAATGTCTGACTTTACATCCTGGCTTTCCTGACCTGGTGACAGCTTTCTGTCCTTTGAATATATAACAGAAGTGCCATCTCCACAGAGTGGGAGGAGAGCCTGCCTGCTGCTCTCAGAATTGGGCTTCTGAATGTGGTGGAACTGACCTTCATTGGGTGTTCTGTCAGCTGTTTCACATCCTCTTAGAAGAATCTCTCTACTTTTTTGGATTACAGAATTCTAAAGATTGACATTTAGACTGATTGGCTTGCTTGCCCACATGTGTGTGATGTTTCTTTATATCAAAGAGTGCATGGTAGTGTAGATTAAGGACAAATGCTGTGAATGCCTACGATACTTAAAACTTAATTATAAAACTTTAAAGTTGAACCATATGAAATTGCCATTTTTGTAGGCCAAAATTGATCATTGTCCATTTTATATGTTTCAACTTAACAATTCATTTTGCAAAGTTTGGATCATAGAAGGAAAAAATCACTAGTCACAGTTTCATTTTTTATAAGTCCTTTTATTTCTTTTATACATGTAGCTTTTTTATTAGTTATGGTCCTAGACTATATCTATAGTTTATCTTCGTTTTTAAAGATTCATATGGCCAAACAACGAGATACCACACACAACTATTCGAATGACCAAAATCCCAAACACTGACAACACCAAGTGCCGAACAGGATGTGGAGCAAAAGAACTTGCCTTCTTTGCTGGTGGGAATGCAAATTTTGGAAGATAATTGGCAGTTTCTTTGAAAACTAAACATATTTTACCATGTGATCTGACAATTGCACTCCTTGGTATCTACCCAAAGGAGCTGAAAGCTTCCACACAAAAACCTGCCTACAAATGTTTATAGCAGCTTTATTCGTGATTGCCAAAACTTGAAATCAACCAAGGTGTTCCTTAGAAAGTGATTGGATAAACAGTGGTACATTCAGACAATGGAATATTGTTCAGCAATAAAAAGAAATAAGCTGTTGCTCAGCCGGCATGGCTCAGTGGTTGAGCATTGACCTATGAACCAGGAGGTCACGGTTTGATTCTTGGTCAGGGCATATGCCTGGGTTGTGGGCTCGATCCCCAATCTGAGTCATTCAGGAGGCAGCTGATCAATAATTCTCTCTTCATTGATGTTTCTATCTCTCTCTCCCTCTCCCTTCCTCTCTGAAATCAATTAAAAAAAAAAAAGAAATAAGCTTTCAAACCACAAAAAGACATGGAGGAAACTTACATGCATGTTACTGAGTGAAACAAGGCAGTCTGAAAAGGCTGCATACTGTGTGATTCCCACTGTATGACATCTGGAAAAGACAAAACTATGGAGACAGCGAAAAGACCAGTGGTTGTCAGGTAAGGGAAGAGGGAGGGATGAATAGGCAGGGCACAGGGAATTTTTAGGGCAGTAAAATTATTCTGTATGATACTCTGTATGGTGGATACATGTCACTATATATACATTTGTCCAGACCCATAGAATGTGACCAGGAGTGAACCCTAATATAAACTGTGTACTTTAGGTGATGATGTGTCCGTGTCGGGCCATCAGTTGTTAAGGTAAGTCTCAATGGCTGTGCCGTACTCCTTAGAGACGATAATAGACACAGCATTAGCTTCCCTGATATTCTATCTTTAGGTTACTTCCAGTTTTTTCATTATAAACAGTGTCACAGTGACTGTGATCCTTTATGCAGTTTCCTGTGTATTTGGATTCTTTTGTAGGATGGACTCCCAGGAGTATTATTGTGTCAGAGTATGAACACTTTCACACCTCTTGACAAATATCACCAGTGTCATGCCGTGTCATAATGCCACCAGCAATACGAGTGTGCTTTTATTGCTTCTTTGTCAACCTTGAGTGTTTTTCTCCCTTAATTTCTAATAGTATAATAGGTTATAAATAGTACCTTATTTTTCATTCATAGCTTATCCAAGTTGAATATTTTTGTCCACATATGTGTTTGCTAATTTCACTTCCTGTCATTTCTCCCCACCTTTGAGCCATATGTGTGTATGTGTTCTTGTACCAAATTAGAGAATTATCAGTAAGTAGTATTGTACGAACAGAGCTCTCCAGTGTACACGGTGGATTACACAGTGCCCTCTGAGCCATTGTTTGGGGAATTAGGGGTGCCTAATTAGTGCGGATCAAGGCAGGAAGCAAGTGCTATGGGCCTTGTCTACAGTCCCCCAGGCCCAGTGGTGATTTCTGTGCCATCTTCTTCCTTCAGCTGTTCCGTGAACTCAGCTGAAATTCGATCACATTACAGTATGGTTAAGGGGACTAATTAGCCATAAAGCTCAGGAAATTCGAAAATTAAAGAGTCCATTAATCCCAAGGCCCCTCCCTTTGTGAATGGCTCTAATTCCCCTTGGTTTGCTTGATTTTCCTGCTGTGCTTTAGTTCCAACGAGACTTGCATTGAGTGACTGGCCTTTTTGCTGGAACTTTCTGCCTTTCTGGGGTTAAATGTACCCTTTAAGCTACCCCTCCCTCCTCCTCCCACTGATTGAGCTAATCTCTAAGTAGTAGCATGGAATGCTGGTCATTATTCCATTTCCTGGATGAAAATCCTCAGGAGTACTTTAAGGTGAGTATAATGGCTCTTGTTAGTGCCTCTTAAACCATCTTGTGACCCAGAGGAACAAAGATGACCTGTTCAATTGCACCTCTCCCTGAAGTCGAGTTTCAGACTAAGCACTCCCATTCCTTCTCCCTTTAAATGGTTAGTGGCCTTGGGTTGCGGTTTTTGTTCCTGTGGTCTGAGCAGTTCTTGTCCTAGGCTGCCCTGTTCCTCCTTCCCAAGGAGGCCAGGGGGCAGCCTAGTGAAATACCCAAGGTTTGAGGATGTTGTGATTAGATGGGCTGATGATTAAAGACAGGCTGGACCGTGAGCTAGAGTCCCTCTTTCTGGGTGGTTCTGCATTCCACCTAAGGCCATTTATTTATGAACGTTTAAGGGAACTCGAGCCTGGGATCTTGGAAAAATCTTACTGTATGCCAGCCTCTGTGTGAAACTAGAGAGCTATCTTGTGTGGGTTTTTTTTGTGTGTCTGTGTGTATGTGTGTGTTTTTCCTATAGAATACCTGATCCTGCCTTGGATTTGCAGCTGACCTTCTTTTGAGAGGTTTTAGGAGTATTCAGAGATTATTTTTGTATTTCTTTCTTTTTTTTTTTTTTATGTCTTAGAGCTTTTTCTTCTCTTTTCAACTCATTTCATTTACTATAGCAGCAGATTGTTGGTTGCCTTAAGATTAGGAGTCTTAATCTTAATCAAATCCATGATCTGATGAACTGGCCAGGCCAAAGAGACCCAGGGTATGGCAGAGCTGTGGGTGTCCTCCTTGTCCTGAACTATCATGTATTATAGCGTCAGTTAAACCAGGGATGTTGAAGACTAACTGTCCCGAACCATAATGTGGGGATCAGCGAGGGTTTCCTTCTTTTTTTTTAAAAAATATATTTTATTGATTTTTCACAGAGAGGAAGGGAGAGAGATAGAGAGTTAGAAACATCGATGTGAGAGAACCATCGATCAGCTGCCTCCTGCACATCTCCTACTGGGGATGTGCCCGCAACCCAAGTACATGCCCTTGACCGGAATCGAACCTGGGACCTTTCAATCCGCAGGCCGACGCTCTATCCACTGAGCCAAACCGGTTTTGTCGAAGGTTTCCTTCTTGTCTGGACTCCATGACCTGTTGGGCAGACCCATTGGGTGGCACAAAGAAGTCCTCTCAGATTGGCCTCTTTTAGTGAATAAAGTTTATTTATTGAGTTAAAAAATAGAAATGGAAATAGACTATCCCAAGTCTTTGGTGGGTGGAGCCCTTGGGGATCCCAGACACCCTGATTAGCAGTTGCTGGTGTTGAATGCTTTCGTTACCACACTCCACTCTCGTTAGCATGTACTCAGCACAAATATGGCTTTTCATATTTCTTAGATGCTCACCTTTGTTTCCTCTTCACCGGGCCCCTGGACAGGAGGCGTAAATTGCATCCATCTGTCCTCAGTCGTGGGAGCCCGCCTGCTCCTTCCTCTGGACCAGGCCCTGTAAATGGCCCGCAAGGCTGGGAGCTGTCAGCCCTTCTGGGCCCTCTGCTTCCTGGCTGCTTGGTCTGCAGTTTGGCTTCCTCTTTTCAGTAAGGTTCCGTGAAGTGAATTCACATTTGAACCCACCCACTCAGCCACTCCTTCCCTTTACTAAGAGTTTATCTTTTTCTCTATGGCTTCTGCTGATGTCTGCAGTTTCTTGTCAGAGGAGCTTTAAGCGGTGGTGGGCACTTTAAAAAAAAAATCACTGAAGAATGGTACTTTCCCCCAGAATGGTTCTGCCTTTGCCTCCAGCCTCGAAGTTCCACTCCTTGAGTGAGTACTTTTAAGGCATTTGGAGAATATTGGGACGACTTTCTGAAGTGCATTATTGAAGCTTTTGCCGTTGTGGTAAAAAGTGCAAGTTTGCAGTCACACGGCCTGGCGTTCCCGCATAGCTGCTGTGAGGCCTTGGACAAGTTCCCGCAAATCACTGGGCCTGCTCATCAGCTGGGAAGATCAGGTGAACCTCACAAGGTTGGAGGGATTGAAGGAAGATTGCGTATAAATCTGTAAGATTGGATATAACTTTCTGAAATAAAAGCAGCAGGGAACCCCCTCCAAATGTCATTTGCTTAACCTCCTGTGGAAAAGAGTTTTTTAAAAAATGACGGTGTAGCTATTCTAGGGTGAAATAGGTGAGTGACCTTATTGGACAGATGTGCTCTGTGGGAGTAGGTACCTTATGTGGCCAGTACTTCAGTCCCCATCCCACCCTGGGAGTGTGGATATGAATTGCAAACACACAAAGAGGGTCGCCAGTTTTGCCTGTATTTTATATAGCTTCTCTTGCCAGGGCTTCCCTGATTCCTTCCTTCATTTCTAAGCTTTTATCCAGCACCTCCTTTGAGAGCCTGACTGACCCTGGGGAAACCAGTGCCACGAAATATGGTGCCTGCTCTCCAGGAGTCCCTGTCTACGGTGGGAGACATATCTGTAATTCAGCAAAGCAGCGAGCGGTAGCACACCTCTTGGTCAGCAGTGCAGATGTTGGAGCTGGCTGCCTGCATTTGAGTCCTCATGTCCTGTTGTCCTTTGTTTCTCACTGTCCTCATCTGTAAGATAGGGATAAGCTTGTTTAGGGGATGAGTTAATGCATCTCACGTACTTCTTTAGCTGCCTGGTTCCCAGGAGGGGCTCGGTAATTGTTTGCTATTAACACTGTAAGAGGCATTGATTCAGCAAATATTCACCCATATGGTGAATGACACGAAGTCCCTGCTTTCTTGGGATGAGACAGATCATAAACAAAACAGAGCATTTCCAGTAATAAGTGCTATGAAGAAACAAAGCAGGGTGATGTCCCAGGACCTGAGAGGAGGGGAAGGTCCCAGGGATGGGGCCTTCCAGGTGAGATATGACTGCCGAGGGAGCCAGCACAGGGACATGTGAGGAGGGGACAGCTGGTGCCAGGCCCTCACGTGGAGGAGAAGGGAGAAAGGTCTGCTGGTGATGAGGCACTGCGTTGGCAGGGCCAGATCACGCCTGTGCACCAGGTTTGTTCTTGTGGCAACAAGAAGTCATAAGGGTTTTAAGCAGGGGAATACTGTGATCTTACTTTAAAAAAAGATTATTCCAACTGCTATGCAGGTCAAGGACTGTGAGAGGCTAGGGTAGAGGCAGCAGGGAGTAGTTAGGACACCCAATGAGAGAGGGTGGTTGTAATGGAAGTGGACAGAAGTGGGGTGTGTTCACTCATAGGACTTGTAGGTCCAGCCAGAAGGTGCCTGGGGTTTGTCTGTGGTTGAGTGATGCTCCTACAGGAATAGTCACCATCAGGCATCCGATTTAGATGTGCTGACTCCACTTCCAGTGCTCTTCCCACACCTCCGCTAGGCCTCTCACCATCCTTGCTGTTCATGAAGGCCCACCCAGGACCAGGAGCCAGCTTGCAGCCCTTTTTCTTCTTATCGATTTGTTCCATGGATAGTTATTCCGTGACCATGACTTAAACACTGTGCCAGACCCTGGCGATACAGAGGTGACCAAGAAGCACATCACTCTTGCTCTCCTGGAGCCTGCAGGAGATAAACACTACATAGATGGCCATGGTTCCCAGGGGGAGGTATGCTGCCACAGAGGCCAGAATAGGGGATTCACCATAGGGATGGTCAGGAAGGGCTAGACTTGAGCTAAGGGAATAGCAACCCTGGCAGAGGAACAGCATGTGCAAAACCCTGTGGCAGGGAGGTTAGTGATAAGAAGGGCCGAAACAAGACTGTGGGATCAAAGATCAGGGTGGGGAATGAGAATGGAGAAATGGGGCAGAAATGGAGAAATTTCAATTTAGTGAAATAATAAAATCATGAATTAAAATGCTTCATAGTTGCCCCGCCAGCGTGGCTCAGTGGTTGAGTGTCGACCTATGAACCAGGAACTCACAGTTCGATTCCCTGTCAGAGCACATGCCCGGATTGTGGACTCAGTCTGCAACCAATGGATGATTCTCATCATTGACATTTCTATCTCTCTCTCCCTCTCCCTTCCTCTATGAAATCAATAAAAATATATTTTTTGATTTCTTTACATCTTCCACTCGGGACCCCTGTCTGTGAAAGCCTTCGTCGCTCTCCCTACCCTTTTCTCTAATTTTTAACTGTCCTTTCCCCTATTTCCTGGAGCCAGTGCGAGACATTGACTCCGATTAAGGGACGTACACGAGTTGGGGTCGACAGAGTGGTGATGGAGTGCCGGAAGCTGGTCCATCCTTGCTGCTTGACACAGTTGCTGCAGGAAAGAAACATCTGCACAGCATATGTTTCAAGGGACCTGGCGTATATGGCATACTGTTCTTAATATGTTTGCTCACCTTCTTGGCGCTATGTGTTTTAACCAAGGTCACCTCTCCGAGAAAGGTTGTTTCCCCAGGTAGGGATTTTTCCCTGAAGTTAGGGAGGGAATAAAACCCCTTAACTAAATGCCAGGCAGGTAGTTAATCTCTTTAACTACGAACAATCACCCTTAAGCTACATAATCTTTACTCCCTGGAATGGAGATAAGAAACGCCCTAACCTTTGGAATAGAAATTGACAGGATTAAAATCAACTGGTATAAATACAGATGTAACAAGACAGTAAAAGACAGAACCTGGTTGGAGATCCTAGACAGAACCTGGCTGGAGAACCTAGCAACAGAACTTGGCTGGAGATCCTGGCTAGGCTGCTGATCAACTGAATGCTGCCTCCGTGTCATTCCTTCTTCGCTGACTCTGTCCACACCTTTGGGAACCCCTGGACCTGCTGGGGTTGGACCCCAACAATGGAGAGCACCCCGTCGAGGGGTGGACTGAACCGAGCACACCTACAATGCAGGAATCTGCAGGAGTTCCTTGGGGGCCTGAGCCCTGGGGTACTGGACCAACTCTACGGGCACCCTGCCACCTGCCTGGCTGTCTTCAGGGAGCTCCCATCGTTGGCTAAGAACTGGGTGATGCGGATGCTCTTTCTGGAGCAGCCTTTGCCACAAGCTGCTGTGGCCCTGTGGGTGAAGAAGGAATTCAGCAAAGCTCAGGAGGAAAGTACAGGGCTGCTGAGCGGCCTCCGGATCTGGCACACGCAGCTGCTTCCTGGTGGTCTCCAGGGCCCCATCCTAAACCCCGTCTTCCGCCAGAACCTCCGCACTGCGCTTCTGGGTGGGGGCAAGGCCTGGTCTGATGACACAAGTCAGCTGGGACCAGACAAGCATGCCCGGGATGTCCCCTCACTGGATAAGTACGCCGAGGAGCGATGGGAGGTGGTCCTGCACTTCATGGTGGGCTCCCCCAGTGCAGCCGTCAGCCAGGACTTGCCTCAGCTCCTCAGCCAAGCGGGGCTTATGAAGAGTGCTGAGCCTGGAGAGCCGCCCTGCATCACCTCTGCTGGCTTCCAGTTCCTGTTGCTGGACACCCCCGCCCAGCTCTGGTACTTCATGCTGCAGTACCTGCAGACGGCCCAGAGTCGGGGCATGGACCTAGTGGAGATCCTCTCCTTCCTCTTCCAGCTCAGCTTCTCTACTCTGGGCAAGGATTACTCTGTGGAAGGTATGAGTGATTCTCTGTTGAATTTCCTGCAGCATCTGCGTGAGTTTGGGCTTGTTTTCCAGAGGAAGAGGAAGTCTCGGCGGTACTACCCCACGCGCCTGGCCATCAATCTCTCATCAGGTGTTTCTGGGGCGGGGGGCACTGCGCATTAGCCAGGCTTCATTGTCGTGGAAACCAATTACCGGCTGTACGCCCACACAAAGTCGGAGCTGCAGATCGCCCTCATTGCCCTCTTCTCTGAGATGCTCTATCGCTTCCCCAACATGGTGGTGGCGCAGGTCACCCGGGAGAGCGTGCAGCAGGCCATCGCCAGCGGCATTACAGCCCAGCAGATCATCCATTTCCTAAGGACAAGGGCCCACCCAGTGATGCTTAAACAGACACCTGTGCTGCCGCCCACCATCACAGACCAGATTCGGCTGTGGGAGCTGGAAAGGGACAGACTCCGCTTCACCGAGGGCGTCCTGTATAACCAGTTCCTGTCGCAAGTGGACTTTGAGCTGCTGCTGGCCCACGCGCGGGAGCTGGGCGTGCTGGTGTTCGAGAACTCGGCCAAGCGGCTCATGGTGGTGACGCCTGCGGGACACCGCGACGTCAAGCGCTTCTGGAAGCGGCAGAAGCACAGCTCCTGACGGGGGCGCCGAGCGACGCCCCGGGGACTTGGGGTGACTGCACCTGGGGACGCTGCTGTCCAATAAAGTCGGAAAGCGCTCAAAAAATATATATATATATATTTTTAAATGCTTCATAGCATCATTACTGGCACATAGTAAATGCTTAGTAAATATTAGCTATTATCTACATGTACTTGATAGGTTTTGGTGGGAGAAAACCCTGAGGTTGGTTTGGGGTATGTTGAGGCCTAGGTACTTCTGAGTCATCAGAGAAGTGGAAGCAATACTGCCCCGGGCAGAAGCGTGCTCACCGAATAGTCCCAGCCTTGTCTACACACTGGGACACTGACCTCTGGAGCCTTTGCTCCCTCTTCTGTAGAGAAGAAATGGTATTATCCACCTACCCTCTGGCTGAGGAGGCGCTACACACATGTAGGATGGTATTAGTATTATTTTATCTGTCATTATATGCTCCCCTCCTTCTTTCCACCACGTAGTTGGAATCAAGAAAACTTTCCTGTTTTGCCAGTTATAGGGTTGTGCACTTGCACCCTGAAAGGCTCCTTGTGTGCCACATGTGGCATCAAGTTCTTCTTCTCTCAACCATTGTCTTTCTTTCCTTGTTCCTCTCCTGTTTCTGTCCTCTGCCCCCCACCACTCCCCTTCCTTGTGCCAGGACCCCTGGGAACTCATGCTGACTCTGTGGGTGTTTCTGAGCAATTAAACTGCTGAGGTTGATGAGTTCTGGCATTAACATGTCGTCAGGGTCTTACAGTAAAATAGGAACAGCTGGTAATAGTGAGGGGGACAGGGACAGTCCCTCTGCAGGGCTGATTTGGTGCATATACGTTTGCTCTGCAGTGTGGCACTTACCGGGCAATGATAACTTGCAAACTTTCTAATTTAGCATTCATTTCTTGGCACTAGATGAGAGCAGTCCTAGCATGCAGGAATGAGTCATGTAATAGCAGAGATAATTCTTACAAATAATAAACATCCCTTTCTATTATTCCAAAGACAAACATTGGTGGTGGTGTCATTGGGGTTTTTCATGACCTTTTGTGCACTCTGGACTGGTCTTTTCCAAAACAAATGTGGTGTCTGCATTTTAGATACTTTTCCTCCCCTGCCCCTTTATCCTTCAGAAATAAAAGATTTTCCAACACAAGGCTAAATGTCAGCTGACGTTGCAAATGTGTAAAAGGATCATTTTTATGGTCCTCAGCTTCCAAGGGTTCTTGTGCAAGCTTCTTTTTTTCTGGATTCAGTTTTCTTGTTTGTGAAATGATGGGGTGAACCTTGATCATCTCCAAGTACTCCTCCTCCTGTTTCAAGATGGGCCCAGTTGAGGTAGCCTTTGCTTTTAGACTCTAGAAACACTGCTGAAGTGTGTAGTAAGTAAAGTGGACATTTTGTACATCAGGTCTACACCCTAAAGGACCATATGATGAACTTGATTAAAAATTTTAAAAAGTAAAACATTCTTCTGCTTAACCCTTGCAGGAAGTCTGTTTGGGAGGTTGGGGAGGGACTACGTTTGGTCTCTTAAAGCAGGGCCCACCTCTGCCCGTGAGTCAGGATGCATTGTCAAAGCTTGGTTCTGCTTCGAGATGGCTTACTGTCGGCCTCTGAGAAGGGCCCCTTTTAAAGTGCTCCAGTGCCCAGTGTTGCAAATGGACACTTATTCTCCACTGGTCCAGCCCGTAATCCACAGCAATGCCATCCCTTACCCAGCTGAGCCTCCTGAGGTTGGGCTTTTTGTGCTGTTGGGACAACTTGAAAAAGACTACCTTACCACTCTCCCACCTAGAATCAAATATACCAAGATGGCAAACACAGTCTTTTCTCTTGAATTTAGTGTTGGAAAATAGACTGTTCCTATGTCTGGCTTTAGGAGGGGAGGGCTGGAGCTTGCTCCCAAGACTATCAGCATCCATTTGTCTGTGAACTTATGCTGAGTTAAGGGCAGTTGGGGGATAATTGAACCAGGTGGATCAGGTTTGTAGTGTGAACAAAGATACTGAGACCTACATTGTAATCATTTCACTGTGAGGCATGCTGTGCTCCCTTCTCCCTGAACCCCGAGGAATCTGAAATAGTTGAAAAGGAAGGGAGTGGTCAGAAAGAGGAAGAAGGTGGTGCTAGGAAGCCCCGACGTGGTGGTGGTACCGTCTTCACCTGGAACTTGGTCTGTAAGTGAGGCCTTGATGAGGAAGGAGTGTGGGCCCTGGAATTGGGAAACTTGATTTGAATCTCCAGCCAGCCTCTTCCAGGCACCATGGCCCTGGACAAGCTCCTGAACCTCTTTTCTTCATTTTGCCCGCCAGGGAGTTAGAAAGAGCTGGCTCTGTGTGTTACATGCCAGGTAGGGTGGGCATCAAACAGTAGTAGCTGTTGTTATTGTGAATAATGTCTGGGGCCCCAGGAAAGATGTCATTGTTTTGATTCCAGATTTTGTGCCAGGAGCTCTACCTCTGCTCTCATTTCATCCTAATACATCTCTGAGTTTAGGCAGCGTTATTCCCATTTCACAGGATAAGAAACGTGTGGTAGTGGTGGTGGGATTTAAGTAACTTGTGTGAAAGTTTCATTATAACTGTCAGGGACAAATTTTTGGGAATCCCTAGTTCCAGCACACTCACTGTCTTTCTCTAAGGATTTGAAAGAAGTGATAATAGTCATGGTCCCTTTCTGATTTTGTAAATTGTATAGAAAATTAGCAAAGTATAAAAAGAAATAATTACCTTAATCCCACTACTTAAGACAAAACATTCGTTATGTTGGAGTATTTCTCTCTGGCCTTTTATGATTGTAATTTAATTTTATGGCAGATGAATACATAGATACTGTTATATATATGTTATGTTGCTATGTTATATTACATTGATTATTATATTGTGGGTGGCAATATTGCATGGTATCTAAAAACATGGCTCTGGGTCCATACTCCAGCTCTATCACTTACTAACTTTGTGATCTTCGCTAAGTTCCTTAACCTCTCTGTATCTCAGTCCTCTCATCTAGCTTGTAGGCATGTTATGAGGATTGAATGAGGTCATATATGTAGAGCTCTTAGAGCAGTGTCTGGCACACAGAAAACCCTTTGTTGGCATAACTATCTATTATATAAAAAGCCTGTGGTCGTCATACCATCACACTGTAATGACCGATCAGCAGGAGGCTGTGTGCGTGGGGTGGGCGGGGCTGAGTGTGCAGCGAGGCACACGTGGGTGGGCAGGGACTTGACTCTGGAGGACTTGACCGGAGGTGCGGGTGGGTTTCTGGGTCCCATTGGGGCAGCGGGCGGGTTTCTGTGTACCATCTCCCGCGGCAGTGGCGGCCGTGAGACTCTCTCTGGGTCCCGCTGAGCCGTGGGAGTCTGGGTCCTGGGTCTCGTGCGATCTCGAATGCTGGGCTCCTAGTTTATTATAATCACCATTTTTGTATATTATTACTATTTTCTTTATAAAACTGATCTTAGCTGTTTTGTGACATTACATTGCATAGACATATCATAATTCACATTGACAACCTGCCTATTCATTCATTGTCTTGAATGTGCTAACGAGCAGCTTGGAGATAAGGTCCAATATGCTGGCATCTTCAGTGTGAGACGTTGCAGAACATGTAGGAATCCACTCCCTTGTCAGACCATTGCATTTTTTTCTTGGCTGTCGTCAGCTCTTCAAGCATCAAGACCCCACTTTGTTCTTTTACCCCTCGTTTCGGCTTTGGAAAGTGTGGCCTTTCAGTCCTACTCAGTGATACAAGTGCACTTTGTGCCTGTTGGTCTGGCATCGACTATAGGGTCAGGAGGTTTGTGACCATGGAGCTGCTGGGGTTTCATCTGCAAATGAAAACCACCTGGCCAGCTGCTCCGGTCAGATGGAAGCCAGATGGGAAAAGTCAGGAGGGGGCACTGGGCAGTCTGGAGCAGCGTCCGAGCATCATGTCATCTCCAGCCTTTACCTATCATCTCCTCCGGTGTCCATATAGTTCCAGGGTACAAGGTTTCCCACTCAGGCCATGGCCATCCGAAAAGAGGTGACCCCTGAACCTAGAGAGGTGACATACAAGTCAGATCTGACGAAGAAGAAGAGCAACAGGCGGTTAAGTGGCCATCAGAGTGGAAATTTTAACTGTGATGGTGAAGGGAGATGGTAGGGAAAGTATGGAGCAAAGTTAGCGGGATCCACATGGCACATGTTAGGAGAGGATTATGCATGTGAGCAAGGTCAGTGATTAAATGGACAGACACCGAAAACAGTCTCCATCCCCCCCCCCCCCCATACCTTAGCTAAGTGACAACTTATTGCAAATTAGGGAGTAAAATTATCGTAGGTAAGAGGTGGCAAAACACTGTCTTTCTTTGGTCCAAATTGTCCCAGCTGCCACCAGGTTTTGATTGGGGTTCAGAGAGTGCAGAGTTTGGGAGTGTTTACCTCTGGGCTTTGTAGATTAAGGAGGTCGCTGAAGTGAAGTAATGTATTCATTTCAGTCTCTAAACACTCTTCAACTTGGCAAAAAAAGTAGAAAAATATGAATCAACTACCCAATAGAGTGGGAGGGAGCCCATTCAGATTGATTTACAACCAAGAGTAAAAGTTCTACTTTGGAAAGGAAAAGCCCTCTCATAGATGGAAAGTACCAGGAGAGAACATCGACATTCTGGGTATTTACTTTAGCCTTTGGAGCTGCCCCAGCGTTCCATTCCATACTAGTTGCCCACTGCCTGCCTGCCGTGTAAGCAGGCTCTGCCTCCCTGTCTTACATTTGATTCCTTGGAGATGATTTGGCTTCCCATCTCTATGGACCATGGCCCTTCCCTTAACACTTATTTGATTGGCTGATAGGTTGACTGTCTGCTAGCCCTCTAAAGTTCGCTCTGTGTGCCCAGCACTATCCCTCTTACCCCCAAATCAATGCCTGGGAGGCACTCATGCGTCCCATCCACTCCATGGCAAAGGAGTTTGCACAGCTCCCTCTGTGTTATCTCTGTTTTCACCCTTCCTACATTGAACAAAGCTTATTAGAATGCAGGTGTGAGCATCATAATTAGAGAGCTAACATCACTCTGTTCTAATTCTTTTAAAAAATATATATTTTATTGATTTTTTTTTACAGAGAGGAAGGGAGAGGGATAGAGAGTTAGAAACATCGATGAGAGAGAAGCATCGATCAGCTGCCTCCTGCACACCCCATACTGGGGATGTGCCTGCAACCAAGGTACATGCCCTTGACCGGAATCGAACCCAGGACTCTTCAGTCCCCAGGCCGACGCTCTATCCATTGAGCCAAACCGGCTAGGGCCTAATTCTTAAACATAAAATAAACTTTCTACTTCAGCTATAATTAGATGCAAATAGCTTAGGTGGCATCAGCTTATAAGTGGCACAGCATTCTGGTTGAGGCCACTAAACAGAGCAGAGGGCATGTGAACCAGTTAGCTGTGCGCCCTCCTCCACCAGTTCTCAGCTGAACGCTGGCTGGACTGCTCTGACCCTGAAATTGGGGTGCCATCCCTGGGGCATGTTTGTTAAGTTAATCTGCTAGCTACAGATCATTTAGCTGGATTGTTGCATCCAGAAACTATTCTTAGGGAGGCATAAACAAGTCTGTGGTTCCAGCTTCCTTCTGGGTGATACTGGGTTCCCTCAAGGATTAGGACTGCTCCTGCTCAATGCCTCTGTCTAGGCTGTTTTAAATTCATCAGCATATTTTTCTTTTTTTTAATTCCTCACCCAATGATATTTCTTTTTTATTGATTTTTAGAGAGAGGGGAAGGGAGGGGGAGAGAAACATCAATGTGAGACCGAAACATCGATCAGCTGCCTCCTGCACGCCCCCTACTGGGGGATCAAGTCTGCAACCTGGGCGTGTGCCCTGACTGGCAACCTTTGGGTGCAGGTGATGATGCCCAACCAACTGAGCTACACTGGCCAGGGCTTGAGTGCTTTCTTTAGAGTCCTAGAAGGGTATGAACACTTTAAAAGCTTCTGATACACAATTGCCAACTAATTTCTAAGAGCATTGTATCCATTTACACCGTTACAGGCATCCAGACTGCTTTTCTGTTCTATAGTCGTTGTGCTTTTTCTGTAATACCTAATCCATTCCCCTTATCTTCCCGATGGCTGATTGTTATATGGTTCATTTTAGCTCTGGCCTATTTCTTTTCACCTTTGAGGACCACCAGGGAGTAACATCTTGCCACTGGTGGCTTTAAAGTTTCTGTTGAATGGGAGCCTCATTCTAGGTTTTCCTGCCCACAGGGAATCCTGAGCTTTGTAAGGTGTTTGGGCACCTGGCCACTGCTCTGTCTCTACCATTTATCTTTGAGGCAAGCCTGGCCAGTGCTTTCCTGTGTCCTGTATCCATTGGAACTGCCCCTCCTCCCCCTTACCTGATGGTTTCTCCATGTCCAGTGATTCCTGTGGGGCCACTAGCTTCGTCTGTTCCTACCACATGGTCTTATCATGTGCTCTTGAGAAGTAGGGCCAGAGCCCAGGGCTGCCTCCCTCATCCTCCGAGCTGCCCAGCACTGTTAGTGCCTCCAGTCCTGGCACTGTTGTGTTTCAGTGCTTTATAGAGGTATAATTTACATGTCATAACATTCCCTGGTTTTAAGTGTATGATTCCCTTTTGTAAATTTTGGAGTAAATTTACAGAGTTGCGGAGCTATCTCCATAGTCCCATCTAACAACGTTTTTTCCATCCCTTGCAACCACTACTCTTTCTTCTTTCTGGACATTTTCTATATATGGAATCATATGGATTGGTTTTTGAAGAAATTATTTGATTCTAAAAGAATGTTTGTTGGAAAACATCTGGAAGAATGGGAGCCAAATCATTATGACTAGTTACCTTTGGGGAGTAATTACCTCTGGGTGGTGGGATCATAGAGGGACTTTCTGTTTCTGTAATGCTCGAATTTGTTATAGAAAGCCTGTGTTACATTTATAATCAGAAGAAAAAGGAAAAGGGAAAAAGTATGTTTCATTTGTGGAAAATGCAAAAAAGGTTTCAAGAGGATGAAAAACTAACACTCAAAATCCTCCTCTCATGGATAAAATCACGTTGACTTTTTTGTGTTTTCCTCCTTTTAGTCTTTAGCCCCCCCCTTTTTTTAGCCCATTTTTAAAATGTAGCTTTCAAACTTTAAATTTTGCATCCTGCTTTTTCTTAACTAAAATCACATAAGGTTTTTTTCTCACTTACTTAAAACACCTTTGCCAGCTTCCTGTTAATAACCGTGCAGTGTTCATCTTGTGGTTGTACTGAAGTTTACTTACACTGAGCATCAGGGTTGTTTCTACTTGTTGCTACTTTAAATAATGCTGAAAGGAATGTCTGTGTAAATGCTTTGTGTAAGGCTGTTGCAGAATTCGGGGACGGGTTTGTACCTGAAAAACATTTTTCTCCCAATTTGAAACTATTTTCGCAAAATTGCTTTCCAGATTTCTTCTCTGAATTTCACCTCCTTCTTGAAAGTGCATACTTTGGCCCCGGGATCAGGTCTGGATTTCCAGGAGATGGCTCCTTTGTGTCAGGTTGAGGTGTGAGGTGGGAAGTGGCAGGGGAGTGAGTGGAAAGCCCACTCAGGACCTGTGAAGACCTGTGCCCTAAGGAGCTAGGATGTAGTTTATTTTATTTTATTTTATTTTATTTTATTTTATTTTTTTTTTAATAATAATTTTTATTTCTTAAAGTATTACAAATAGTATTACATATGTCTCCTTTTTTCCCCCCCTTGACATTCCCCCGGGATGTAGTTTATTTTAGCAAAATCTTAGGTTTATAATCTAGACAAGTGTAGCCTTGTTCTGTTTTCTGGAAATAATCCCCCCTTTAAAAAAAAAAACACATGTATTTTTATTTCAGAGAGGAAGGGAGAGGGAGAGATACAAACAAAGATGAGAGAGAATCATTGACCAGTGCCTTCTGTACGCCCCCTAGTGGGGATTGAACCCTCAATTCCGTCATGTGCTCTGACCAGGAATTGAATCGTGACCTCCTGATTCATAGATTGATGCTCAACCACTGAGCCACACCTGCCAGGCTGGAAATAATCCCTTTGTATTCATCCTTAGTTGTCAGTAAAGTTTAGTTTGTGTATGTGATTGATGGTGGGGGTAGCATAGGCATCTATGGGACCTTGGTTCTGGGGTGTTGGAAACACCATGGGGGCAGCTCTAGGGGAAGGACATGCAGACTTCAGGAGAGAGATGGCGCAAGGACATTTACACATATGTCCCTTTCCAAGTGGACACTCTCTTGCCAAAGTTTATCAGTGATCAAAAATCTGAAGAGCCCTAGCCGGTTTGGATAGAGTGTCGGCCTGCAGACTGAAGGGTCCCAGGTTCGATTCCGGTTAAGGGCACATGCCCGAGTTGGGGGCTCGAAACCCAATAGATTGTGTGCAGGAGGCAGTCGATCAATGATTCTCTCTCATCATGGATGTTTCTCTCTCCCTCTCCCTTCCTCTCTGAAATCTATTTTAAAAAATAAATACAACAGAAGTTTTCAACAGAGGAGCCTGTGAACCCCCCAAATACCTTATTCCAACTTTTGTATGTATACGCATTTCTCTGGGGAGAGGGTCTGTGGCTTTTATCCCTGTATCTCTGGCCTCACAAGGTAGGAACTGTGAACTGCCCTCAAAACCAGAGGGTTTTGTGTCTTCCTTAAAGAGGAAGGCCACATCAGGTACACATCCCACGCTGCAGCCACCCATACCCACTTTGTAGTCTTGGTCAGCCTCTGTACCTCAGTTTCTTCATTTGTGAAGTGCTAGACACTCTGGAGGAATTCAGGTTCACGTCAAAGGTATTAGTATTTTTAAAAATATATTTTTATTGATTTCAGAGAGGAAGGGAGAGGGAGAGAGAAACATCAGTGATGAGAGAGAATTGTTGATCGGCTGCCTCCTGCATGCCCCCTACTGGGTATCGAGCCCACAACCTGGAATCAAACCCAGGACTTCAGTCCACAGGCCGACACTCTGTCTGTTGAGCCAAACTGGCCAGGGTCACATCAAAGTTATTTGAATTTTGGCTCCTGAGACCTCTAAAGGCAGCCATGGACCAGAAACTGACTTGAGCTACCTTGTATCTCCTTACAACTGGGCCCTGAGTAGGTGTGGTTCTATTACACAGTATCTTACTTATTTTGAAGTAGGAATAGATTTTTTAAAATCCTTTTATCAAAGTAAAACATGCTTATTGTAGAGAAGGGTTTAATTATTTTTAAGTGTTTTGGGGAGTGGGGGTAGGTGGGGAAGGTATGAAATCGGACCAGTGCTAGACATCTGCGTGCTTACACCCTCGGTCTCCCGAGAAAATAATGCAAGTAAGGAAGACTTCTCTTAGTGCCATTGGTGTCTGTGGAGGCAGTTTCCGCAGCACGGAGGAGCTGTATTTTTAGCGTGTAGAAGGCAGCCAGCTACAGCCAGAAGCAGTGGGACTTTCCTGAAAACAAACTGGAGCTGGAGAGTCAGAGGGCCTGGTGGCATCTTTACAGGAAATCAGGGAAGGCAAAGCTTGCCAAGCTGAAGGGGTTTTGGTGACCTCTGAGGATCCCGTTTTTTCAGTCCTTTAAGCACCTGGCTGCTGCAAAGCTTCATTCAGGGCTTCCCTTTGCTCCTCTTCCCTTAAGGGGTTTCGCTGGACCGAGTGCAAGTGAGAGAAGGTTGCCTAATGCCCAGTAAAAATTAGATTCATATAGGGCTTGAGGCCTGCAGAAGCCCGGGTTAGATGGGGCTTAATGCAAAAGAGTGTTGATTTAAATTTTTATAAAACTTTATGGAAAATTTCAAACAGGTAACATAATGAGCCCCCATTTACCTATCAACACGCTTCCCCAGCTTAAATGAGTTTGAATCAGATCCTCTGGTTTAATTTTAATGAGCAGTCTGGGTCTCTCCATTCTGAGACTAGAATTCTCCTATACTCTGTACCAAGCTCTAAACAAGTTTGATTGCTGCCTTTTGTTTTTGAAAATTGTTGGTTTAAAAATTCTTTATCCTTTTTTTTAATGATAAAAAAATGATGTCTGTTCATTATCATTGGAAATCACAAAGAAAGTTCAAAGACTGGAGCCCCCGTCATTCCAGCATGTGGAGACGTCTGCTGTGATGAGTTTGAAGGGCCCCTGTGGATTCATCTAGTGCTCTTGTGCAGCTGGAGGCTGCCGTTTTCTCCTTGTGTTCTGGGTCCTCCCTCATCAAGCCACCCCTCACCCAGCATCACCATGGCCTCTGCCACTTTGGAGCTTGGGGAGGCCTGAAGTGGTTCTTTCTTTAGTTCTAGGGTTCTGAGTGTATTGGTGACACATGGGGTGTGTATTGTGAAAAGGGGTGAACACATCAGTGGCTTATTCTTTGTAAACATGCTGGGTGCTCAGTGAGTGAAATGAATGTGCTCTGCCCACTCCCTCGGGGCCATTGGGCCTTCTTCTTCTGCCATGAAACGCTTCTCTCCCCGGGCTGGCTGGGCAACTGAGCTGAGTCCCAGAGAAAATGCAGTGTTCCTAAGTACACCTCCCACACTCACGTTACTTCCAAGGAAAGTTCTGAAGCCCATGAACTCCTGTGTGCTCGGGTCACCATTGGGCCATGTGTCCCCTCCGCCTGAATGCAGGGAGGGGAGAGACCCCCAAGCCGTAGTTGGGACACAAGCTGCACAGCCAGGACAAGCAGGGCGAAGTAACTGGGATTCACCCTTTTAGAGTTTTCTTTCCTGCTTATTAGTATATTATGTATATTTTCTAATTGCATTATCTATTCTTGAAAAGTGTGGTTTTTCATGTAATAGTGTGTCTTAAGGATGAACTAGAGTAAATTAGTAGAGCTGGATGCAGTAATACCGATGCAGACTAAGTCACTGCACTTAGGGGACCTCAGCGTGGCTGTCAACCAACTTCTACTCACACTGTTCATCGGTGCACATACCACACACTCTAGCAAAGCGGCGGCTCCTTGCTTTAGATCCAGTGGTTGCCATTCAGAACAGTTGGCATTAAGCTGGACTGTGAGGAAAGGTTGGCTGAGCTGCCAGGATTAGATTTCAGGAGACATGCTTAATCTACATAAGAGAGCAAATTGTTTTTACATCATCTCTCCCAGCATCTATTTCTAACACATATTCATTACACTTTATTAAAGTGTTTCCTGAATGATTATGCCTGGAAGTACTTTCTAAGCAGTTTACTGGACTTGTCAGTAATACATGTATGTTTTACTTCAGCTGTTGGCAAAATTGGTAGCAACCCCCTGCCTGGTTGTGCTCTGCCCTGTCCTGCTTTATTATTCCCGGGCAAAGGATGTGATGGCAGCCAGAGAAGCTGCTCAAGTACTAGATGTTAGGACCTCGATTCTCTCAAAAACAAACAAAACAACAGACTCCAAGCACTGAATCTAACGGGAATAAGATCGAAGATGAGTGGTGCCTAGTAAGCACCCATTGAGTCAGTGGCGTTGACCACAGGAACACTTACTGGTGAGGGGTCTCAGAACTGAGTCGTAGGTAGGACACGGGCAGAACTTGGAGTGTTTAGCCAGGAGGTGAGCTGCCTTGTGAGGGAGGACGTGACGGCTTGCTTCCGATACTTGAAGGGATGTTATAGGGATGTTGGTGGCCAAGAACTTGCACATCTTTGGGATGGCTGTAGAGGACAGAAGGCTTGTTAGTGGGTAGAAGTTGAAGGTATAGGGACGAACATCTCACAACCAGTGCTGTGTGCCCTGGGACCTGGTGGGTTTTCCTCCTCTGGTAATGACCAAGCAGAGGCTAAAAGACACAAGGCTTTAGGGAGTTTGTAAGGGGGAAGTGGATTCCGAGGTCACTAAATTTCTTTGATTTTTCAGAAACTCACACTTCACCAGCTGATACCACCATTTCCCATGTGAATGGAAATGTGTGCAGTGGTGCTGTGCGGGAAAGAGGTTGCAGTTGTCTAGGATGGTTTCATGACTTCTGTTCCCGTCAGTGTCGAAGAATTAGGTGAATAGGGCAGTTCTGGACTTGATCTCACCTTTCCGTGTGGGAGTGTTTGGAACACCTGCCAAAAGACGTGCTCTTCCCTGTCTCACCGCTGGGCTAGCCAAAGGCCAGAAGTCTTCTTTCCCACAAGCATCTCTTCAGGATGTGCCACCACCCTCTGTACCTCCTTGAACTTTTGTGGTCTTGTGAGGAACTCGCTGATTTTTACATCCTACAAGAATGAATCCTGGCTGATGAATAAATCTGTTTTCCATCATCAATTGGAAACGGATTCCTACCCCTGCGTCCTTGCTCTGGATTTAATTTTCCTATAAGAATCAGCTAAGCCATTTTCCCCAGTCAGAAGATGTCCCAACTTTATCCAGCTGCCCACTGTTGGTCGGAAGGAAAACCAAAAGAGAGCGGCCAACCCTTCCTGATGACCTTGGAGGCTTTTGGGGGCCTGTCAGCCTCTGGTCCCTACATCATCTCTTCCAGCATCTATTTCTAACACATATTCATTACACTCTATGGCCAGGCACATACATGTCTGTGCTGTTACCTCCTTTGAACAACTTGATGTGTTTGAGAGCTGGAATCCTAGTCCTTCGCAGCAGGTTTCTCTTACACAGAGTGTCACCAGTGCAATAGCAAAGGAAGCTGGGAAAGGGAGAACAGATCTGGGTTCCGGTTCCAGTCCCACGTCTCGACTCGGTTGAGTCCTGTGGCCTGAGAGCCGTGGGAAGCTTCAGTGGTCATTTTTCCGAGTACCTTGGTGTGCCGCTCGGCACGCAGACACTTGGGAAAGCCTCCTCTTCCCACTCAGCATGCTCCGGTCTCCTTAAGTTGACTTCCTAATTGAATTTTCTCATTAAAACCTGCTTTCCAGAGCTGCAGGCCAGCAGTGCACTTCTGAGGTCGCAGGCGACCGGCCAGCTCTCTTTTTCTCTCCTCTCTAACTTTATTGCGGTATAATCGAAGTACAGTAAGCAGCGCACATTTAAAGCGGACAACTCGATCGTTTTTGCTTGTTTTATGATAACGTGTAACATCTGCCTCCCTGCGCTCCGTTCCTCCTGCATCTCATCTGCTCTCCTCGGCTCTCCAGCCTCAGTCAGCAGCAGTTCCAGCTGGCAGGGCTGTCACAGTGTTTCCGTAAGCATTCCCACGATCCTTTAAGTGAGGAGCGTGACCTCGGAACCATGTGCCCGGTCCCCTCCCTGACGTAGGAGGAGGTGGGAGGTAAGAACAATACTTGGATGGATGGATTCCCTGTCTGGGGCACTGCCGGAAAGCTGAGCATTCGTAGGCCATCCAAACATTGGCGTTCTCCTGGGACTCAAGGGTTAGAAGGGGAAAGTGAATTGATTTCTACCTTCATGTTAGAGGAACTTGCCCTAGCAAAACAGCCCCCGCTGCTTTTCCAAGCTCTCCTGTGGTGCCTCTCATTCGTTTTGGTCATGGAACTTATGAGCTCAGTATAAGAAAATTGGCAAACTAAAGCAAAGATGTTTTCTCTTTGTGTCATGAAGCTCTCCCACTGGTGAGTTTTGAGGCTGGCTCTGCTGAGGTCCCTGGTAAACAGCTTACTCCCTCTCCCCGGGCTGGTGGGAATATGGGGAGAATGCATTGCTGGTTTTGGAATACTAGAATGGTGTCTTGCTGTGACAGTATCGGGAACAAGTTCCACTGCCCATTGTGTTTTGTTCCTGATCACTTTTCCAGTGGTAGAGATTCTCCGTTCCATATCAAGTCTTTCAGACCGTGCAGAAGGCACACAGCTTCTCAGGCTGGCTGATACTGCATTCTGTATTTAATCACGTGACCAAGAGACAGGAAAGAATTGATGTTACTTTTTATTTCCTTTATTGGAAATTTGCAGCATCCCACTCAAAAACATCTTTAGGGAAGTGTGTCTCCTTGGGCTCAGTTGCATACTGCATGGCTTTGGCAGTAATGTAGGTGAGGAACTTACTGACCTGCGTGATTAGGATAATGATACCCCCGCCTTGAGTTGGGCAGCACCGTGTCCTCAGATTTCTCCCTGTCCTGCTCTAGAAGCAAGCTGTGAGGGCTCGAGTGGCATTTCTGATATGCCTGGAAGACCTGACTAACTTAAGGTCCCACATTACAGGACTCTGCTTTTAATGAGTCATTAGAGAATTTATATGCCTGGATGAGAAACAGTTTTATCTACCCTGGAACAGGAAAACACTATTCTGAGAAATCGAGCATTCGTATTTGTAAAGAATTGTCTTATACACCATCCTTGGAGTTCTGCTTTGTAGAGGTATGTGCTGAAACAGGCCCAGCCCAGATCACGGAGCCTCAGCTAGCCCTCCTTTGATCAAGCAGTCATGCCATCAGGCTCTGCAGGCCTCGAGGACTTCCTGGTGCTCACAGTCGCCGCCGTGCTGTGGACGCACAAAGTCCAGCACTGTTTTCTAGAGGTTGGCAGAAGGCCAGAGGCCTTTATTTTTAAATTCTAGATTATATCTACCTTTTTTTTCCTCTTTCCTCTGTTGACCTAACATGTAAAATTTATGGAGCAATGACTATGTCCCAGGTATGTGCTAAGGGCTGTGTAAGGATTACCCCCACTTGGTTCTTAAAATAACAGTATGAAGTATGTGCTCTTGTTACCTTCATTTTATAGATTGGGAAATCTGAGGTCAGAAGAGTTTAGTAACTTGTCCAGGCTCATACTGCTAGAAACTGGTAGAGTCAGGATTTGAATGCAGAGAGCTTCTTTCAAACCTGTGTTCTTCACTAGAGTGCACACCACTCCCTCATCTGCCAGTCACCTGGGCAAAGTGGATGCTAAGGAACTAGCTCCCCATCTTTTATAGACAAAGAGATGGCTGTGGTTCTGAGGACAAGAAAGGGAGCAGTGGGCTGGCTGCCAGACAGCACAGGGTAGTGGTTAGGTATGTAGGCTTTGGGGTCAGAGAGCACATGTAACCTCGCCACACAGAGTGTGTCACAGTCTTCACGTCTGACAGAGTACGAGTACCTCTTAGCATTGTGTTTAAGATTAAATGAGATATTGGCATATAAAGCTCTTAGACCGATGCCTTAATAAGTTTTAGCTATTATTTATATTAATACAATTTAAGCCCTTAAGTCTGAGCCTGCTGTGGAGTAACAACTCAGTGGAAGTTGCCTTGTTGGGCACAGCCTGCTTTAGGTGGTAGTTTGGGAGATGGTAATAATAGTACTGTTCAGTGTTTGGGGTGCTTATCAAAAATATATTTTAGAATTGGAACTTGTTGCTTCCCTTTCTTTGATCCGTTTTGCTCACTGAAGGACTTTAAGCCCCCTGCTCAGCCACAAACTTTCATGAGACGCAGCATTCAGCATTCATTATAGGATGGAAGGGAAGAAGGCTTTGAGCTTCAGAAAATGTCTTGTTGGCGAGGTGTTCACTAACTCTGAGGAAACTTGTCTGTTGATGGAGGAGTGGTGCTATTGCTTGTAAAATAGCTATTGCTATTACATTACTTGCATGCCTTCAGGGAATGTAACCGCGTTAGTGTAGGTGTTTTCATCCCATGTAGGAACATTAGAATCTTGTACCCCTGTTACTACTCTGTCAGAGCATGGTGATCATACCGATTTTTTTTGAACATTTAATACGTTTCAGGAACTGTGCTAGTTTGTGTGTGTGTGTGTGTGTGTGTGTGTGTGTGTTTACATACATATATTTTATACTATTGTCCTCAAAACAACACTGCAAGATAGGTCCAGCCCCAGCGGGTCCAGGGATCCCCCAAGGTGTGGACGGAGTTGGCGAAGAAGGAATGACATGGAAACTGGGTTCAGTTCATCAGCATAGCGAGGTTCTCCCTTCAGGATCTCCAGCGAAGTTCTGGTTAGGAACTCCAGCGAAGTTCTGGTCAGGATCTCCAACCAAGTTCTGGTGCCATGTTCTCTCGCTAGGTTCTCCAGCCAGGTTCTCCAGGTTCTCCAGCCAGGTTCAGTCACCAGGTTCTTTAGCCAGGTTCTATCCAGATTCTTTTGCCATGTTCTTCTAGGCTCTCCAGTGAAGTTCTGTAGCCAGGTTCTGTCCAGGATCTTTTGCCATGTTCTCTGGCTAGGTTCTGGTTAGGATCTGATGATTATTGTCTTGTTACATCCGTATTTATACCAGCCGATTTTAATCCTGTCAATTTCTATTACAAAGGTTAGGGCGTTTCTTATCTCCATTCCAGGGAGTAAAGATTATGTAGCTTAACTACCCTCCTGGCACTTAATTAAGGGGTTGTATCCCCTCCCTAACCTCAGGGAAAAATCCCCACCTGGGGAAACAACCTTTCTCAGAGAGGTGACCTCGGTTAAAACACATAGCGCCAAGAAGGTAAGCAAACATATTAAGAACAGTATGCCATATATGCCAGGTCCCTTGAAACAGCAAGGATGGACCGGCTCCCGGCAGTATTATTCTTCCCATTTCACAGGTGAAGGACTTGTCGAGCTCTCCACTGCTAGGAAGTGACAGATGAGGATTTAAATCCTTGACTACCCTACTTCCAGTGTTTTTGTTTGTTCGTTCATTTTTTGTTTTTTACCACCCATAGACTGGCAAGGTAGCCTGTGTTAGGTCGTAGATATAGAAGGACCTCATTTTTAGGCATCTCCCTACCTAGTGGGTCCTGATACCTGGAAGTGGGGGGTCTTTGTGACAGGTCTTTGGTTTGATTTACAAATTTACCACAGATTGTAAAACGTGGCCTTGTGCTTTTCTGCCGCCATCAGATATTAGGGCTTTGGTGTTCTATTTGGGGGTGCCCGATGGCCAGTGCTTGTTGCAGGAGTCTGTTGTATCTATGTGTGCCCATGGTAACTGTGGAGTGTGGTACCATCATACGCAGTAGCCATTGAGCTGGAAGGGGCAAGCAGAGGCTGGGGGAATCTTCCCCCTTCATAGGCATCTGAAATAGGAGCTCAGGACCCGAGGAAAGAAATAGCCCAGATGCTCTGCTTGATGCATAAACATTGTGTTCTTTTCCTCAAGCCTCCCTTTGGACATAAGCCACAAGGCAGCACTGCCCGCTTTCTAGATGAAATACTTGGATGGATGGAGCCTTTAAATGTTGCTGCTTTCCCACCAAGACTCGTCCATTTGCACTGTTTGCAGGTGGGATCCACGGTCTCCCCCACACCTTTGGAAGCCATGTGCAGGGTGTGATTGGTATTAACCTGTGGCCAAACGTTACAGATTTCATCCAGGCCACCTTCTAAATCAGTTTCGGGGAAGGTTTACGTGAATTGGCTTCTGTTAGGAAAAAGGGAATTTACTTTTCTTAGCTGTTGTCAATGAACATATAGGTGATGTTTTTTCCAAACTGTTTATTTTTTTTAAACTTTGGAATACGGGGACACTCTGCTTTCATGTTCTTTGACTTTCAAGAAAGGCGTCTTGAATTTCTTGTGCCATCAAGGTAGACATGGACAGCATGTATGGCATCCATTGAAGATGTCTTGGAATTGCCCTTAGTAATGTGTCTGACTACCAGTTGACAAAGTGGAGGGGTTAGTCACTTGTTACATGAAACCAGCCGGGATCACGCAGAGGCAGCAGCTGTAGACATCTGTGAAACATTAATGATCAGACCATAGGTAATGGCGCCTTGCGGGTCATCTGAAGGGGTCCGGGAAGCCGTCAACCAGAGAAATGTCTAAAAAGGCTTCAGTGTTTTTGAGAAATCCACCCGTCACTGGGAGTGTTTGTGAGAATAGAGTCTGTAATTCATGGTGACAGGTGATGTCAGAATTTGGGAGTTGATAGAGTTGATCATAATTTGCCCAGCCTGGGGGAAGATGCTCACTGTCCCTTTCTGATTTTGTGAACTAGCAAGTTGTTCTCCAGAAGTCATTTGAAATTAATTTGATGTTAGGTTGGGTTGTTTAACACTCTGTAGGGACTGTTTGGTCACAGGAAGCAGACCTGCGAATTTGTCATTCAGTGCCCAGGACCTGGGACAAGTCACTTAACTTTTCTGAGCTGTGGTTTACTTATCTGTAAACTGGGATAGTAGTGCCCATCTCATGGAGCTATTTGTGAGGCTCTCCCAAAACCCACCCGTGCCTGCCTGGTTTATGGTATGCCCTTAGCAGCTGTTAGTTTCTTTACTCCCCTTTCAGAATTTGTTTGCATTTTGGACACTTAGTATTCTTGATAAAAACAATTAATTTGGAAAATAAAATTATATAGATGAGATGTAAGTATTCGTTAACATAGTGTAGCTATATTCTTAAATTTTTGACTTATGATTACACAATCAAGAAATTTGTTTTCTGGTCCTGGTTCATTTGCTATTTAGTGATATGATAAGTCTTAGTTATGGATTAGTCTGGGTCTTGGTTTTCTTTATTTTAAAAAGTAGCTGCTGCTGTCCTGGTCAGTTTGGCTCAGTGAATAGAGCGTTAGCCTGCAGACTGAAGGGTCCCGGGTTTGATTCCGGTCAAGGGCATGTACCTCGGTTGCAGGCTCGATCCCTGGCCCTGGTTGGGGCATGGGCAGGAAGCAACCAGTCGATGTGTCTCTCTCACTTAGATGTTTCTCTCTCTCTGTCTCTCCTCTCCCTTCCACTCTCTGAAAATCAATGGAAAAATTTCCTCTGGTGAGGATTAATAACAAGAAAAAAAGAAATTGCTGTTTAGATGGTTTCTAAAGTCCCCTTTAGCTTAACATTTCTGTGGTTCTGTGATTCTGGAGAGGTAGAGGGAGGCACACCCAAGATAAAATGCTCACTCGCCCAGCTGGCTCCTTAGCAGAGCCAAGAACAGTGCGTGAGAAATCTGGCAGGCAGCATCCGGAGCAATGGATTTGTCAGTTGTCATCTGACCTGGGTGTTTCCTTGCGCAGTCATCCCCTCTGCTCTGCATGGCAGAATCATAAAAAGCAGCAGAAGTTGCTTGTAGGCTGAGTGCTGATAGGGAACCAGGTTTCAAGGCTTGGGACAGGGGTCAGCACGCTTTCTGGGGTATCAGTGAGGTGGACAAGGGTGGAGGATGCAGGAGGAAACGGGCACCTGCTTGTAGGGGAAGCAGAGCACCAGCTAACGCCAGTGCTTCCTGCTGCCTCCCCTTGCTGCGCAGTGACGCTGCTTTGCTCGCACAGTTGTGTCTCCTTCACACCCTGATTGCTAACCCCTTGCAAGAATGTTTGCCTTCCACCCAGTTTACCAGGTAAACTTTGATCCCGGAACACAGAGAAACTGCTCTGTGTTCTGCAGAGATTTGTGGGCCATAAACGTTGAATTTGCTCCTTTTTCTAACCCACACTACAGCATGAGCTCCACCGCCTGAGCGTGATTCATTTTGGGTCTTTCACTCCCTGAAGGGATGTGTAAGGGAAAAATCAGCTGATGGCTGTTGTAGTACTCCACACAGAGCCTGTATGGAGGTTGCTAAGTTTTGCTCCCGGATAAATACACCAGGGAAAGAGGCGGTTGGAAATTCTCATTGCTGGGTGGGGTGTTGCGGTAGTTTGGGGACTCTGCTAGGGCAGTCCCATTTGTCTGGTTTCGACGGTCTCAGATGGGCTTGGGAACACCAGTAAATAGGGAGAAGGTGAACGGGTGGAAGTATTTCTTGGTGCCATCCTGGCCTGGAGAGATGGGTCAGAGGGCTTCTGAAAGAAAGCTGAACAAGGAGAGAACAGTACAGAACAGAACAGAAACAAAGGGAAGAACTTGGTCAGCTCTTACTCTTTTCTGCCCAAAAGGTTCTCTCCCTTCCTCTCCTTTTGGCTGTAGGGGCTCCATTAGTCCCATGCACTCCCTCGTGAACAGGGCAGGGCATGGTGTGGGGTGAGAGTTGTGGAAGTCTGCCCTTCTTTGTTGGTGCTTAATGACTTGGAAACTGAAATAACACCCCGCCTACCTTTCTAGAGACTCCTGGCAGCCTAAATGGAAAACCTGCGTCAAATGAGCAAAATATCAGGGAGGAAAGGGCCCTTGAGCACCCAGCATCGTTTATGTGAACAGCCTAGCAGATAAGCCATATGCTTTTCACTCAGGGAGAGTCCTGCCATTTATGGCGGTTGGACTGGAGGGACCCCTTTCGGGTCAGACACCGTGCCAGACGCATTACCTCATTCTCAGTGGCCCAGCAAGGTGGAGAGTGTTGTTAGGCCTGTGTTTTAAAGTTTTAAAAACAGAGGCTCCAAGGGATTAAGTGGTGACTTGCTTAGTCCCACCCTGCAGGGTGAGTGGGAGAATAAGAATTTTTATGATTAGATCACATCTGTGCCTTTTGAGTCTTAGATTTTGAGAAAGGGATGAAAGCTGTGTGCCCTTAACCTTGAATAAACATGCGTACACACACACACACACACACACCACCTTCACACGCTGTCAGGGTGCTGACCGACAAATGTGGGGCTGTGATGCTGGTCCCCAAGTTATGTTAGGAACCTACAGTTTTTTCCTTCTCACAAAGTCCTTTCTTTTTTTAAAGAATAGTTTTCTAATTTCAGAACTCGTAGTAGATTAGAAGCAACATATTAGATGAGTGTAGCTGACAGCCTGACAGGCAGAAAGGTTTAAGAAGCAGATACAAGGCCATGTCCCAGGCTGCATGATCTGGAAAGTCACTGGGAGGAGTTCCCAGCTCCTCGGTGATAATGGAATAGCTGGCATGTCAGTCATTCTGAGTGTAGAGTATGTTGGCATCGTCCTTCTTTCCTGCTGTTATCTTCTGCTGCCTTCTTCCCGAGGTCACGAGCCCCTGGAAGGCTGGGACCATGTCTGAACAGTTCAGCTTTGTGTCCCCAGTGCCTACCCCGACACTCACACTGTTGCTCAGTGCCTGCATCAAGTGGAAAGGTAGCATGAGGTATAGTAGAAACCTCAACATGAAGATAGGGGTTCAAGTGTTAATTTTGCCACTGACTACATGACCTTGCACAACTTTCTCTGAACCTCGTTATTCATCTGTAAAATGAGGAATGAGGCTTCAAGGTTTGGGTGAACTTGAAACGTCCATCCAGATCAAAATTTCTTGATCCTGGCAAAATATTTTGTAAAGCAGTGACTTGTAAAGTGAATACATTTTCATGGTGACCAAAGTGACATTGACTCAGCCACCGCATTGTGTACTGTAAAATGCTTAATTTAATGTTGAGTGGTTTTCACCTCCATTTTTGAAAGATGACATTTGCCCGGCCATGGTGATTTACAGTAGACTCCAGAAGGTTAAAGGAGACTTGACCTGACACATGGTCTTTCTCTGTGGCTTTGATTCACTGGATAGAGGGTATTGGGTTTTCCCATGGGAACGGAAAGTCACCAGAAGGGAATGCTTGTGTTTGTGCTTGGTGAGCCGTCTCCCTCTGTGCGGCTGTCATCACTGCGCCCCTCCCAGAAGATGCAATCAGAGGGCATTCGGTGGAAGGAACACCTTCTTTTTATTAGCACAAACTACAGTTTTCCAGAGTGACCAGCAGATGAATGGTTGTCTGGGCTGGCCAGTGAATCTGCTCCAAATAGCCCCCAGCACAAATTGTTCCCCAGCCACATGGCAGAGAGCAGATTCAACTTTTAAACAAAGTTGCTTGTTGGGTCACAGATTATACAAGGCAAACCATGCTAAGTTAGACCCCATAAATTTGTGATAAATCAGCCTGGGCTCCAGCAAAGTTTACCTTTGTGCTGTCTGTGAAGTATTTGCTGAGCCTCTAGGGAATGTAAACCAGTAAAGGTCCCAATGAACTTGAGAACAAACTGTAAAGGCCCCGAAGCTTTGGTTGGTTGTTTATGTGTAGACAGATGCTGTTAAGTACAGATCCGCCACAACCAGTCACTAGAGCAGGCCAAGCCGGACTTCTGCTCGGAAACCCGAGCAGTCGGAGTTACTGCTTGTCCTTGAAATTACAAGCACTGTTTTTAAAAAGCACATTCATGGAGTTTCCTCAGAAAATTAAAAATGGAACTGCCATTTGACCCAGTGATCCCACTTCTAGGAACATATCCTAAGAAACCCGAAACACCAATCAAGAAGAATGTATGCAGCCCTATGTTCATAGCACAGTTTACAGTGGGGAAACTGTCCCTCCTTATTCTTTGACATCCTAACAAGGACTCATTTTGTATTTTATTTTTTATTTTTCTTTGCCATATGAATCTCGACTACACCATCAGTTCCTGAAGACAGCAACTTTGTTATGCTCACCATTCAACATCCCAAACAGTGTTTGTCACCTAGGAAACACTCAAATAATGACTAATTGAACGGCAGAGGATTCCGGAGTGAAGTGAAATGGTCATTCTTTTACTATTTACCTTTCAACCTGGAAAACACCACCAGTGAAGGTGGAACTGGTAAAGTTCATTTTTTGAAGGAGGTGTCCAGGGTCAGGGTGGATTTTGAAGGAGCCATCCCTTGCAGAGCCCTTAGTCACAGGGTGACAGGATACAAAATGAGTAGGAAGTAAATGGTTAGAAGTAACCAGGGTGGGGAATCCCAGGGGAAAATGGACTCATGAAGAAGCCCAAATCAGTGTACTATGAGCTATGTCTCGTCTCTGCACCTTCTGTGTCCCATTCTTGTACACGCCGCACAGCCTTCTGATTCTTTGCTATTTTGTGGGTGGTTCCTTGAGGGTTGGAACTAGGTTTCCTTCTTTGGGCCTAGTTCGGGCCTGACTCACAGGGCTTGGCACTCAAGGCATGGTTGTTGAATTGAAACCTAGTTGCAGGCCTTCAGGGGGCTATTGAAGGGCAGGACAGGTGGGACGCTGTGGTTGCATCTGCACTTGCTGTAGGATATAGGACCCATCCAGAAGGACTCTAGCGGCCGTCTAGCCCAAATCCTAGGCCACAGGGTTGTCTCACAGACATCAAGTGACAGGGTAGACCTTGGACTTAGCTTATGAATCCCATTTCTGTCTTTGCCTGTTCTTGTTTTTATTTTTTAATTTCTTTATTGATTAAGGTATTACATATGTGTCCTTATCCCCCCATTACCCCCTGACCCTCCCTGATCATGCCCTCACCCCCCTGGTGTCTGTGTCCATTGGTTAGGCTTATATGCATGCATACAAGTCCTTTGGTTGATCTCTCCCCCCTTACCCCCACTCTCCCGTACCTTCCCTCTGAGGTTTGACGGTCTGATCGATGCTTCTCTGTCTCTGGATCTGTTTTTGTTCATCAGTTTATGTTGTTCATTATATTCCATAAATGAGTGAGATCATGTGATATTTATCTTTCTCTGTGTTTTTATTTTTTAGTTATCTTGGAAAAAATATTTAGTGAAGTAAAACAATGAAAATGAAACAGAGTAGAGAGCCTAGAAATAAACCATTCATATGTGGTCAATTAATTTACGACAAAGGAGCCAAGAATGCACAATGGAGAAAGGATGGTCTCATCAATAAATGGTGTTTGGAAAATCGGACAGCCATGTGCAGAAGAATGAAACTGGACCCCAGTCTTATGTCATACACAAAAATCAACTTAAGCATTTTTTTAGCTAATAACCATAAAGGAACATAACATATATGTAAGACTTAGCATCATGATATGAAACGCTCAAATCCAGCATTTTATGCAAGATCTACATGAATATCAAATTTTATTTTCCCCTAGTGCCTTTTCCTCTTAAAACTACTTTTCTTACTCTTCTGAACTTTATATTTATCATTCCCTTGTCTTAGCTAATAAGGAAAAAAAAGCCTTGCTATAGTCGTTTCAAATACACACATACACACACGTGTGTGTTTATATCTAAATTCTAGTTCAGTATGTCTTGTTTTTGAGCTTTATAAAAGTGGCAGCATCCTAGCTTGCTTCCTCACTCCCACCATCAGTCTATTTCTGGGGTCACTCGTGTTGATGCATGGACCTTAGATCATCCATGTTTTCCTCATTCTCTTGTGCCATTTCCTGTTTGGGCCCCTCAGGATTTGGGATGACTCCCACACAAAAGGTTCCAGTTAACTCTAATTTTAACTTTTTACAAGCTGTCATTAAGTTTTCCCATGTTGCTTGCCTTATGGGAAGCTTTTAGTCATTTACTAATTTAATGAAAATTAGATATCCTTAACCTTAGAAATTTGTAGTGAAATATTGCCAATTAAGATTAATTGGGATTAATGCAAAATAGGAGTTAAACCACTTTGCAGCTTTCAGCTAGGTACAGAGGGCTGTCTGGAAGGAAGCCTTTACGAGCGCTGGCATGTGGGGTGAGGCTGCCATCAGCATATTGAGCTTGGCAGTCTGAACGGGCTCTGTGGAGGGTTAAAGCAATGTCTTTTCCTGTTGGTCTTCTCTGGCCAAGTTACAGCTTTTCTTTTCCTAGGTAATGCACTGCTCACCTTCTAGTTGATCCCTTCTAAATCCCAGTGTGTTCTGGATTTAAGCTTCAGTGTAGCTAGGCTTACTTTGTCTAAATTTCTATTTTAGTTCTCAGGAAGATTGTTAATATCCAAGTTCAGAATATTTCCAAAGACCAGATGTTTTTAGGAGTTGTAAATGGTCTGCGAATTAGAATTGTATGTGCAATTTTTCTGTGGCCTTAGCTTTGATTGTTTTAAACCAAGGTTTCTCAAACTTGACTCTACTTACATATTGGGCCAGGTCGTTGGCATCTTTCCTGTGCATTGTAGGGTATTTAGAAACATCCCTAGTCCCTACCCATGAGATGCCAGTAGCTTCCCCCCTCCCAGTGATGACAATCAAAATGGTCTTTAAACATTGCCAAATGTCAGTGAGGGCTTGTGGCAAGGGCAAAATCAGCCCCCGTAAAAAAAACACTAGTTTACACCTTCCAAAAAAGTTTTAGGTTCACAGCAAGAAGGTACAGAGGCTGCCCATATAAACCATGTCCTCACACATGCATAGCCTCCCCTGTGGGTTTGGACAAATTTCTAATGACACATATCCACCATGTATAGTGTCATACAGAGTGGTTTCACTGCCCTGAAAACCGACTGTGCTCTGCCTGTTTATCCCTGCTTCTCCTCCAACCCTTGGCAACCACTGATCTTCTTACTGTCTTTATAGTTTTGTCTGTTCCAGAATGTTATATGGTTGGAATCCCACATTAAGTACCCTTTTAAGATTGATACATTAATATTTCACTTAGTAATTTACATTTAAGTTTTTTTCATGGCTTGATAGCTCATTGCTTTTTTCTTATTTTTAAATTTTACTTTCAATTACAGTTTGCATTCAGTATTATTTTGTGCTAATGTCAGGTGTACAGCATAATAGTTACACAATCAAATACTTTACAGAGTGTTCCCCCTGATATTTCCAGTACCCACCTGGCACCATAAATAGTTACTATAATATTATTGACATTATGGCAGCTCATTTCTTTTTTGGGTACAAACCAAAGAGTGCTGTTGAATTGTATAGTAAGAATCTGTTAGTTTTGTAAGAAACCACCAAACTGTCTTTGAAAGTGGCTGTATCATTTGCATTCCCACCAGCAGGGAATGAGAGTTCCTTTTGCTCCACAATCTTGTCAGTATTTGATGTCAGCATTTCGTGTCAGCATTCTGGATTTTGGCTATTCTTACAAGTGTTTAATGGTATCTCATTGTTAATTTACATTTCTATGATGTTAAGCATTATTTCATGTATATTTGCCTGTATATCTTCTTTGGTGAGGTCTTTAGCTCATTAGTTTATACTTTTTAACTAGCCTACTTGAATGATTTAAGGTTTTCTATTCTTGCACAACTATGGGTTTGAACACCTACCTCCAATTTAGAGCAGTAGGAAAGGCTTCGGGGTTGGGTTGACTGAGGTGAATGTTATAAAATATTTTTTATTTTAGAACATTTAAGACATATATTTGCATACATACAGAAACATACTGCTATGAATTAAACAGTTCACAGGTATTAACTAAATCATTGCAAGAACCCTATGAAGTGTATGCTTTCTATTTTATGAATAGAGGCTTGTAGAGACTAACAACTCTGCCCAAGGCTATAAGTTAATGAATGGCAGAATTGGGAATGGAATATGTCTCACTAGTGTCAAATCAGCTGGTCTATGTTCTCGACCTTAGAAATGGTGTTAAAATGTCTTCCCATGCCAGCGAGCCATACGCATGTCACCGTGGCCTTGGCTAGCATAGAAGGCATGGCACAAGTAGGAAATTCATGGTTGCTACAATGTTTTGTTAAGCAAAACAAGTGCTACAAAATTTCTGGTGTGTGTGTGTGTGTGTGTGTGTTTGTATGTGTTTGTATGTGTTTCTTTGCAGGTAGCCAGTGTGTTGTGGGTCCCAGAATAAATTGTCACTGATAACCATCTTGAGCAGGGGATGAGTCCCTCCCCCCCTTTTAAAATAGCCTGCTGTATATGCCATATTAGTTACCTGAAAATGAAATTGCTTCCAGTTAACTTAATGTATTATGTCTTTGGTGAATATAAAGTAGATCCTTGTCCCTGAGCCTGTTTAAAGTTATATATCAGGAGTGTAGATGGTCATAGTCAAAGGTTGTATTTCATTACAGCCAAACATGGCATTTCCAGGATTACTTTGTATATTTTATGAGGATTCCTTAGCTTCTTGATTTAGGGCTTTTAAAAAATCCTGAGATTTGCCTGACCAGAGCAGAATCAGGATACAGATCAGATAGTGCTTCTGACCGGTAGTGTTGGGGGCTCCGTCTGCCTTCTGTGTACTCCTCAGAGTCTTGACCATTTTACCTGGCCCACCTTTCTCACCTTATTTCTTGTTGGTCCTCCTGAGGTCTGGCCTTCTTGTTACAGCCCACTCTGCACTGAATTTACTTTGCACTTTACCAGTCTTGCCCCCACTTAATTGTTCCTTACCATTCACTACATATTTGTGGTGACTGGCACAGGGTGGCTCTCAGTAAATATTTGCATCATGAAATTAAATGAAGAGAGTTCTGTGAAGCACACAGGGCTGAAAGAAGGTGCTCGGTAAACGAGAGCAATCTTTATCCTCCCAGGCCCCCTGCGCAGCAGTGACGCCAGTGTATTGCCTTGTGGCCACTTGGCCAGCTAGTGTGACCTCTTGGCTGTAAGTGGTTTGGTTCAGGTCTTTGTCTGTCTTGCAAGGGCCTGGCACCAGGGAAGATGTCCCAAGCTTTAGTGAATGACTGAAGCACTGAACCTTTGTGTGCATTTTGCTGCTTGTTCTTTGCCTGCCTTTCTCCTTGGCTTGGAGCTCATCAAGGAACCTGGCCCGGTGGTGCTACCTAATGTTACCTGTTTAAATCCAGGTTATAGCAAAGCATAGAGCTTAGTCTGCTATTCGAGCATGCTGACTGCAGAACCCATCGGGAGTTAATACATCTGCATCTCCCATGGTCTGCTGAAAAGCCAATGACACTTTGATGTGGGTAGAACAGGGTCACTTTCTGAACTCTCTGGCCTGCTTCCCACTTCTTTGCTTGTCTTTTGGACGCCTCCACTTGAGACAGACACTGCTATCAAAGAGAGACTAGCAGTGTCCCTCCAGGAGACGGGACCGAGGGCCCACTGCAGGCCTGCTTGGTCTTAGCATACCCTGAGCAAGCTGAAACTGCAAAAATGTTGTTAAAAGAGGGTTTTTGGTGTTTCTGTTGGCAAAACGACTTAGACACTTTTATTTCTTTTTTCACAGAGTGATCAGCAGCTGGACTGTGCCTTGGACTTAATGAGGCGCCTGCCTCCACAGCAAATTGAGAAAAACCTCAGTGACCTGATCGACCTGGTACGTGCCTTGTTCATGTGGCTTCATCTGGGGCTAGGGCTCATAATTGGTCGCTTTAGAGTACCTTTTCCCATGCAGAATCAAAACACACAGGAAACCTGTCTCTCCAGCCAGACACCACCATGACGTGCCTCCAGACAGAGAAGATGGGTTTCATAGGGTTGTCTTCATTCAGCACCCTCCCCCGTGTTAATATGCCCAAGGCAGGAGTTCTGAAGTTGATTACAACCTGTCTCCTCCCCCCACTGGCTTGTTTTCAGTTTCTAGAAGCTCACCTTTAGGCACGAAGAAGAGGTGGCCACACATGCAGCGAGCAGTCAGCAGTGGGTACAGGCTTTAGTAGTCTCTCTGCCACAGTGGAAGTTCCCACGCCCAAGCAGCATGAAAATCTACCCTGGGGAATGCTTGGGTGGCTTCACTTCTAGTTTGAAACGGCATAAAACACAAAAGTCAGTTTTGGAAGAGAGTTCATCACATCTATTTTTTTAATATTTAATTTTTTTGAGGTTCAAAATCATCGTTCTTAAAATGATGCCTCAGATTAACTGTCACCATAATATTTTTTGAAATGCTCAAAAGTATTAAAAAATATCTGTGAAGCTATGGGAAATATTCAAAAAGGTAAAATAAAATAAAATCAGGCCCCTAGAGGCCAACTGAGTTACTGCATCGTTTGGCCAGTGAGTTCTAGCCTTGGAACCTGAGCCCTGAATCCCAGTCCTCTGTTCTTTTCCTCTGTCCCATGTCTTCTTGAATATAATTATCAGTTGCCAATCCTGGCTCGTTGGTGAGGTTTGAAAACTTGTTCATGTGCTGTAATGATATATTTAATTTCATTGCATGAATTCCAGAATAGTTTTACTAGGGAAAAAATGTGAATTGCAGGAGATGCATGTCATTCACCAGTCAGACTCTTCACAGTGGTCTGGAAGGTCCAGAGTGAAGCTATTTTATGTTTATAGGGACACAGACTCCCAGGTTAGAGGCAGCTGTATGAGACAGAGTGGAGCCTGTTGAAGATAGCACGTGAACTTGCTATCTTTTGTGTGTAATAATTCAGGAAGTGGGAAGAAGGAGGTTTCTTGAGGTAAATGATCCAGACAAGAAAGCCAGCTATATAAGTGCTTGTGATGGCGGTGAAGAGGAAAATGGAAAATATGATGGGTCCTGTTGGACAAGTACATTCTTTAGATGAGTATTAAAGAAAGAAGGTTGAATGTGATGCAGATAAACCTTCTATATGTTCAGAATCGGGGATCACAAACCAAGAGCCAGGGAGGTGACATAAAACACTGAAGTGGACTTCGTGTAGACAAGGGGTCTGGCTGGCAGGCTCCATCTGAGAGCAGTGGCCCCTCTGCTCCAGGCACGTGGTGCCCTGTGGGAATATGGTGTCTGTTGCTTGTTTTCAGATTTTTCTGGAGGAGCTGTACATTTGGAGTTATATGTAATATATCCTGGTTTTTAAACATCGGCCCGAACATTGGATTGGTTAGATCTGATTTTGTGTAGAATTTGGGCATGTGTCTAGGAAATGTGAGTTGTGGGGACAGGGGTCAGAGAAAACAGTCTGTGTTGGGAAATAATGAAATAGAAAGTTGGATAGGTAGGAGGTGTCCTTGAAAGTCAGAAGGAGGGTTTTAATTTGATGTGGTGCTAATTGTCACCACCAGCCCCCTTACCGAGCTTTGTAGCAACACTTGTGCTAAGCAGTTTACCTGTGTGTCTGTGTTTAACTCTCAACAGTGCTATAAGGCAGTATTACCAGATGTAGTCTAGAAGTGCTGTATGTCTGCCTTTTTCTCGGTTGGAGGGTTTTGGTGAATCATATGTGGAAGAGGTGGGCAAAGGTTGAAGGTAAGATCAGATCCCTAATTTGGTCGGCTGCAGAGGCTTCTTTTTCTTTTAAACTCAGCATGAAAGTGTGCTTAGCGGAGTTTAAGTTTAGTTTGCCCATTTAGTTATGACTGTGTTTTAGAAATAAACCAAACATAGGATGGATGATGAGCAAAATTTTCTCAGTAGACTCTTCTTGGTGTTTAACAGGCTATTTTGTTCTTATGGCTACCGAAGTGTTTTACTGCAGCTGTGTATTTTCTCTGTGATTCCCTCGTCATCCTTCATTTCAGAGATGTGCACATTGCTGCTTTTATGGAAACCTGGTCGGCTGGTTCCCTTGCTGCATGTGCCACTTGTCCTTGGGCTCAACAGGAAATTGCAGCATTGATGGTGAATGAAGGAGCCATCTTTCACCTTTGCCAAATACTGGGTGGGAGAGATCAGCCCTGAGGTTGAGTTTGCAGGAGGAGGCTCGAACCCAGGTTGAAGAGCCACACTGTGTCTATCCCTGATACATGATGTTGTATGCAGCCACTGCCTTTCTACATTTAACTTTGTCTTCAGTAGAATGTGGCTGGAAAGGGGATGGAGGCAGGTGTAGGTTGTGGGAACGAGCTGGATACTTTTATTTATGTTACCATTTCCTTGACTCTCCGTAATGTATATATGACCACTTCATCTTTTTTGGGTGATTTAGACTCTGAGGAAGAAGCCAGGGTGGTGGTGTGGCTGAGTAGCACCAGGAATCCCGATTTCTCCTGCTGGGGTAACTCTGCTGGGTACTTTGGGTCTGATCATTTACACTTAGCGACAGGTTAAATATGGTGTGTTTTCCTGATGTGTCAAGTCTTACCTGTTTGGGGAAAACTGTTAAATAATTTAATTCATTAGTAATCTAAGTATTAAAAATGATGTATTGGAGAATAATTTAAAATTCACATAATTAAAATGCCCGGCCGTTGTGTGGCTCAGTGCTTAAACGTCGACCTATGAACCAGGAGGCCATGGTTCAATTCCTGGTCAGGGCACATGCCCAGGTTGCTGGCTCCATTCCCAGTGTGGGGCGTGCAGAAGGCAGCCGATCAATGATTCTCTCTCATCATTGATGTTTTTATCTCTTTCTCTCCCTTCCTCTCTGAAATCAATAAAAATATATTTTTTAAAATTTTCACATAATTAAAATAAAAACACCTAGAGCAGTGATGGCGAACCTTTTGAGCTCGGCATGTCAGCATTTTGAAAAACCCTAACTTAATTCTGGTGCCGTGTCACATATAGAAATTTTTTTATATTTGCAACCATAGTAAAACAAAGACTTATATTTTTGATATTTATTTTATATATTCAAATGCCATTTAACAAAGAAAAATCAACCAAAAGAGTTCGTGTGTCACCTCTGACACGCGTGTCATAGTTTCGCCATCACTGAGTCCTAGAGACTTGAAAGACATCCTTTCTTAGAGCCAGACCACTTAGGAGTGTTCACTTTTGCTGGAGAGGCACTGACTTCCCCTCACCTGTTGTCTGGAGGCCAGCCTTGGGCCCCATCTACCTGCTAAGGCTAAACAAGAGGCCATAATAGACTCCCATCATCCAGAATGGCCTGGGGAATCGGTGTTCTCATTAATTTTTTTAAATATGAAGTATGATGAATGTTCAAATGGAAATGAAGCATGACTTTTCAGCGAATTAGGATCTGGTAAAGCACGCCTCATTAAAGCTGTATTGACATGCTTCAGAAGCCACTTTTGATTAATGATCTGCTTCAGGTCCTTGTTTTGCACTGAGGTATATAGGAGCATTTGGCCTGGTTTTGTACTGGATCCTATGACCAGTCCTAGAACTTACTTCTTTGAATGTTTTCCTTTAATCATTGTTTTTCTTCTATTTTCCCTGGGAATGACAGGTGTGGGGTTTTTTTTTTAACTGGATTTGCAGAATTCTCTTATTCTTGTAAGAGTTGGTCTGTGCTGAGTGTACTGCTGTGGCTCTGAGGTTCACTTGCAGTTTTAGTTTCTTCCCAAAGCTGTAATTTCAGAAAACTCACACTGTTATGGGTCCGTCAAGCAATGTATTCGGGCCTTTGTTTCATGTAATCTGGGATCAGTCAGATGTTTTTAAAGCCGCTAATGCACTGCTCGGTGCAAATTGCAATCATTCCTCCCATGCTCACCTGCCTAAAATAATGAAGGGGAGGTAGTTGTTTTCAAGAAAAGTCTCCAATTTTAAGACTGACAAGAATGTTAGGATTTGCCAGCATTCCCCATGAAGGGAATGGCCTCTCTCAGATGTTGGAGCCAGAGAACTGTAGGCAAATGTACCCAGTCCGCCAGTGGTCCGATTACAGTGTGGTATTAAAGAGAAATGTGGCGTGTGCTTGGCAGCTAGGCCAAGGCAGCCCAATTTATCATGCCGGATCAGCTTGCTTTTTTTCTTTTCTCTTTCCAGCATCAGAACTTTTGCGGCCTTGGGATTATAATGCTTACTCTGATTGGTGGGAAATGACCTCCTTTTGCAGATGGCCCAAACATCATTTCATTACACATTAATCCCGTTGTACTAGAGTAAAGCCCACCGAAACCCATTGTTAAGCTGATTCAAAAATACGCACAGGTCCATGTGGGCCAAGAATCCTGTGATGTTAAGATGCTCCCTTGGCTTCCTAAACTTTGACCTTCTAAGGCTTTGCTCTACACATTGGCAGCAATAGCTGGGGTATATTTTGAGCCCTGAGCTGAGGAAGGAGTTTGTTTCTGCAAATTGGCACCCAGCAGGCCCTCCATCCTTTGCCTTATTAAGAGCAAACCAAAAATAGCCCTAAATCTGTTTAACTAGGCAGAAAGTCTCTACTTGTACTGGTCACTTCATTTTTTAATTCCTTTCTTTGCTATAGTCACCCAGAGGTCCAGCTCTTGGGTGTCCCCAGACTTTGGGGACGACATCAGCATTGGAAAAGCACCCAAGCCAGACTTGCAGGCTGAAGGTGAAAAGAGACATCCCGACGCTCTGACCAGGGAGGGAGTTGACAACTTGATCAGTTTTCATTTCTGTATATTCCTCTTTTCAGCAGCCAGAGTTGCCCTCCAGAAATAGAAAGGGCCAGCTGGGCACAGGGCTTGCACTGCCAGCCTCAGCAGTACCTTTACTTTGAACAGCTCGCAGAAATTGTCCACCTCTAGTCCAGGTAGCAAAGGAGCAGGAGGCCCTGACAGATCAGAAGGCTGGAGTGCACGGGGTACACTTAGGCCTTGGGGCTCAGTGAGCAAGTGGGTGGAGACACAGCTTCGCGTCTAAGAACCTGCTCTTTGTGAACTCGCACTCATTATGACTGGTTGGTAAAATTAAGGCTAATAGTATATTTAATAGTTCATTAGTATTACTGATTGTCTGATTTCTGCTAAACATGGGTACTCAGATTTCAGACTCTAGTAGGTGAACCAACGAAACCTGGAAATTATTTTTCCCATGACTGCTGTGTGGAATATGGTATCAAACTCAGTTCTGTTCCCAGGTGATGAAGACGTGCTGGCTCTTGAGGGTCTTGAAGGCCAAATGTGATGTGGTTTAGTTCAAGTGTGAGCAGTGAAACTAAGAGCATTTCCTTGCTTAGTTTCCCCATTGTTATCACCATTTAAAACAGTCTCTACCAGCATTTTTTCCTCCTTAATTTCAGACGCAACATCTAAAATACCTTTTCCTTTCCAAAGGGGTCTTAGCCGAAGTGGGTGAAAAGTTCATGGATTCAGTGGACATTTACTAAGCACCTCTGAGTGAGGTACTTGCTCACCCCGGGAGGAAATGCAGCCTTTATTCCTTGGCTCCCCTTTCACAGGAAAAAAAGAAAAAGATCGGGAATCCTAAAACTTGATCCCTGATAGAATGACTTCGGTTGGATTCTCTCAGCCCCTTGGTCTTCCCAATGACTGTCGAGCTACAGAACCAAGATATTCTTTCTATGTTTGACATCTATGTGCTAGACACACCATTCTAGGTGCTGGGGGCGCAAGATGAAAGGCCTTGCTCCATAGTGTGTGCATTTAGTGGGGAATTCAGGGAAGATTTTTCTAGAAGAAGGAAGACTTGGCCATGGTCATGCCCTCTGTTATCTGTTGAACAGATACCTAGCAGGCATATTTGTCTTTGAGTAAAGGTGTTCTAGGCTCTGTAGTGGTGGGCCCAGTCAGCACAAGCTTTGCTGTCTCTTCTGACTTGTTTCTGGCCACCTTTCACTTGGCCTCTTACTGCTTCTCAGATTCTTTCCCCAAAGTATTCTTGACAACAGAGGGGAGCAAATATATGTGTGGAGTTTTGGGGGCAAATCCAAAGTGGCTGCCTCAGTGGATAATTTTGTTTAGTCTTTTAAAAAAATTGTGTTCCAATTCATTACATGCCCATATGCAAGAGATTTTAATATAAAAAGAATGCTTTTCCACCAACTCAAGTTGATGCTCCAGAAAGCTGGGCCCTGTCCCCTGGGACATGGCTTTGCCGAGGCTCATGACGCACAGCACTGATGCACATGGCTGGTGCCTGTGGAGCCAAGGCCTGCTCTGTGGCCCTGCCAGGCCAGGAGGAGTCTGTGCTGCACCCCATTTGCTGTACCTAGGGAGGTGCCCTGTGGGGTTCCGTTGGAAGTAGGGGAACTTGGCTTCCCTTCTCCCATTTGTCAGAGAGTTTGCCGGAAAGTGTTCTCTCCTAGGCTGGACACTGTCTCTGGAGCAGGAGCAGGGGAACGGATTGAATAATTGGTAATTATGCAACAACCCCTGCAGCCTCTGTTGGACTTGTGTTCCCCAGCTTTCCTACAGGCGACAATGCCGCAGTCCCCTTTACCAGGGAAAAAGCATTCCAGCCAAGGGCCTCCAGCAGGATTTTAATGAACTCCATTCCTTGGAAAGTTGTGGTGAGCCTTGTCATGCGAGCCTTCGCTCTCTGAATGGACTGCAGCTGTGGTGACTACAGCCGAGAGAGCCAGAAAGCAGACCCCTGGACCGACGTGCTGACCTGGCCCTCTGCTCCCACGCAGGTCTGCCACCGGAGGGACAGGCCTTTCATGACCCACCCTGTCGCTGAGGCGAGGACCCTGCCAGCTAATGGTGCAGTCTCTGATTTGTGTCAAGGTGGCAGCTGGGCAGACCATCTAAATCAACGGTTCTCAACCTGTGGGTCGCGACCCCTTTGGGGGTCGAACGACCCTTTCACAGGGGTCGCCTAAGACCATCGGAAAACACATATATAATTACATATTGTTTTTGTGATTAATCACTATGCTTTAATTATGTTCAGTTTGTAACAATGAAATTGGGGGTTACCACAACATGAGGAACTGTATTAAAGGGTCGAGGCATTAGGAAGGTTGAGAACCACTGGTCTAAATGCTGTGATTTGCTTAGAAAGAGGAAATGGGGCTTCCTGGGAAATGGCCCTCACCTGACCTGCTCCCCCAGAGATACAGCCAGAAGCTTCGAAGTTCTCGTGAGTTCTGTTACAGCAGAATAATACACCCACATGTGAGTCCATTAAGAATGAGATGAATCGCCTCCTGCGCAAGCAGTTCAGAAATTAAAGCATGAACCCAAATGAATGAAGGAGGAAAGTACAGGGGCCATTTGCTTTATGTGTGTTGTGTTGTGTTCCTTGGGGAGCAAAGCCTGTTTCCAGGAGACTGATGAGATGTCCCCTGGTCCTGAACATTTCTAGAACAGTAAACTTCCCCTGGGGCAAGAGGGCCGTGCCGCAGAGCTCTGGACCGAGGGCAGAACAGAGGCCAGAATGAATGGTGTTGGGCGGCTCAGAAACAGGCCCAGTAATGTCATAACTCAGGATATAGTACAAGTGATGTTCAAATTTCACTACGAGAAAATAATTGATTATTGAATAAAACTGCCAAGACCACTAATAACTTCGAAGGAAAACGAGCCAAATATCTATTGCATAACATGTACCCGTACTCCTAGTGGACTAAAGAACTAATAGTAAACGAACATAAAGGAACCAGAGGGAAAACATCAGTAATATTTGATACTGAGATGGGGGAGGCATTTGTATGACAGAAGCTAATGTCAAAAGGACGGCTTTGGCATATGCAAAGTTAACTTACAAGTTTAAACAAAATAAACTTCAAAGCAAAGGGCAAACTCTGGAAAACCATTTGCAGCTTATGGCAAAGAACGTATCTTCTAAAATCTTTAGAAAACACCTCTGAGGTGGTTAGTGTCATTGTCCCCACTTTAGTTCTGAACTAAAGGAGAAGCAGGGGCTTTGGCAACTTGTCCCAGGTCAGCAAGTAGTGGTGGAGCCAAGCTTTGAACCTAGGCATTCTGACGCCGGGTTTCCAACCACTGTGTGCTGTTGCCTCCATCAATAAAGAAAGGTAGGAATACGCTGCTGACAAAGAGCTCGGCATGCAGATAGGTGACTCACAGGAGGCAATGCACACAAACCTTTCTTCTCTACTTGTCAGGAAAGTGCAAGTAAAACAAGATAGGATGGTGGGAGCGTCCTTCCCTGATGCCCCTTCTTCCTGCTCAGTGGACGGACTGCATCCTCTCCGGGGGGCAACCCACCGTTTTCCTGGCTCCATAGAATTAATTTGTCAGCTCACCTTGATGTGGAGTCTCTTGAGGAACAAAGACTGAGCAATTGAGGGACTGCTCTCTAGGAGTTTCGCCATCCATATTGTCACATTAAAGGTTCTGAGAAGTCTTGCAGTTGAAAGAAAAGAACCTGTTTTCCTTTAACCCAGCATTTTTCTGAGTTACTTTCATGGAATCCACTTTGGAAAACATTGGTTCCTGGAAAGGCTCATAACCTACATGTCAAATGACCTGGACTTTAGACCCTTTTTGGCAGTGGCCTTAAGTGTGATGTTAGCCAGGTTTTAAATTTTCATAACTGGTAAAATGGCATAAAAAGAAACATAGCTTTCCCAATTGTGTTTTTTTCCCCAAAGGAGAACTGCTTCGGAAAACTTGTAGCTCCTTCAGCAGGAGGGGATGGGTGGGTGGGGAAAAGCACTGCGTGCAGTAAGCAAATCTTACAGGAAGTCAGGAAACCTGGGCTGTAGCTTTGGGCCTGCCATTCACTTGCCACGTGATCAGCAGGTCTCTCTGGGTCTCTGTAAAGTGAGGGCCAGATGGTTTCAGTATCTGAGTTCTGCTGCCTGGACTGGAACAACATCACCATGGATACCCTTATGTTGATTTCACCACCTTCAGGATCCCCTTTTGCTGGCAGAAGTGGCATCTGTTTCTCTCAGGTCTTTGACCCTGTAACTGCCCCACAGGGTATGTATGCGGCAGAGTGGAGCAGGCTGGGGCCTCTGGCAGTTACCCGAGTCAGTCTCCACTACCTGGGCAGAGCAAGACTGACAGGGTCTCGAGTCCCGTCTCTGTCACCTTCCAGCTTTCAGACCTCAGGCAGGTCACTGCACCTCCCAGGGTTCCCTCCAATACACAAGATTGGGATAAGAAACCGGTATTTATTCCTGGGGCAGTTGCCAGGATTTAGGAGTGTACATAAAGTGCCAGCGTGTACGTGTAAGACAGGTGCTTAATAAATGCTAGCTGATGCTTTCATTAATTACCTTCGTAGGCTTTCTCAGGCCTGTTTGTTAACCCCTGGGTCCTGCCTGCCTAGGGGCTGTGCCCTGAGCCCCCAGGCAGCCTTCCTGACTGTGTTTTCACAGGTGGACACAGCCCCGGCCTTGCCTTTCACAGGATGGGGTTTATAACCCAGCGCAGGATTGTCGGGACTTGGTTTATTTAACCTGGAAGGGGAGATGAGAAGGCTGTCCATTGAGGCACTTTAAATGGTCATGAAAACCCCCCCTGCCTTCTCTGAACTATCAAGGTTGGGCTCCCTGAACAGGAAGCTGTGGGAATTGCCAGTGCCTCTTGCTCCAGTCAGAGAGGAGGTCAGAGTCAGACGGTGGCTGCCTGGTTTCGTGACTAGGACTTTTGTCATCCCACAGATACCTAATACCGTGCTTGTGTTCTGAGCTGGCAGGGGCGGGCTCCCTGGATGGTGTGGGTCTTCCCCTGCCCCTTCCTGGTACTCTCTTCTGTGCGTCAGTTCCCCGAATGCATAACTGCTCCCAGGTATCCCTCGGAGTTCTTTGGAAGCCCTGAGGGAAAAGCTAAAATGGTTGGATGGTCAGACAAGGTAGGAGGGGTCCTAAGGTTGATCTTACCGTCCAAGTTGTCTGACAAGCCAGCTGACACGGTAGCCTCACTCACTGGTCGTCTGACCTCATCGCTTCATTTTGGGCACCAAGAGTTGCCACACGGTAGCTGTATGTTATCCAGACAGGACACCTGTGAACTCTAAGCCCTCAGGATCCCTTTCTGTTATCCAGGCTCCTGCTTTCTCGTGCTTCACTTCCAGTCAGTGTTCAATAACATTTTATCAAGACTGCTAATCTCCTGTTCATGCCTTAACCCACATCTCAAATCTCCCTCCCCCTCCCCACAGGGCCAGCGCAGCCCCCAGGCATCCCTTCCTCCAGCTTGGGAACACCCAAGTCCACGTGTGACGGTGTTTCACAGTCACCCAGTGATGGTCCTCTGTCCCAGGGCATTTTCCCCCTCCTGGGCCTCTCCTGAGTCCTTCTCATGGTGAGGAGGCTACTTAGCACTTCACCTACTGCTACCTGTTCATAGGCATGATGCAGGAAATGCATCTGAGGTGCCACCAGCCAGGAAGTGGAAGTTCGGGATGGGTAGAAGCAGAGTGCCCATTATTTTGCACATTCCTTGAAAACAGATTGGTTATTGAATGGTCCCCCTCCCTTCCTATACTCGCTTTATGTGCCAGGTTGAAGAAGCCTATTTTAGTATGCTTGGAGATCAAGGTTCTTGGTGAGGTGTTTTTGGGGCTCTTAGTCTGAGATTGCTAGCCTGCAATGTCTGCGTAGGAGCATTAGATGTGATCTTGTTGAGCACCTCGAAATTGACAGGCACAACCGAACTCACCTCTCGTCATCACCACATCTTAGCTGTGTGACCTGAGCCTCGATCTCCTCATCTAGGAGATGGGTGTGAGGACACTAACCTTGAGTTCTAGAGACTGTAAATGCCTAGCATAGTACCTGGCTTGTAATAACTGTCCGCATGGGGTTCTAAGGTCACATCAGACTTCCACGAGCTTGATGTAGCCATTGTGCAAATGAGTAAAACCCTGCTGGCCTCCTGATTTTTCATTTATAACTGTCAGATGCCAGATACTGTTCTAGACCCTTTACACATTTAGTTTCTTCAAACCGGACACCACAAATCAAGTCTTCTGTCCCCATTTTACAGATGAGACAACTGAGAGAGGCTTACTGAGTTGGTCACAGCCTCACAGCTAATTAGTAAGTAGCTGAGTCAGGATCATCCCCAGGCCCGTCTTACTCAGACGCCTAATCCCTCGCCACGCTGTCTGTGCTCACAGCTTCCCCAGGAACAGCTTTCTCCTTGTCACTGCAGGCCACCAGCAGACAGCTGACTCTGAATGCAGATATTGTCACGATAATTAGCACCAGCAAGAAGTTGCTCAGTTTCCTAGAATGTAGCTGTTCCCCTTTCCAGGCTGAAAGGATGTCCTGTTCTGGCCTTCCATTGTTAAAGATGAAATACTGATGGAGATGGAAATGGCCATGGTAATGATCATGTGACCTCCCGTGTCTGTGGATGCCACCACCAAGCAACCTCCCTGTCCCTGTTCCTTTTTTGTTGGGAGGTTGGAGGTGGGGATGCCTTCCAGTACACCCAGAGGCTTCCGTGGCTTACATAAAGGAGTCAGAGCTTTCGAAGGGCGCAGGGCTGAGGAGGGGTTCGGGGAGGAGGGGTTCGGGGCGCAGGGCTGAGGAGGGGTTCGGGGCACAGGGCTGAGGAGGGGTTTGCCCTCCTCTGTGTTTGGGTCATTGGTCCTCATCAGGCCGGGCGCTTTTTAGTCATTAGTCAGGCAGTTTGTGGTTGCCCCTTTGCCACATGTGTTGCTGCCTTCCTGGACCTGTCACACTCACAATTAAGACTCATTAGAGACCTGTCAATCACAGCATGCACAGGACCTGCCCATGCTAGGCCTCATCCAGGGGCAGTCCAGCCCCACACCCACACACCCTGCAAATGATCTCCAACCAAATTCTAGGTGCTTGGTGTGCAGGAGAGAGGTGAACAGCACCTGTGAAACGCCAGATTTTTAGGTCCTGGTGGGCCTGTTACCTTTTACATAATTGAAACCTTCTAGCTAAGTCCAGAATTGATGTTACAGATGGTGGTGGTAGAAGTTTTGTCAGATGACAGCTTTGGAATAAGTATCTGACAGCAGTCCACTCAGAGGAGAGACTTGAGCCAAACACAGAAGAGATTTAATTACCGCTAATCTCCCTCTCTGCTCATTCTGGAGTGTATAGGCACATTCATTACTATTGACTGGAAGCTGAAAGAGGACTCCAGGTTCAGAACAAACCCCTAGAGGAGATTTGCCCCAGGCTGGAAATGATCATCTTTCATAGTGGATTTTCCCCTTTCTGTGTGCTGAATATAAGGTGGGAGAGAGAGGTGTGTCAGGCACTTTACAGTGGCTTACCACTTCTCCAACGTGTCCATACCTGTGTCATTGACTTTCCTACTTCTAAACATCGTACAAAGCCACGTCTCCAGGTTGTGTCATTCAACAGGGGTTGCTTAAAGCACCTCCTGTTCATTGTGTGCCATTATTTTGTCTTTTTAGCACCGAAAGAGTCCTCTGGCTTCGAAGCACCTGTGGAATGAAGTAATGCTCATCCTTATCCCCAGACCCCAGATAGTAGTCCCGTCATTGATGTTAAATAGATATTAGTTCATGATCCCATAAACCCTCTCATCCCCAAATTCTGAGAGGAGAGGACTGTTGTGTTAACACTTTCTAAGCTGTGTAATCTTAGAGATGAAAGGGCTGAGCGATTAACTCAGGAGACCTCAACCCCATGTCCTCAGACCTAGTAGCCCAGGTGGCAGTACACAGAAAGGCTATAAATCATCGATAATCTTAAAGATCATCTGAGCTGGGTGTGGATGGGCCCTGAGTATCTAGGTGGAGTAAGCATTTTAGGTGCTCTGTGCCTCGGTTTCCTCATCTCTACAGTGGAGAGAATTATGAACGTACCTCATTCTCCAAGAAGGCAGTTGTGAGGGTTAAAGGAAGTTGTGTGGGTGAAGTGCCTAGTGCAGTGTTGGGTGCAAACAAGTGCTCAGATCAGTGCTAACCGCTGTGTGGAAGGAAAGGATGATGGTGGTGAGCTTGCCTTGTGGGCTTTGTGACAACATGTAGTGAATGGAGGAGCAGTGCAGGAGTTGGAACAGCTTGAATGCCTTGCCTTTTCCACTGCAGTTCAGCCGTCCTTCTCAGGAGGCGTGTGCCCTGCATTTTCCTCTTTGGCCAGGTCGATGGGTGAATGTTCTCCAGCCAGGAGTAGGGCAGTGAGATCTCACAATACCAAGTGGGCCTTACCTCTTAGATGTTGGCAGTGAAGGTGTTCAGCTGGGCATGTGACATGTAGAAGAACTGCATCTGGGAGCCCAGGGGAGAGGCTGGCCCCAGGGGCATCGGGTGCAGCTCAGGCTATGGAGGCCACTGGAGACAAGGTTGCACATGCCCAGTGTGGTCACTTTAAAGAGTGCTGCCCACCCGCATCCAGCCTGCCAGGGGAAGGTACATGCATCCTTATTTTAGAGCAGATCAGTGAACATTTGTTGCTAGTACCCCGCCCTAGGTTACCGGATTATTCTAACAGCCTCTGGACCTCCCTGCCTATAGTCACCCATCCACCATCCCTCTCTGCAGCCAGAGCAACCTTTCCAAAACTAGTCCTGATCATGACCCTCCGTGGCCCGTCATGACTCACTGTGTCATCGGATTGAGCCCTGAGAACTCTTGATCTGGCCCTGTCCACCCTCCTGCCTCCCCAAGGCCCCTCTACTCTAGCCATACTGGCCTGCTGTTGGGTCTGCCAAAGGCCCTGTGCCCCTGTCTTGTTGGCTCTTTGTGCACGCTGTCCCCTGTGCTGGGAACACATCTCTATACAGGCTCTGCTTATCTTCAGACCTCTGCTTGGGCCTCACTCCCCACCCTGTACCACTGTCACAGCTAATATCTGCATTCAGAGTGTCACCAGCCATGGCACTCGCCTTTACTCTCAGTTGGAATCGCTTAAGTATATGACTCTTTCCTGCCTGTTAAGCTCCCTGAGGGCAGGGATCTTGTCTACTTTGTTCACCTTTGTATCCCCGGTGTGTCGATGTAGTGGGCACTCCCGAAGGCATGCTCCAGCCCCTCCTGAATGCTGGAACCTGAGCTGAAGCACGGGGTCGGAGCGCTCATAGTCACAGGGAGAGAGATATCCAGATAGATGTAATACCAGGATCCGGCGGAGAGGAACACAGCACTGTGGGAGCACCACACAGGAGCACCAAGCCCACTCTGGTGGGCGGGTTTCAGGGAAAGCTGTTTGGAGTAGGTGAAGCCTGAGATGCCTCCTAATAGGGTGAGAGGAAGGGAGTTAGCTGGGCAAAGATGGAGTAGCAGCAGTGTTTCTGTCCAGATTACAACCTGTGAATTGATGCCTAGTAAGCTTTGGGCATTGGTTCAGGCCCCATGGGACCCTTGCCAAGAAGCAGGTGCTGGGCACACACTCCTGTTCTCTGAGGATCAGCTGCTTGTTGCCAGTCAGACTTTCTAGATGGAAAAGAGAAAGGACAGAGATCAATTGATTATCTGCAATTTTAAGATTAGAGCTGGGAAACGTGCCTTTTTCCTAGATTACTCCATGTGCCCGCCTGCCTCGGGAAAAGCCCACATCAGTCCTTTCCTGGAAGCCGTGACCTTGTTGGCTCTGTGCAGACCAAGTGCTTTATGGAGCTGCCAGTGCCACCTGCCTTTATCTGGCCTAGGACTTTCCGAATCAGATCATCCAGGCGCTCTGTCAAGTCCCGGTGCCTCTTTCACAGCTTTGGTCGCTAATAGCCACTGCTCCCAAGGGAATCCAAAGTAAACTCCTGGCTTTCCATTTGCCCTGAACTCTTAGCTTTTGGTGGAGGAGAGGGCTGCAGGGTCTGTGCCTGATCTTTGTTACCCTTAGAAATCACTTAGAATTGGCAACTCTTTTCATAACTGCTTGCTTCTGCTTCTGCCACTTGGGTGTCAAATAGGCAAGCATTCCCTCTGGATGGCGCAGGGGAACATCACTTTTCTCTTTTAGTGCAGGTCATCTGCCCATGTGCAGGCTGCTTCTCTTGGAAATACTTGTGGAAGTGCCGTATAATACACGCAAATGACAAATACAGTCTCTAGGTCTGAGGACGTGCTGTGTTTTCCCCTGCATTTCTGCCTCAAAACACCTTGACAGAAGAGCTTTCCGGTATGCTGTCTGTGAGACCTTAGGGAGGAGAGAATCCACCCCGTCTTCTCCCAGGTGGTCCTCTTCTGTTGACTTAAGGGATCACCGGAACCACTGAAAAGGTGGCAAGGGATACGACCAGGTGCTTCATTCTTGGTGAGAGCAGAATTTGGACCTGTTGATAACCCATTGGTTTCCACATTCTTTCCATTCTTGAGACCTCGGGAGATTTGCTGATGCTCCCGGGCTCTGCAAATCTTTCCCCAATTAAAGGGCCTCCCAGTGGTTGCATAGCTCTTCTGCCTCAACTTTCTGCCCTTTTCTGTTTGTGTTTAAAATTCCTTCTTTCCAAAATGTTTACCCTCGGCAAGTCTCCTTGAAAGCCCCCACTTTTGTTTGGGGAAGGTTTTTTTCCTTTTCAGTTTTTATTCCGCCCGTGTCCAGGAAACTTAAGTCCCTTTGGACTTGCTTGTGCAAATGCTCTCTGGTCATTTTTTTGTTACCCTTGGTGTGTATATCTCTCCACAGTCTTGGGAGAGGGCAGTGGGTGCTCCTGGTGTTGGTGCTGTTGCAGTTTCTGGGTGGATGAGGGACTGGAGGGTCATTTGGGTTTCACTCTGGGCAAAGTGAACAAAAGAGCTCAGTCCTCCCGGGGTTCTGTTTAGTGGTAAGGAGTACTTCACGGTCAGGGAAGTACTGTAGAGGAATTTGACCTTGAACGATCAGAGTTCTGCAGCAGGAGGCTAAGCTCTGGAGATGAAGGAGGATACTGGGTTCCTGTCAGCTGGAGCTGGGAGGCATAATCCATCTGAAATGCACGAAGACCCCCTTCCTGGGCTTTGCCCTAATGGAATTTTCTATCAGGAGGGCCATCCAGCTCCTGCATTTCGGAAACTGTATGGCATCCTCTTGCTGGTGGACCCCACAAAAACTTGGAGGTCTGAGAGTATCTCTCTAAGTTAGGTCCTGCCTTCTGGTTGATGAGAAATGTGAGACATCAAAGTGAGTTGGAGAGAGTTCACTTCCCCAGAGCCGTCGGGAAACCCGGTGCAGGTTGGTGGGCACTGGCCCTGATGAGGAGTGCCCAGGTCCTCCCCTTAGACCACATCTGGTTGGGGAAACAGATTAAAAATACTTGAGCCCGGCCAGTGTGGCTCAGTGGTTGAGCGTCGACCTATGAACCGGGAGGTCATGGTTTGATTTCAGGTCAGGGCACATCCCCGGGTTGCAGGTTCGATCCCCAGTAGGAGACGTGCAGGAGGCAGCCAGTCAATGATTCTCTCTCTTCATTGATGTTTCTATCTCCCCCTCTCCCTTCCTCTCTGAAATCAATAAAAAAAAAATCTATTTTAAAGAAAACAACACTTGAGGAGAGCATGGTGTGCTCAGCCTGCTCTCCCTGACATGTGAAATAGGCCAGGAACGTGGACCGGGACCTAGAGGAGCCTGTGAGGCCTGCAGGGTTTTCTGGTTGAGGCTGCCTGGCAGGACCTGGTTCTCATGCCCGTCCATCACCAGCCACTGTAAAAGCTGATGACGTGCTAACTGCCAGGGAGGAGGTCTCAAATACATGAGGGGGCACTGAAGTTGAGGGATCTATGCCATGGGCACTAGGAGGGACTGGACTTCCCTTCAGTGCATAGAATTGGGGTAGGGGCTCTGAGGGACAGGAAATCAATCTTGGAAGAGAGAAGAGGTCATTTGGGTTCTTTATACAAATAAAGACATTTCCTAAGAACTTTAAATTTGAACATGGAATTCAGAGAGAAGCTCACACGGTCACAGCCTTTACATTCTTCCCCATGTTGTGGGTAATTCGCTCGTGCCGCTGGTGTGGCTGTGTCCTTGGCTGTGTGCCTTCCAGGTGGGCCCAGGTCTGGGTCAGTTTTGGATCTCACACAGTGCCTTGCTCAGTGCGTTTCATTTTGCTTTGTTTTAGGAAGACCGTCACAAACTTTTGATTACCTTGGAAAGCCATTTCCTGGAAGGTTATAAGGATAACTAGTGTTCGGGTGCATGGATTCGTGCACATTGAAAGGAAATTAATTAAAAGAAATATTTTAATATCACTACTCGCATCTTGTTATTGAAAAGAAAATAGGATTCTACCGAGTCTCCTATTTACCTACTTCAGGACTTCTGTGAGGATCAAATGAGATGAGGCACGGGAAAACACATCACAAACATTGGGTTAAACTGTAAAATGTTTGCACCTGGCTATAAAGCAAGTCAGGTTCCTGGGCTGGAGAAACTCCAAGGAGGCTAGTTGCTAGGGAGAGAAAGCCAGGCGTTGCTATGGGATGTCATTACCCAGCATCCACAGCAACCGTTTCCGGGCTGGGCTGGGCTGGGCTGTGGGCTGCCTTTTGCACCATGGGGTCTTGGCAGCGTTGGCTGCGATTTGGTGGGCTGTCGCTCCGGGTTGGTGGTGGGGCCTGTGTCCCACTTGGGTGAAACCAAGGGTTGGTTTGTGGGCACCAAGTCCGTGGTGCCGTTTATTTTCAAATGGCCACATCTTGGCAGCTCCTGCATTGAGTGTCTGCCTCCTGGTGGTCAGTGCATGTCATAGCTACTGGTCGGATGGACACTTAGCCTTTTATATACACTGAGTGGCCAGATTATTATGACCACCTGACGTTTGTAGGCAAATTAGCTATAATTTCGCGCTGAAGTTGCTAGAGGGCCAGACCATTATAAATAGGGAAGCAGGTTGTTTATCACGACAGTAGAAGTGATTTTTTTCTGAAGATATGGGTAAACTACTCGATTTAATAGCCTTTGAACACACACACACACACACACACACACACACACATACACTGAGTGGCCAGATTATTATGACCACCTAACGTTTGTAGGCAAATTAGCTGTACACTGCATCGAATGGGATATGGAAGCCGAAGGCCTGTTCGAACACCTTTGCTATCTGCAGTTACCAAGATAAAACGTCTCCAATTCGCACAGGAACACAAGGATTGGACAGTCGAGCATTGGAAAAAAGTCATGTGGTCCGATGAATCACGTTTCCAGTTGCGTCATGCAGATGGCAGAATGAGAATTTGGCGTAAACAGCATGAAAGCATGCACCCCACATGCATGAGTACAACCCTTCAAGCTGGTGGGGGCAGTGTTATGGTTTGGGGCATGTTTTCCTGGCATGAAATGGGCCCTTTAATTCGTGTGGAACAACGTCTGAATAGCACAACATAGCTACGTATCGTTGCTGATCAAGTTCATCCTATCATGTTGATGGCGTATCCCAATGGAGATGGCTTCTTCCAACAAGACAATGCGCCATGCTATGGTGCTTGTATTGTGCAGGAGTGGTTTCAAGAACATGAGGGAGACTTTACCTTGCTTAGGTGGCCCCCACAATCACCAGATCTCAATCCAATTGAGCATTTGTGGGACGAAGTTAAAAGAGCCATCAGGCAGCTGGTTCCACAACCATCAAATCTCACAGAACTGGACAGTGCTATTCATCAGGCATGGTGTCAGATTCCTCGCATCACCTTTCAACATCTCGTGGAGTCAATGCCAAGAAGAATCGCCGCAGTATTGAAGGGAAAAGGTGGCCCAACGAAGTACTGATGGGGTGGTCATAATAATCTGGCCACTCAGTGTGCGTGTGTGTGTGTGTGTGTGTGTGTGTGTGTATCTCCCACGTTCAAAGGCTGTTAAATCGCGTTGTTTACCCATATCTTCAGAAAAAAATCACTTCTACTGTCGTGGTAAACAACCTGCTTCCCTATTTATAATGGTCTGGCCCTCTAGCAACTTCAGCACGAAATTATAGCTAATTTGCCTACAAACGTCAGGTGGTCATAATAATCTGGCTACTTAGTGTATATAGACTAGAGGCCCTGTGCACTGGTGTGGTCCCTCAGCCTGGCCCTCTCGCAATCCGGGACCCCTCAGGAGATGTCGGAGAGCCAGTTTCGGCCCAATCCCCGCAGGCCAGGCCGAGAGACCCCACCCTCTAGTATGCATATAAGTTCTTTGGTTAATCTCTTCCCCCTCTCCCCGCTCCCTCCTTCCCTCTGAGATTCATCAGTCTGTTCCATGTTTCCATGCCTGTGTGTTGAGCGTCTGCCCCCTGGTGGTCATTGCATGTCATAGCTACTGGCTGGTCACTTAAGCTTTTATATATATAGATAAATAGAAATGTTTTTAATTTACAGTTTGCATTCAACACGATTATATATTAGTTTTAAATGCAGTATAACAGATGTACATTCACATAGGTGCCAAAGTGTTCCCTTTGATAATTCAGGTGCCCACCTGGCACCATAGGTAGTTATTACAAAATTGTTGACTCTCGTCCCTGTGCTTTACCATATGTCCCTGTGCCTGTTTTGGAACTACCGATTAGTACCTCTTAACTCCATCACCTTTTTTCACCCTGCTCCCAACGACCCTGCTGTTTGTTTCCATTGCGTCCAGTACTGGCCCGTCCTTAGCACATAGCACATTGGTATTTCATTTGCACCCCTCTCTTTCGTTTTAGACTTGAGCTCCTTGAGGATGAGGCACTCTGTTTAATCCCTCATACATTTAGGTGGGTTTCATCTGGAGCCACAACTTGGAGCTTTGCTTCCTAGTGAGCCAAAGTAGAGAAACAGACGTGCTTTTGGTACTGAATGACCCAGACAACCAAAGACACATCGCTGCTCCTGAGTGGAGCTGACTGCTTCCCCAAAAGGAAGAACCTCAGATTTTTCTTCGTCCATGCATGGTCATCTTCGCTGGATGACTCAGTGAAATTAAAACAACCTAATGAGACATCCATTTGGTGGAAGGAATTCCATGTGAAACATTGTGGCCTGCCAACCAGGATGATTTCTTTGCTGAGGAGGAAAAAGCCACTGCTTGTTTGGGGTATACCCCACATAACGTGGTGAATAGCGCTGGCCCCGTCCCCACTCAGACACACAGCACCCACAGCACCCACAGCGCCACTTGAAAGGAACAGCAGCATCCTTGGAATTTTGGAGGACTGTTGGGCTGTTCAGAGATTTGTGGTCTTGAGAGTTCGGGGAGAGCAAGTGGTGGAAGGAGCCAGGTCTCTGGTTTGTGACTCAGTGGCTGCCTGGCTCTGAGCCTCTGCTGCTGCTTCACAAGATCGTTAGCCTCCCCAGGTGGCTGTCAGGACCCCTGGAGTGGGGTGTACTAGGCTGGAGTCAGCCTGATCACCAGGAAGCCTCAGAAGTGGTGGTGAGGTTGCTTGTGACCTCAGACACTCGCTGACTCTAGAAACCTCCTTCCTCGTCTTAGGATCTGAGAAAACCCTCTTGTACTTCAGGGTATTTTGTGGGCTTTCAAAATCCAAAATGCTTCCTGAGTTGCAATCACCCATGTTTGGCCCAGCTTTATGATTCCTTGTTACGTTTCACAATGCTGTCCCTTTACTGCCAGCTGAACATACGTGATTTCCCTGGGTGTCACCTATGCTGTGACACATGGGGAGTATCCAGCGGTCTGTCCTCAGCCATGAGGGGCTCTCCAGGTCAGTGGCAAAGAGCAATTGCTGTATCCCTTCTTGTCAAAGATTTCCCTATCAGAAACTTACCTCTGTATTTCCATGGTGGTAGCCCACTCCCAGCTGTATGGGAGGCTTAACCGTGGTTTGCACACGTTTTATAAAGCCTGAAGCTGGGCCTACACCTGAGCTCCCAGGGATGAAATGGACCGATTTTTCCATTACCGGTGGTTTTTAGGAGAGAGGTTCACGCTGACCTAATCATGAAAACCCCCCTTTGCCAAGTACTTCTGTCTGCCACCCGTCAGTTGATGGCTCTTTCAGCTTAAATATTTTGTCTCTGGGTTACTTGCCAGGGCAACATACTAGAGGTGGGCCCCTGCTGAGTGGTTGAAGGCTCCAGCTCTGGTGGTTGTGTGGGTGTCATTGAATCTGGCACTAAGATACAGGGTGGAGATCCCCTCCTACCCATGAAATTACAGTGTCTTAGCCAAAAGACTGTTATAAATGAGCTGTTCTCATGTATTCTTACCTTCTTCCCTAAAAGATTTGAGGTGACATAAGAATGCAGCCAATGCAACAATACTTCCAACAACCTAGGCTGAGAAATCAGGCCGGGGCAGTCCCGGAAGAGGGTCTCGGCTCTGTCCCCGCTCTCAAGGAAAGGCTGTCACTGGGCTTCAGGTAGCACCACAAGGAGCGTGAGGACAGGCCCAGCCCGATAGGCCCCAGAAGCGTGGTTGTCCACAGTCTTATGGTGCAGAGCTTGAATCTCCCTCCAACTTGGGGGACCAGTGGTCAGGGTGCTGCAGCGCCATCCCAGGACTCTCCCTCTCCCCCAGCAGTCCCATCTCTAGGAGAGACACTGGAGAACATTTGGGGAGCTGGCTTCCCACTGGACAGCCATGGACTTCAAAAGATCAGACTTCAACCTGAGTGACCCTGCTTTTCCACAATTCAACATGATTCCACTAACACTTAGGAGGCCCCACCTACGCAGCCACAAGCTCCCCCGCCCTGAGGAAAGACACCATCTCGGATCTGTATGGAGCTGTAAGAGCTCAGACAGGGAATTGCCTCCTTTCAGGCGGCTTTGGGAACGAGCATGGGAGGCAGACCTTGAAGGACACTGAGGGTCATTAGGTGGCATTGGGGGAAGGACCATGTCCCTGGTGGAGAAAGTGGCCGTGGAGTGGAGAGTCCAGACTGTTGGGTGAAAGGGCAGGGATGAGACCTTTAGACTGCAGTGAGGACCCTGAGCCCAGTCGGTGAGCTTCCCTGTCTGCTGTCCTCAGGATTGCCTGCCCCGGATATGATGGCTTCTAATACCAGCTCGGTGGCTCTGCAATTCTCAGCACTGAGTCCAAGATAGTGTATCTGGTGAATGTGCTGCCTCTGGCTTCTGAAGTTGCTTGTGTATTGTGCTCTATCCCTCAGGGACAATCCTTAATTAAGAGTAGCAGGTGGCTTAGAGAGACCCTGACTTCTCTCTGCAGACACAGGTGATGAGCTGTGCTCCTGGCCAGGGAATGGTTAATTCAATTAGGCTCCCAGCCCTGGTTCATCCCTTCAAGGAAGTATAAGGTTACATGTGGACAACAGGAGCCTTGTGTGTGCCTGTGGTTGACTCACATGCAGTGATTTTAATTTCTCCTTTCAATTTGTCCTTTTTGTTCTGCCCCTTCCTTTAGAAAACCTCTGGCCTCTTACTCCAGGCTATGAGCTTCCAAAGGGCAGAGCTTTTGAGTCTTGAGTCTGAATGCCTGAAACCCAGGAAGTTTGCCTTTGTTTATTATTTATCTCTGGGGTGGTTTGGGGCACCTGCCTAAGAAAAGAAAGAGGGGGGCTTATTGTTTCTTGAAAGCTCTTTGTTATTAATGGCATGTGAAAATTGGTTTCTAAGTAGAAGAAAACATTTGTTGGTCAAAAACGATTTCCTGATGTCAGCCCTGTTGGCCAGCTTCCTTTATGCTAGACCTGCAGTGAGAACCAGCGCTCAGCCTGCTGGTGTAGGTCAGGTGCCAGTGTCTCGAATCTGAGGTGCGCAGCTCATGTGTTTTAATGTTTCTGAAATTGGGAAGTTGCTCCTTACACTTCACGTGCACATTAGTGGTGTTCTCATTAGTGGAACATCTTGCAGTTTACAGTCTTCAAATGAAGACTACAGTCTGCGCTTAAAGAATGTCATTCTGAGTCGGCTGATAGCTTAATTAGAATACAGGCTGGGTCTCATATATTATGACACCCCTGACATGTACAGCCGTAATAAAGATTGTACATTTTCTCCTGTTAAAAAATGGGGCAGGACTAGATCTGAAATAGGGCACCCCTGGTGTGAGCTGTTGAGGGTGGAAGCCTGAGAGGCCTTCAGTCCAGCCCGTCACAGTGCCCGCTTCTCACCAGGCTCTGTGCTGGGTGGTGGGCGCAGGGTCCCTGCCTGCAGCCCCTTCCTGGTGCCAGCTCCTGGTGTCTGCTCTGGCCTGGCACCTGAAGGAGAGGCCTTGGCCCACTCAGACCCGGAGTTCTCCCCCATTGGCTTCTCACCCCTTTCCTCTGAGCCTAACTGAATGGTGGGAGCTTTGTTGACCTGGTGACTCCGGCTTTGGCAGGGCTGGGCCAGAGTTCTGAATTTAGATTCCAGTCCCACTCCACCCCTCGGTAGCTCCATTGGCCCACCAGGTGCTAGGGTCGTGCACCGGCCTTGCCTCAGAATGAGGTGCTCAGTAACATCAGCTGGTGTGGCTTTTATCCTGTGGTGACAAGTCCTGATGCCTCTTGGGGGCACTCCTTGTTTCCTGTCTTTGGTGACTGGAACGCACTTTGTGAGAGCAGGGTCGCATGTGTCTATCTTGTCTGCTGCCGAATCCGCTGAACACATGCCCGAGGCGGGCACTCAGCATTTATTGGGTGGAATTCCTTTCTCTTTGAGGCGGTGTTGTAGCCCCCAGTTCTGAGCTTTGGGAAGTTTACACTCAGTCAGGAAGTGGCAGGCCAAGGATTTGAACACATGTTTGATTTCCAGGCTGGTGTTTTCCAGAACACCACACTGTAGATTGTTTCTGACACTAGTGCGTGTGTTGCTGAAAACACTATTTTCTTTTTTTAATTTAAAAATGAAATAAGGCAGAAGTTCGGGGCCTTGGAAAAAATAAAAGGAACAGATTGTAAGCAGAGACCTCTGCTGGCCACAGGGAGGGAGCTCCAGTACCTGATGCTTTGCTGCCTCCAGGGAGTGGGCTGTTGTGACTGGGGGAGTGCGGCCAGGACTGCCCAGCCATGATTTCACTAACATTACTCATCTGAGTGTGCGACCCAGTGAACAGGGTCTGGTTTTGATTCTTATCTCTCTGGTGGCGGGCTCTCAGCCAGCAGGCAGATCAAAAGATGGAATGTGTTCATTTGGCCATTTTTTAAAAAACCGAGTTACAAGGGTGCCCTTCTTAAAGACAGGGCGCCGTGGATTAGATTATCCGTGGAGTTGGACTGGTCTGGCTTGTGTGCTTTTTTAAGGGTTCGTCTCAAGTTTCTTTTTCTGGTTGAACAATTTTTTTCAACATTAATAACTAATGGAGAAGGGAAGAGGCAAAGTAGAACCATATGGCGGCACAAACACAAACCTCACTTGTGGCCGGAAGCGTCTGATTTGTATCTCTTTTCATGTGATCAGCTGTTGGGTTAGATAGTAGAAAAGTATTCCGTTTTGGAGCAATAGCAAGATGTGATTTTTTTTTTAACCTAGCTTTATTGTCTCACATGTCCTTTCTCAGACATGGCTAGTAGCTCTGTGACTGGAGGGCCAGTTATTTCTCTAAGGTCCTGTTTCCCCCTCCTTTAAAATAGGAATGGAAACCGGGTCTACATATAGGACTGTTTTGAGGATTGCAGGAGGGATGGAGGTAGAGTTTATAGTGCCACAGTGCCTGGCATGCACTGCCCGTTGTGGGCTATGACATCCTCCTCATCTTTTCCTCATTATTATTGAGGTGTCACTGAGGCCGTTGCTAATTGCATCCTAACCTCTTCTTGCTTCTGAGATTTTTCTCTTTCTACCCAAGCTCACTTTCTTTCCCTTTCCCTCGGTCTTTTCCGTGGCCCCCTGGGCACCAGTGAGCCAGAAGAGTATCAGTGAGGAAGGGCGTGGTGGCTCCTGCTCCCTGGGATGTTGTGGCTGTGGAGAAATGGATGGAGCCCTGAACCCCCCCACCAGACCCGAGGGCAGAGACGCTGTCCTGGCCAGTGCAGCGTTGTTTATCATTCCATGTCATTTGGAATTAAGTTTAAATCCCCCCAACAAGCTGGATTGGTCTGACACCTTTGGTGTTACCTGAACGCTCCTTACAAAGGTTGTTAAGCAGTTCAGATGAGCAGTTTGGACAGAAACCGTTCACTCTGGGGCATTGGCACCGGCCACAGGTCCTCGCTAGAGGCCCTCCTTGGCTTCAGAGGCAGCTGAGCCCATGATACACGCACCCCAGAGTGAACTCTCGGCTTTGTTTGGACTTGTCCTTTCTTTTAAATTGCTGTGCAAACTCATGATCCGTGAGACTTAATGTGATTTCTTCCACTGTTCTAAGCATTTGCCATGACCAGGAGGCGGGGGTAGGGTTGGGGATGAGTGTAGGAGAGGGTCATTCAGTAACTGACTAGATTACAGAGGTAAACTGCCTTTTGTCTGGGTTTATAATGAGACCTCGGATCACAAGACTAATAATACTCACTTCTTCAGAAGTCTGCAGATATACTGGAGCACTCGTGTGCGTGTCACTGGGCTGGTGCTAGGGGACCGGTCTCTGCTCTGTAGTGAATGTTAAATAGTGAGGACGGAGTAGAATGATAGATAATGACAATATTAGAACTTCCATCCTTTGGCATTTGGGATTCAGTTGACATCAGTGTTACTGCAGGAATTCCAAAGAATGTGACATCTTGATAAAGAAATTAGAGTTTGGGCTGGGCCCTAACGGATGGTAGGATTTGAAAGAGGAGGGGGGTAAGAGTGCCAGATTTATGTAACATTTGAGACAAACTCACACTAAATGTTATTCATCATTTATCTGAAACTAAAATTTAATTGGCCAATCCATTATTTTATCCTAAATGGAGAAGATTTGTAGTGGAAGAACATATCTGCAAGTGAGTGTTCAGGGAGCAGTGAGTAGGCAGTGTGGTGGTTTGAGAGGGTTCAGGCAGAAGTGGAGGAGTGAGGTGGGAGGATGGGTGAGATGGGAGGAGGAGTGGTGAGGAGGGAGGGTGGGTGAGGTGGGGTGGGAGTAAGGTTTTGGTGCCAGGTCATGACTAATGCACCCTGGGCAGCTGCTCGGTGCACAAGTCTGTAAGCACACTGTGTAGTCCATACTTTGTATTCCACATGATGACGGTAAGATTATTCCTCCAGAGCATTTTATCTTGGAGCAAAGAAACAGGACTGATGGAGGGAAAGAGAATACAAAAATATTCCACCTTCAGAGTTTATCCAAAAGGCGAGAATTGTATAAAGAATCAATCAGCCTTATATCCCAGGTGCTTTGCACGGCAGGGCAAATCATACGCCATTCTTGAGTTCTACGTGTTTTTCTGTGCACTGCCCTTTTTTATTATTTTTTTTTTTAGCGACACTTCAGATGTATGTTTTTCTGAAGCTGATCAGTACCTGGCCATGAACTTTGACAGATCTTCGAGGGTGGCTGAACCTAGGACCTCAGACAATATCTCAGGGGCTCCCCAGTGCTCAGAAGCTCGGGCAGGTGCTCCCCTGATGCCCGCTGCAGCCTAGGACCCTCACCCCATCCCAGCTTCCCTGGCAGAGAGAAGGGAAGCATGCACCTTCCCGTAGCCCCTGGAGAGGATTCCCAGGAGAGCTCCTTCCCTGAATAAGCCCAGGCTGTTTAGGCTGCGGCCCTCTGCTGGCCCATGGCCGGTGGAGGGGGATCACCCTTGCTCAAACTACATGGAATGAGGAGCTGTGTGCCGAGAAAAGGAAAGGCAGGCTGAGCAGGTGACAAGAGTGGCTATTGATAACAGCTGCTATCACAAAGCAACTCCTTGCACTGTTGCCTTAGTCTGCTTTGTCTGTGCTTTGAAGGGCATGAGTTACAAAGTGGGAGGATCCCTTCCGTCCTTTATACCGATCTGATCTACTTGGACACGTGGGGCACACTGGATCCCATTTTCTAGATCAAGGGCTGCTGCTCCTCCCCCACCTTTCCTCTCCCCTCCCCTCCCCTCCCCCGACACACACACACACACACACACACACACACACACACACACACACGCAAGAAACATAAAAAAAAGGGGAGGGGAGTAGGTAATTCATTGGGTTGTCAACCTTTAAAACAAAAACAAAATAAATCTATGGTTTCATAAAATTAAGAACATCTTAAAATAAAGGGCGAGGGGGTTCTTCTGAAAAAGGTTGACTGCATTTAACCATGTGAAGAAATTAATGTCATCTAGATTAGTCTTTTCCTGAAGTGTTTTCACGGATGCAGGCCTGGTGTGGCTCACCTACTGATCTTATTGTGTGGCCCGTCAGCAGCGGAGCACAGGCTGGAACCCAGGTCTCCTGCTCGCAGGTTGGCCCTCCAGGTCATATATTAATAAAATGTCAGGATTTAAATTAAAACTCCAGTTCTTTTTATCTAGAGCGTTTGTATGACATCTCGGTTCTTATATGTGAACCACAAGTGAAATTGGTCATTGGTGTCATCAAAATTTAGTTCTTTACAGTAAACTTTTTTCTTAAAGCCGATTGGTGTTTGGGAGGCTCCATGTTGTAAAACTTCCCCCTCCCTCCCAGATATATTGAGCGCTTGCTGTGTGTAAAGCACTGCCAAAGGCACTGGGGATGGAACCACTAACAAGACTGAAGTCCCTGCCCCAGTACATTCTAGCGAGGGAGACAGACAGCAAATTGAGAAAAAATGTAATTCAATTCGTGTAAGTGCCAGGAAGGAATTTTTCAAATAATTTTGATCTGTGGATTAACTTCTTGGATAGGAATGAAGTCACACCCATTTCATACCAAACCCCATTATCTTATAAGCTTTCCTGTGTTGGGAGACTTAGCTGCAAGCAGCATGACTGGTTGGAAAGGTGAAGCAGGTGGCTCCAGGTAGAACTGGGGTTAAGAAAAACGAGGTTCTCAGGGGCCCATTTTTATCCAGCACCTGAAACAGTGTGGAAAATTCAAGTGTAATCTAGGCTGGTGTGGCCTAAGCCTAACAGACAGCAGACGGCATTGAGGACAACAGAGGGAGTAGGGGTATAAATTGTCAGCTACTAGTGTGCACGCTTTCCCCTACCCTGCACTGAATGCCGATTCGCGCAGGTCCCCCCAAATCACAGTAGGTTGGTTTCTATTGTCCCCACTTTACAGGTGAGAAAATCCAGTCTTAGCAGAGAAGTAAAACGACTTACCCAAGTCCATCAGGCCAGTAAGCAGTGGACTGAGGAAGTCTGACTACAGAGCCTGTTTGCTTAGTCTTCAGCATAACCCAGGATACATTGGGCCAATAGTATCAGGGCCCCAACCAGTTAAAATGGGTTCTAGACAAAAGTCAGGGCCCAACAGATAAGCCAAGGCAGCAGCCAACAGAATAAATAGAGACACTTCGGGAGAGGCAGGCCCGTGGGTGCCCAGGGTTGTTTCAGTGGGCCAACAACAGGAAGCCAGACCAGTTCCAGACCCCAGCTGCTTTGGGTGGAAGTTGTTAAAATCTCCCTTGCCTTGGCCAGGACTTTCTTCCGGGCTCTGAGGCCACCCAGAGCTGAGCGGGGTGAGGTGGGAGGGGGTTGTTTGCCACCAGAGTGTGCCTTGATGTGCACGGTCTTTCCTCTTAGCTGTCTGTAAACCAGAGTTTCGGTCAGAAGCGGGGATTTCTGTCTCTGCCCCTTGCTTCTTGTATGGGCATTGGGCACCTTACTGCCTCTGGGCCCCCAGTTCTCAAACCTATAAAATGGGGATAACACTTAACAACTTCACAGGGTGAGGGGGAGCTGAAAGCAGACAGTATGCCATCTGTGAGAGCCTAGCCTGCGTGTGAGACACGGTAGACACTTGGAAATGGTCGTGGGGTTGCTATGATCAACACCAAAACTAACTTTGAAAATAGCCCCATTTGAGGGAGGGGGATCGTTTTTGTTTTTCTCTGTGTTTGTTTGGTGGAGAGGGGTTCACAGGCAGGTGGTACATGGAGAAGGGATTCTGAAAATAAGCGGGTTGTATCCAGTGGTTAATGGTCTGCGTACCTCTTGGTTGCTAGATGACAGGCTGCTCTGTGGAGAAGAAACGCGCCATTTCACTGAGGCCAGAACTGATGTGAGCTAGAAGGCAGGGCACTGTCTTCTAGTTGTGCCAGACAGGGCCTTCCAGGCTGAGTTCTGCAGCACCGGGCTCAGCAGAGGTGCCCTGAGAAGCCCATGAGGCTGGGCGTCGGGGGTGGTGGCGGTCTCTGTCCCCATCGCTCTGGAGGTGGAAGGGTCTCCAGGAGAACACAGGAACTGCTGTAGCTGTCGGCCCCTCTGCCGAGCCGCTGTTCTGGGTGTCCTGGCCACATGATTTAACTTTTCCATTTGGAAGGGTTATTGGTGCAGTTGGCAGCCACTTGCCTGGTAAATGATATGGTGGGGCCTCCATAAACCCAGACCCATGAAACGAATGCAGTCGGCACATTGAGAATACAGCGTGGAAGTGACTCAAGCCTGAAGGAATCCACTTCTGAAAGTGCTGCCATCCCTTCCTGGAATATTTTGGTGGAAATTGATGTTTGGGTTGGGAAGAAGAGGCCAGTGGCCTGGTGACTAGCAGGACCATGGCGTCACATTTAGCAGCATTTGCCCCAAGACCTCGGGCCCTCCTTCTCATTGAGGTGGTCCCAGGCCGGTCACCCTGGTATAATAAGCCGTCTAGGGCTCCGGGCTGTGGGGAGCTGGTGCGACCCTGTCTTTGCAGCAGGTAAGGTTGACTCTACAAGTCAGCCTGGTAATGCTTGGCCAGGGGCCTGGAAAGTATTGGAAACTGCTCCCAGCATGGGAGCCTGTGGGAGTTGGCCGCCATGGACGGGTTGCTCTTCTCAGAGTTCTGTGGATTCCTGTGTATTTAACATGTTTACCTTCTTCTCGGACTTCAGCTTGTACTTTGCCCACCGGAGACCAATACGAGCATATACATACTTAACTGTACTAGACCACCCTGGCGACCAGGTAATTAAAGCACGCAGATTTGGAAGGAAGGCTGTATTGGAAATCACGCTCCACTGTAATTCAAGAACAGGTTTCTTTATAGGGGGACACAGTTGGTGTCAGACACATGTGGAAAAGAAAAGAACAGGCCCATAATTCTGGCAGGATACCAAGGGCCAGATGTTAAATATGCTGACCGTGATCTGGCTGTAGTTGCCGTTAGCCAGCCTGGATCTGATGTGTTATTTTAACCCCTGTTTCTGCCTTTTCCTTTCTCTCTGCCAGGTTCCCAGTCTATGTGAAGATCTCCTGTCTTCTGTTGACCAGCCACTGAAAATCGCCAGAGACAAAGTGGTGGGAAAGGATTACCTTTTGTGCGACTACAACAGAGACGGGGACTCCTATAGGTGAGCTCCTGCCCTTAGAGTGCAGCAGGCATGCCAGGCCGCACCCTGGGCAGTCAGTGCCACATGGCAGCACCTGGACTACTGGACTTTGACAGGCAACAGTCTACCAACCTTCTTTACATTTGTCCTTCTGTCAGTCCTTCCTCCCTCTCTTCCTCCTTTCTTCTCTTTCTCCCTGCAATCAACCAGATGTTGTGGAGTACCTTCAGTCAGTGTCAGAGATGCAGCATGAACAAAAGGCCTCTGCCATGGTGGAGCTTACAGTCTAATGGGAAAGGGATGTGAGCAGTTTCATTATAATTCAGTCCTGCAACAGGCAAGATACAAGATGTGGACATGATGGGGATCTGAACACAGGGAGGGCCTGTGTGCTTAAGGGACATTTGAATGTAGCTTTGTCAAACAAATATACAACTCTCCTTTCTCTTTTTCCATCACCATGCTGAGGGCAATAAATAACTAAAGTGACATAAGCCCCTACTCTGGGTGATCACTGGTCTAGAACCAGAGATGTATCCAGCAGCTGATTATTGTATGATAAGATTCATGCAGTCACTGCCAAGCTTATTCAGGGTTTGAGGGTAGCATAGAAGAAACCATGGTTGAGTCCAGGAGGACTTCCCGAAGGAGGTGATGTTTGAGCTAGGTTTTTCATAGTTTATTTATCTTATTTTTATTGATTTCAGAGAGGAAGGGAGAGGGAGAGGTAGATAGAAACATCAGTGATGAGAGAGAATCATTGATTGGCTGCTTCCTGAACACCCCACACTGGGGATCGAGCTTGCAATCCAGGCATGTGTCCTTGGCCGGAATCGAACCTGGGACCCTTCAATCCGCAGGCCAATGCTCTATCCACTGAGCCAAACCAGCTTGAGCTAGGTTTTTAAGGGTGTCTTGGGTCCCTTTTTGAGCTTCAAATGGAAGTTAGGTAGAGAATGTATTTTGGCCTAATCCAAGCCAGACCAGAGACTAGAGTTGAAAGGGTGAACAGTAGTCTACTTGTAAAAGTCGAGCCAGCAGAGTTTGCAAGTGGATGGAGTATGAAGGGCAGTTGCAGGGCTTTGGGCCTGAGCAGTTGGAAGGTGGGGTCACTGTTTATTGAGGTGGAGAAGACTCTGGGAATTGCTGGTTTGGGGGCATTTTAAGCTCCAGATGCCCATTAGATGAATGTGGAGATGTCCAGTAGACTGTTGATAGCCTAGCCGCCTGGGTGGAGAGGGAGATGCAGGTGGGAGTCCCCAGCATAGAGTGGTGAAGCATCAGTTGTGAGCATAGGCCCAGGTCCAGTCCTCGCTGGGAACCTCCTAGGAAAGGGAGGACCAGCCCTTAGAGAGGAAGACCCTTGAAATCCTAAGGACAAGCAGCCTCACCAGGCAGGGTTCAGAGGAGGCTTCCTGGAAGAGGTGAACCTTGAACTGAGTCATACTTAATCAAGATCATTATGTTTCTTTTTTCCACCTGAAAACTCCAGCTTGCTGTGTGAGGCAGCTATTCCCCAGCAGCCTGTGGAAGGCTGGGATCATTTCCACGTCCATGCCAAGGCCAGCATACCCGGGGGGCTTGGTGCCTGCCTTCCCTCCAGGTCGTCCTGCCAGCTCCAACCTTCGTTCCTCAGGCATTGCAGAGGGGCCCAGGGACTTCAGCTGAAGAGGAGCCCGGGGTGTCAGAGCCCAGGACTTTTCTTCCGTTTTCCCTCTTTTGATACAGAACTTCAAGGTCTTCTGATTTTCTCCACACATTTCCATCCTAACTGTTTGATCGTTTGCTTAAATAAGATCCTTATGGTGTGGCCGTTGCCAGCAGCACTGTTTGAAACCTGTTAGCTGAAACAAAAAGCATTCTCTGAGGGAAATGAAAGGCCTGACTTTTGAAATCTAAGTGTTCCTGTCCATCTGTCTTTTTTCAAATGGCCTCCATTTAAGCTCTTAAATGTGTTCTGAGTGCCCCTTCCACTAAGAATATTCTGGGTAATGTTATGATTTCCCCCCAGCTACAATTACCCCGGCTCCAGGACTAGCAGCTTGAAATGCTGTCGTCTGTGAGCCAGGAGAAATGTGAGTTACAGGCTTCTTGAAAATTCCAGGCCCCCAGTCTGCAAGAAAGATGGGCTCTTGTGTCTAAACAGGTCGCCTTTAAATGAGAGCCAGTTGGGGCGGGTCTTCCAGACCCACAAGAAGACGATGGCCGTTTAACTGGGGAAACGAAGGGCTGAAGGCCAGAGCCTGAGTGTGTTGAGGAGACTCGAAGAGAGCACCTGCAGGGGAAAGGGGCTCGGATTCTCACTCTCAGATTGTTTTCCACACCCACTGGCGAGTGGAACTACCAAGCCTAGTTTTCAGATCGGGAGGTGACTGCGCCCTTCAACTGCACCTTGTCTCTGGGTCTGCGGAGAGGCCTCAGCAGGAAATGCAGAAAGTTGCTCTGTCTCTGTTGGCTTGCAGGACCACAGCAACCAGCGAAGCTGGGGGTCCTTTCTCCCCCACCCCGTGCTGTACGTCGCTAGCCCTTACTGCACACGGACTCGGTGCTAGGTGCTGGGGTGAAGGCAAATCTCACAGGCTCGCTTCTCAACGTTCTCTTGCAGTCTAGGGCGAGGGAAGGGTAGAATATGGTCAGAATTGACATCTGTGTGGCAGTGGGGACAGGGAGGGGGGAATGGTTACCTCTGCTTTGGGGGTTGGTATATAAGAATTGATTAATTCTTTGAACAACACTTTTAAAAAATTAGCATGTGGTTGAGTGCCAGGCACTGTTCTAGGTGCTGATCAAATGATGGAGGACAAGACAGAAGATTTGCCCTGTTGCAGCTCAGGTTCTGGAGTTGGCTAGCTAAATTCAAATTAAATTAAACGAAAATTTCAGTCCCTCAAGTTGCATTAGCCACATGAACTCAGTAGCCACACAGACTCATGGCTGCCATCTTGGACAGCATAGAGAACATTTCTGTTGTGATGGGAAGTCCTGTTGAGCAGCACTATTTTGAGGAATAAACCAGATAAGTCTGCCACCCTTGAAGGGAGAGGTCTTCCCTACTTGCTGACGTAGGATGCCTGGTGGGGTACCCGTTATCAAGAAGAGAGAGATTCGTGCCCAGAATTTGTTAAAATGGGTTCAGGAAACAGTGATACCTTATTTCCTTAACATCCATCCCAAATTGAAAGGTTCCTTTGCGTTCTCAGTGATGTGAGGTGTGTTTTCAGCAGGAGAGATGGGAAAGGCAGTGTGGGTTTCTCACAGTGGACATATCAGGGTGTAAAGGGCTTTGTCCGAGTTTCCCATTGTCTTCTCCTTCCCATTCCGCTCACCTTCTTACTCTCTTTCCTTCTGCGAACCCCCAGCTCTCTGAACTCCACCTGCAGGATTTAATGAGCAGACACCTCCCTTACAACCCCCTTTCCAGTACTCTGTGTGATTAAATGCTTTCCTGATGTGGCAAATAACGCTTTTTAAATTGTGGCAAGCCTTTGGGCTGGCAAAGCAGAGACTGGTTCTCATTTAGCAGTCCTTACATGTGTATGGCCCTCGGTGTTGGGAAAGCTGCCCTCTGTCCCCGCGGAGAACTTGATTGCTCAGGTTTTCTTATGTGTAATCCGCGTCTCCATGGGGCCTAGTCTCTTGCCCACTTCCCTAACGACCGCTCTCTTCTTCATCCTTAACTGTGTAAGAAGGTCTTTGGAGTAAAAGTTTCCCCCGAGCTGCAGCAGGTCAGGGAGGAGACAGGGGCATCTGTTGATGAACACAATGGTGAGAACGAAGACATTAGAAAGGGGGTAAGAAAGAAAGCACAGTTGTTGAAACTCACTCTATACCAGGCTCTGGCCCAGGCATTTCGGATTGTATTTTCTCCTTTGCTCCTCACAACAGCACCATGGGGAGCAGATGGTAGCTTCATTTTACAAAGATATCACACCACTTGCCAGAAGTACACAGCTGGTGAGAGGTGGACCATGGGGCTCATACCCAAGAGGGCTGCTGCTGAGCCCTCTCTCTGTAATCCTAAAAAATGCTGGGTTTGTTGTCAGGGCCTGGAAAATCTTTGCTGTGGGTAGTGGCTTTTTCTCTGAAATTTTGGACAGCTGGGGCTTGGACTCACAGGTCACAGGTGGTGTCTCCCTAAAATGATACATGTCACCTCCTTCTCCTTCCTTCCTCCAGGTCACCATGGAGTAACAAGTATGACCCTCCCTTGGAAGATGGGGCCATGCCTTCTGCTCGGCTGAGGAAGCTGGAGGTGGAAGCCAACAATGCCTTTGACCAGTATCGAGACCTGTGAGTTACTTGCTCCCAGTGCACTCGAGCTCTCACGGTTTGATAAGTCCATCATAAATAAGAGTGCGGCCAGGCCGATAGACTCCCTGGAACCTGCTCCTTGGCCTGCATGGCTATTTAAAATTCTCTGTGCCCAGAGCAGATGGGGCACTAGTTTTCCAGCTGGGTCAGTTGGGAGATGACTCCGTGGTAGAATGCTATCATATGCAGATTTTTCTGTGCATTGCTTCGTGCCATGGTTCCTGGTACCAGCAGGTGCCGTTGGACAGCACCTAGTGTGTGTAAGACACAGTGCCAGGAGTTTCCTACAGGTCGTCTCAAATCCCCACAAACATGATGGCTGTTTTAATTCCCATTTTTCAGATGAAGAAATTAAGGCTCAGATAAAGGTGTTTGTCCCAAGCGAGAGGCAGAGCCAGGAATCAAACCCAAGGGTGTCTTCAAAGACCCCTCTGTTCATGATCATTCTGCATGTCTGTCCCAGTTCTGACCTGGTGCTCGGGGGTCTCTGCTTCCAGACCAGTCACCAGGGCAGGACGAGTCAAGGTCCTTAACACAGTGGGAGCTGACATCTTGCTGGCTCTTGAGTTGCTCCTCAGGAGGTGGTTTTGCTGGTTCTGGTTAGATCCCTACCTCTTCTTTCCTCTCCCATCCGATCCTGCCTCCCATCCACCACCAAAAAGAGTGGCCACTTAATCTACCAGCCTTGCAAGGAAAAGCTCCAGAAAGGTTATTCTCTTCAGTATTCTTTTTCAATCAACAGAATCGCATTTTTGCTTAAGTTCTATATTACATAGCAAAACTGTACATTCAGTCACCTAGAGAGGGATTGGCAAGCTTTTCTATAAAAGGCCAGATAGTAAAAATGTGAAGCTCTGCAGGCTACATAAGTCGCTGCTACTTTCTTTTTTCATTTTATATTACCTTTTAAAGGTGTAAACACTACCTCTTGAGCTTAAGATGGGTGGCATTCCACCCTGATCCAGGATTTGGACAGGAAAGAAAGTGAAAGCCGCTGAGCCCCGTGCTGTCCTGGAGCGGAGCTGCTGGTGTCTCACTTGGTGTGGGAATTTCAGGTCTCCTCTCCCAGACGCTGGAATGCTCTTAAGCTCGTAGCAGATGTGATGGGACACATTTAGTAAAGAATCTCTTTCAGAAGCTGGTTCAGGAGGGAAAGTGGCATCTCAGCCCGATACACAAACAACCCTACCACCTTTCAGCAGATGAATGGAATTGAAAGGCACAGCCTCAAACAAATGGCCCTCGGCGTTTCATTTGCCCTGAATGCACTGCTGTGTAGCCATTTTATCTACGTTACCTTGATCCTTTTGAGAACCTCTGGGGAACATACTTTAACCCCTTTTTAACAGATAAAGAGACTGAGGCTACAAGAGGCTAAATGACTCGCACTAGGCTGCAGGACGTAGAGGTGAAAAGCTAGAATTTAAATTCATATTTGTCTGAAGTTTCCACAGATTATTGCTCTTCACAGTTGCTCTTCAGTGTTTGGAGAGCTCTTACATCTAGAACTTTGCCCCGTGGTAGAATAGTTACTTCTCCAGTGGGGCTGAGAAGTTGACTCATTGCTGTCTCATCATTTATTTGTAGTTGTTGATGACTATCTTCTTTTATCTGACCAGTTGGCAAGAAGCCAATCCAGTTACTAAGAATGTCCAAGTGGAATCAGTTTTATATTATAGTGATGATTTGATAATAAAACAGCAATGATGATAACAGCAGTTACCAGCCGGTGACCGTGCAAGCACTGTGTTAACTGCCTCACGATCTTCTTTATCTCATTTAACCTCCCAGCAGCCTGTGAGAGAGGTTTCTCCCTGTTTTACAAATGAGTAACTTGCCCAAGTTCACACAGCCAGTAAGTGGGGGGACTGGACTAGGAAGCCATCCTTATCCAACTCCAGAGTCCATTTACTCGCCTGGCATTTGAGTGCTTGCTATGAGTCAGGTACTTGCTAAGCAGGGGGTACAGCCTTGAACATGGCCAGAGCTTGTCCACAGCTGGGTCCAGCTGTCCAGCACCTTCCTGGGCAAATGTCCACTTTTCCAGTGGCTTTAAAGCTTTAGTGGCTGAATTTCTGTGTGCCTTTGAGTGTGCCTACACTCTCCTCTGAGAGTGAGCTGATCTGCTGGGGGGAGTAAAGGGGGTGACAGGACAGCTTCCTGTACCCACGTGGGGTTAAATTGGACAAGCCAGACCCTGAGGTTCCGTGGCAGTGTGCGATGGTGGAATCCGGCCCGGAGGGTGTTGCTCTGTCCCCAGCAGCGTTGGTGTGCTGCTTCCAGGGGGAGGAAGAGAGTACAAGGCCTCCGAATGGCACCCACAGAGGGGGCAGGGAGGCCTGGTTCTCCCATGTGACAGCAGCCACTGGCCACTGGAGGGACGGTGGTTAGAGCTGTCACTGGGGACCCAGAGTCATCAGTTTTAACCCTCTCCTTCCCCCCAGTGTTATCAGCGTGCACTGGTGAGTGCTGTCCTGAGACCGAATGTCAGGAACATTTCCCCGCTGGGCCACACATGAGCCAAACCATTTCTGGGTTTGAGTTGTTGTGGTCACGTTGGTGTCCGTGGTGGGGCCCAGAGCATGAGCTCTTTTCCCCGTGGTTTTGGAGCAGACAGGAGTCAGCCAGGGGCTAGGATGCCTGTCTCTCCCTGCCTTGAGCAACACAGGCTCAAGGGTTTTTTACTCTGGGTTTTCTAGGGACCACACTATTCCATGGCTGAAGGGACAGTAGGTCGTGCCTTCTCTTTATCCTCATCCCGCCCCACCCCAGTAGAGACTCATTTTTTTGCCCCAGTGAATGAAGCCGCAGAGCTCTGACATGGGTTTGTCCATCTGTCTCCCTTTCACAGGTCACTCTGAGGGGAGGCGTGCCCTCTCCCCAACCCCACGCCATGATGCTGCCTCAAGTCTGTTGGTTTTGGTCACTCTGAGCTGCTGCAGGAGGGGCCGGGAGATGGCGTGTGTCCTGGGCCTGGTGACAGTAGCCCAGGGCCTTGGGCAGCCCACCTCTGCCAGAAAGAAAAGGGAGTAATGGAAAAAGCTGTTGCCCCAAGAGCAGGACTGGCACAGCATAGTGCCCAGGGGGGCGGAGGAGGGGGCTGCCCACTCCAAACTGGAGCCTGGCCTGCGCCCCACAGGGATTGAGGATGTGAAGAGCAGACCTGTCCCCATGCTCTCTGGGTCAGCGGTCGCCAACCAGTGGTCTGCGGACCACTGGTGGTCCATGAGGTCCGAAAGGTTGGCGACCGCTGCTCTGGGTCTTGACAACCCAGGTGTTTCTGAATTCTTGAATCCTGATGAATGGCAGTTAGGACTGGGTTTATTCTCTGGCCCTTGACCTCTCACCCCCTCAAATGGCTGAACGCTGCCGGACTCCAGCCACGTTGGGGCTCAGAGTCCTTTGTGGCAAGTGCTGTGCTGTAATGTGCCTTCAGGAGACTTCTTGTCCTGTGGTCCACTCTGAGGAAGGGCCTTTCCCTGTCCTGGGAGGCCCAACTGGACTCAGTTCACACAGGAGGCCTGCTCTCTCCTGCCCTCCCTGCCCCTGCCCCTCCTGTGCCGTAGAACTGAACTTGGGGGGATTTTTGTTGTCACCAGTAAATAGGCAGACACAGCTTCAGCCAGCACCAGCTGTGTATGTGCGCACGCGCACATTGGTGACAGGGCACCCTGGTTCCCTTTCCTCCCTGCTGCTTGTGGGTCCATTAGCCTTGCTTACTCCTGATGTTCTCCTTAAGAGGATGAGGGAAGCGGACCCAGTGAGCGTGCAAAGATTTGGAGCTGAAACGCAGGCCAGCATCCTGCTGGAGCTGTGCCAGCTCTTCCCAGGGAGGGGTGCTCACTGTCCCCCACAGGCTTCTCTCTGCCATGAGCAGCCTGGGGAAGGCCTTGGATCTGTCCTGGGCTCTGGGCCTTGCTCCCTGGCCTGTAAAGGCTCTGACTTTGCAGGGAATTAGAATTAATTGTCAGCACATGGAGTTGGTATGGTCTGGGTGAGGGAGCAGGGCCAGGGAAGGATGGACTAGCAGGCCCTCCAGCTCTTAACTCCTGTGGGGATGTGGCACCCCCTCTTCCTTGCCTGCACAGCATTTCTCCATTATGGAATAAATGTGCCAGCAGTCGGGGGCAGGACTCTTTCCCCAAGGTGGGCAGAGGTGAGTGGGGGCCCAGAGACACGAGCTGTGTGTCCTACACGATCCCTTTGAAGCCATCCATTCCTTGTCATCCTACTGCTCAGAGCTCTCTACTGCACCCTTAGCCCCAACTTCCGCCCCCTCCCACATTCATCGGGGTTTTTGTTTGCCATCATTAGCGGCAGAAAGTTTCCATGGTAGTAACTTCCCCCCAGGAAGATAACTGTCAAGCAACTGTTAGCACTACCCAAACAGTCTGTTTTTAGATTGAAATAGTCAATTTGCTGAGGACAGGCATGTTTTGCTGGGCCTGGGTGAGGTCATTATCTACTCTGAAGTCATCTTGAATTTCATCACTTCCCTCCCCGAATCTCTCCCATCCTATTCCCCAACATCTAGGCTATTCTCGTTTTTCCCTATCAAGCCCCCAGATGGCTTTCCATCTCTCATTCTTGGGCCTGGCTCAGTCTAGGGAATGTCATTAGGATGCAGCCCTGGGGTCGGTGGAATAAGGGCACACGCTTGGGTGACTGGTTCATGGGATCACTTCTTTCTTGGCAGAGTTGACTGCCTTTTCAGGCCCAAGCCTAGGATAGCTCACCAGTTATAAAACCTCATCACTCGACCTAAGTGATCCATCTTTTTTGAGAGAGACTTAGCCATGGGGCCCTCGGCATGTGGTAGGCGCTTGAAGCTGCCGAAAAATATCTCACTTGTGGTGTGAGGCACCAGCCGGCTGCCACAAATCCCACGGTCAGTGCTTTGATTTTTCAGGTTCCCAGAGAAGACAGGAGCCTTGTCTGCTCCGGCTTTCATATTGTGTCTCACCGTTGCCTCTGTCAGCCGGGTTCTGCTGCGGCCAGATGTTCTGACCGAAGGGCTGGCACTGCTTTCTTCCAAAGATGATTGCTCCCATCTGTGCCAGACATCTTGCCCCGTGCTCTGCGATCCTTGGCTCTTGGCTTGCAGCAGATAATACCTTCAAACATGCGGTTGCAATTTATTGGCCTTATAAGTTAATTTTAGTGGGTGTGCAATTGATTGAAATCAAAGCTTAATGAAGGCCAGAGTCCCAGTGGGGGGGTAGAGGAATAGGGAGGGAAGGCATATTATGTTCTTGCTTTAGGTCTCAGATAATCTTCAAAAGCTTTAATTAGCTTTTCTAATCAACCCTTCTTGTCTGGAAGAAGTTTACAGAATGAGACAAGGTTGGTACCCTGTGGCAGTCCCAGAAGCCCACAGGCCTTCCTGGAAGCAGCCAGGGTGCTTAGTAGATGGGCCTTCCCTGGCAGCTGTGGGTTCTGAAGGTCAGGGCTCTTCCCCAGCCCACAGCGAGACCTCATGTAAATCTCTATCTGGAAAATAGTGAAGTAGTTCCTATCTGCGGTGATGGGAGAGAGCAGACATCATCATTTCACAAATATTGTGGAGATTGTGGAGAACCTGCCATACTCTGAGTACTTGGAAGCTTGTATCTGGTTTCCTTGGGACTCCCCACCCCCCAACCCCCCCAAGTCCCTTTTCCTTGTCTGCTTCTGCCCTGTCTCCTTTCAGTGCAGCGACTCTCGGCCAGAAGCTCAGCACTGCTGAGTCCTGAGTCCTGGTGAATCACTGAGCCTTGGGTGGTCTCTGGGAACCCGAACTCAGCCATGTAACCTGGGGGATCAGGGCATCAAGGCCGTGCTTCGAGCAGTGGCATTCACTTGGACAGCGATCTTCAGAAGATCTTGCACGGCCTTCTTGAGGTGGTTCCCGGGTTGTGTGGTCAGCATTGTGTGAGTAGGACGTGAGTGGTGGGGAGAGGTACACAGGCCCTTGTCAGGCCTGGGCTCTGGTTGCCATTCTTAGTGCATCGGGAAGGGTCTGCAGGGCCCCAGGGGTGCCTAGGACAGCTCTGATGTGCATCCTAAGAAATTCCTCCTAGGCAGTCTGGAGGCTGGATTGGACAGGCTGGGAGTGGAAGGACCCTGACTCAGACTTCCCTTAGTCTGGCTACTTAGTCTTAACCACGCTCCTAGTCTGGCTGAGAGAGGTCGTAGTTTAAGATTACCTAGTGCTTCCTGAGGCACTGCCAGAAACAACCAGGCCAGTCCCTTCGGTCTCCAGCCTCAGAGCCCCGCTGGGAAGTGGGCGAGAGCACTGAGCAGAGTAGCATGAGGTAATGGGAGGAGTGATCGGGAACGCGCTGGAGCTGCATGAAACCTGGACCATTTGGTTTGGCACCTTCCCCCTCACTCCCTGGCCCTTCAGCTAGATCTCAGTGGCTCACAATGCACAAACCCTCTCCCCTCGCCCAGAGATGTAGGGCCTCCTCCCAGACTTAAAGGTCTCCAGAGGATCCTGTGACAGGCACTGCTTGCTGCACATCTTGGCTCCAGGGAGAGTGGGTAAAGACAGAGTGTTGTCTAGCTTTCAGATTGTCGGCAGTGTAATCAGTATTTGGGTTTTCACAAATACTCCTTGTATCTTCAGCTATGCGCACAGAGGGCCTCTGAGAACCCCGGCCTGCCTGCTGGGGACTCCGGCTGGCCACAGCCTTGGGCTCATGTGAAAGTGCTGGGAGCACTTCATGGGGAACCCAAGTCCTCCTCAGTTTGTTGTTTTAATTGAACAGAGAGACAGATGGAGAGGACCCCTGTCAGCTTCGGGGGGTTGGGGGTGGGGGGGAGTGGAGCGCTTCCTGCTCTCCCAGTGTGAGTTTCAGCTCTTGTGACCACTGTTCTTAAGCAGAGGTGTCTGCTACAGTTTCAGGAGCCCATAAGGAGTAGATGCAGACAAGCCTGTGTGTGGCCCCCCTACCTGGAGGCTGGGGAGCGAGTGTCCACTGCTGGTTGCCTTGGCATGCGCTGTCTGATTTTATCTGCTAAAGGAAGTTCAATGGAGGACAGGAGTGTGCAGAAAACAAGTTTGTTTACAAACATGGTCCCCAAGTCAGCATCAGGGACTCTGATTCCTCCAGAATGCTTGGGTTCCTATAACCATGTGGAGCAGTCACACTTTAGGTTATGCAGTTCCACGTGTTGGGGTGAAGACACCACTTGGAAGGCAGGAACACCTCCCTCTGGTGGTCAGGCTCCCACCAGAGACCCTCTGCTCCCTGGCTGTTTCCCGGGCTGCTGCTGGCAGGTTTGGGGAAGCTGCTTTGTGGCAGGATCCAGATGGGTGGTCTTCCAGAGGTTCCGCCAGCAGGCCCCAGCTGCCTCACTGACCCTCCTTTTCACAGTTCCCAGTGCAAGATACCCAGCGTCATGCCCCAGATTCCTGGCCTCTCCTCCTTTTCTTCTCCTCCAGCCGGGGCACTGTGTACCGTGGCCTGGTTGCATGTGTGTGTTTAACTCACCTAAATTCAACCTCACAGGCTGAACCGGGACCAGCCACACCCCAAGTCCAACCCCGACTTCCCACGTCTCAGCTATGTGACTTGGGTGCATTCCTTTTCTCTCTCTGGATTTCAGCCTCCTTGACTGTAAAATAGTGAATGCAAAGCCCCAGACCCAGAATGGGTTCTCTGAAATGGCAGCTCTTGGACAATAGTGATGGCTTTGAAATTCCAGAAGGCCTCGGCCGTCCTCATTCTCATGAGCTGGGCTCAGCAGGACGGGCAGTATTTTCACAGGTAGTCTAGTGAGGCAGAGTTGGTCATGGTGGTGCTGAGCACAGACGGTTTGCTCAGAGCCCAGAGCCAGATTGGTGGCCCCTGCAGCGGCACCATTGTTTTCCAGAGAGGCCTTCATTATTTCTCTTCAAGTAAAAAAACTAAAAACCTTGTAAAGAGAGGCCGTAAAGAGCTGTAGCCGCAGTCCAGATGTGCACTTCTAAGTGCAACTGGCATTAAAGTCGCACATGCCTAAGCCAGTTGGTATGTGTGCTCAGGGATTGTTGCACCTGTATGTCTTGGAAGGAATTTCCGCAGAATACCTGTCCTGTGTCCATGGGCAGACTCCAGGACACGTTCCACAGATTGTGGTGAAAACAGCTGGTCTCAATACACAAACAAGGGTGATTGGCTTTCAGCAGCAGATCTGGACGTGGGCAGCCCAAAGCCAAGTGTTGATCTTTCTCCATTCTGTGTGGAGCCAGCTTCAGCCCCCAGGGCAGTGGGTTTGGGACTACGTTCACAGAGCAAGCAGAACCTTGCTTCCCGGACAGTTCAGAATGTGCCAAGCTTAGGAGAAGAAGGAAGAAGATCTGCCTTTCTCAGCCCAGAGAGGAAGACCCTCATGGAAATGAACGGCCAGAGTGTTTGTGTGCCTGCTCTGTGCCAGGCTTTCCTGTGCCCTTTCTAGTGCATCCATGGGGGGTGGGGGGGAGAGAACCCCCTTGTCCCAGCCCCTCGTAGTTGTGGCCGTCAGCCTGCTTTCTGGCGCTGTCTGTGGGCTTTTCAGAAGCTGTACCCATCGGCAGCACCCACATCCTCCTGTTGGGCAGGGGATATGCTTAGCTTCTCGACAGTGGCCGGTTTGGAGCCAACAGAAAGGAATGTTGGTCTGCACTGCAAGGAAGCAAGCCAGGTTTTAGATGCCTCTCCAAGCAAATTGGAGATTTTTCTTTTTTCCTGGAGTGGAATTGAATTGTTCCCACCTGTGGATACCAGGTGCCTTAGTATGTTATAGGATGTTAAGGATGATCAGAAAAACAAACTACTGCTAGTAGCTGCTGGCGATTTTATTTTATTTTTTAGCTGGAAGGAAACAAAAAGGTATTGTCTTGGGGCAGAATCCCAGCTGCTAGTGGAATGGCTCTGCCCTGGGCTTTAACCTCCCTGTCTTTGCCATAAAATCAGACATCAAGCATGGGAGTTCCTGTTTGAACCAGTGCCCATATGACCTCCTGGTTATTGTCATGACCAAGTGCCGATTACAGTAAAGTGTGTCCCTCATGACCATTTATCACAGGTCTCACTATTACTATTTATGAGATCTTAGAAGCAAACCGACCACGTATGTGACCGAGGACAGAGGTAGGAAGTGAGAATCTCATGGGATCTTATGGCTTTGCACCGTGTAAGGGCCGTGTTCCTAGTGTGGCACTGGAGAATAGAGGGATTCATTGTTTTTATTGCACCGACATTTAAATTTTTAGTCTGAACTCTGGCATTTTGGCCAAGACCACCTCATACATACATTCCCTCTCTCTCTCCCGCAGCCATCCTAGCAGGCCCCTTCATCTCCAGCCAGAACTGAGACTGTGGGCACTTCCCATCTTTGTACTGTCCCCCAACGTGAAAAAAGTGTTCAGACCAGAGCTTCCAAGTGGACCACCAGGTGCCCCAGGAAGCCTCTCTCCAGTATCTTTCTAGAAAATGTTGGAATTCCGAGGTTCAGAGAGCTGGTCCACACAGACGATAGATTGAAATGGTGAAGACCATGTCTGTGAGGACTGAATAGAACAGATTCGAATGCAAAGTGATATACCCGGCCCAGGACACCCAGTTCATAAAAGTACAGGGTGTGGGAGACAATTTCACGACAATACAGAAGAAAAATACTTCATTAGAGATGAGTGCAAGCTCAGTATGTGTGTGTCAGTATGACTGAGCGTGATTGCCGAGAACGCTGACTGGTCTTGCTTTCCTCCACGGACAGGCAGCTCACTTTGAGATTTGTGCTGGTTCACACATAGTTGGGGCGTGTATTTCTGTTTTCATACCCTTGAGGAGGAGGGTAACCAAGGTAGGGGGCTTAAAATATCATGTCTTATGAGGAATAATATGAGAACAAGAAGGTCAGAAAAAAAGAAACCTCAGGGTTTATGTCAGCTGTCTTTAGATACTTAGAAGGACTTCATGAGGAGAGGGCATGAAGTTCTGGTTGTGTGTGTTTCCTGAGGCAGTAGGTGGAAGTTTTCACTCAGGTCCAGCAAGAACTGTTTGAGATGTTCAAAAGGGAAATGGTTGCTTGGGAATGTAGTGAGTTCCTTGTCACTAGAGGCATGTAAGCAGAGTTTTGATCCAACTTGATTCGGCTGTTAGGAATCTGGGCTGAGGTGTGTCTGCCTCATACAGGCCCCAGTGCAGCCACCAAATCCTGAACAGTCAGAGCTGGGGAGACCACATCAATGCCAAATAAATATTGCTTGACTTCCTCTTGGCTTTCTTTAATGAAGCGACTGCAGAAGAGAGCCCCTCACACTCCAGCGTCTAGGGGCTCCCCTTACAATGCTCCGGGTCTTGGCTGAGTTTGGGGTGCCTACCTGTGCCTCCGCATTGCAGAGGTCACTGCGTTGCTGGAGGTCCAGGCCTCCTGGCCTGTCCTGTGATGGTGGCCCAGCCCATTTGAAGCTGAAAGACCACGTCTGAGGGAACCCGGAAAGGCCTGCTCATCCCAGCAGGTCTGTCCTGACTTTGGCTCTTTTGTGGAGGGTCATAGCCTGACTCATTAGCTGTAGGGGAACCTCTGTATTAGAAGCACAAATCAGGCTCTTCTCCCAGGAGACGATTTGAAAAGAGGGACCAACGGCCAACTTCAAAGTCCATTCCAGCCCATCTTTCCTGTTCCATTTACAGCCCAGTGTTGGCCAAGACTGAGGATTGGCTAATTCAGAGCCACAGCTCAGATTCCCGAAACAAGTTTCCATCCTAGGTCTCCTCGCATTCCTCAGCTTCAAGCACTCCATAAAGCTTTGGGAACCGAAATCTTTTATTTTATTTTTTCTTTTGTGAAGTAGGTCATTTTGAGTGCGAAGTACTATGTTTTCCCCTTTTTTTCCTCCCCCCCAGAAGTCCTGTGGTTGAAGAGTTATGGACGTAGAATCTGTACATGTGACTGCGCCTTTATTCAAGTGGAAGAGTGATTTTCAGGGAGAGACGACATAGAACTCTGAGAATTACTGACACATTAGGCTTTTAGTGGGTCCAAGTTTAGGGATCTGGCTGATGACAGAGAATAAACTCAACCAGATGCTTAATTGTGATTGTGCTGATAAATCATCAGCCCCACCTGAGGGTCTTGCCTTTTGCCCCTGGCTCATCCAGCACACAGGTGTCCCCTTGCGACTGATCTTTTGGAGCTTATGAAACCCATATCTGCCTGTTGTCATGGACATACTGTTTTCAAATGGCGGGACTTATAGAACCAACCTGAGTGGCCCCATCTCCTTAGTCCCAACTGTTGAATTCCCTGCAGTTCCATCTGCCTTGGGAAATGTTAATGTTTACAGAGAAAGCCACCGAGATTGTGTGTAGAACCAGTGTCACTCGGTCGAAATTCTTTCTGCCAGAGTCCAGCACAGTTTTACCCCGGTTGCTCCTGGAGTGACCTGTCATCTCCCCACTCCTGATGTTCCCGGAGCTTTCATGGTTTAAGACTTTACAAGGTGGCTTCTCCACAGTGTCCCCGAAGGCTGTCTCTGTGTTGTCCAGCTATTGGTCACTCACCCTCTTTACCGCGTGTGTGGATTGCATATTGCCCCCCGCCCTCCTGGAGAGCTGGGTGGAGCCAGGGCAGGGCCGGGTTAATTCCTCTGTAGCTGCTCTCATGCCGGGCCACATGTGATCATTCATTCACGTTGACGTGCGAGGCCTAAGAGCGAGTGCTGGCGATGGTAGAGCCACCTTATTGAAATAGCATGTTAGCATTTAAACAATATTAATACTATTTGACTCATTAAATATACAAAGGCCAGTTAAAGTGCTTCCATGTGTGTGCTGTTAGTTCTGGCGGGCGACTCCTCAGATGGCTTTATGTGGTTTCAGACAACATTTTAGCACATTCTTAAAATACCCACAAAAGCCTTTATGTAAAAACTCGTAAATGTGAACCACATAAAAAATTTTTTTTCCTGTTTCATGTCATTATGATCAAAGTACGGCAGGTAAGAATAAATTTTCAAAAACTTGTTGAGGTCCCTCTTTAATTAATGCTTCACGCGCAGAGCAAAGCCATAACCATGTAATGGGGGGCTGTCTGTGTGCCCCGCAGTCGCCTCGCCACTGACTGCACAGCGGTCCTGACAGCACTTGTCGGAGAGGCAGGTCTTTCTGGGCGGCTCCGAACCGGCCCTTCCTTCACCAGCCCCTGCGCTCTCTGTCCTGGAGCCTCGGGTTGAGACTTGCCGCTCCCAGCCGCTCACATCCCTGCAGATCCCTTCTGGTGGGTGGAATGCAAGTCCGTTCTTGAATTGTTGTGTTGGGGCCATACCTGCGGAGGCCGGATTTCAGCACGTCCGCCTCGACGGGGAACACCCGATGGGAAGAGGGGGCAGTCACCGTGAGATCCAAGCGTCATTTCTGTATTAAAAGCCAAACGGACTGTAAATTAGGATACTGCCCAGTGGAATACTATCCCAGCTCTTAAAAACAATTACGGCGATCATGTGGCTCCATGGAGAAGCACTAAGGGTTCCATGCCAAGTGAGGAAAACCCAACTCAGTGCAGCACCATTGCAGGGCTTTTATAGTTACATAAAAATTACGCATCTGGACAAAGACTGGAAGGGAATTTGGAAAAATCAGATTTATGGGATAAGTTGATATATGGCACTGTGGGCTAATTTTTAAATTTCCTTTTTTTATAATGTTGCAATAAATTTTTTTTTACTTTGGGGGAGCAGTAACCCACATGGAGGTCAGAATTGAGGTTGCATTTTTACCTCCTTTGTGTCCAGCACTTTGAAATGTTTGGCCTGGTCAGCGTGGAGCTGAGCAAGCCAAGAAGAAGCTGCCCAGCGTGGGAGCTGGGCCATGGGAGGGACGTTGGACTGGAAACAGCCAGTTCCACCTTATAAAACATCCGCGCTGCTGTTTTATTTTTCTAGAAGAAAACAAATCTAAGGGATGAGAGCGAGTGGGGTCAACTGTAGGCCACCTGGCGCATTTGAGCTGGTCACCAGGTGGTGTCGACCAGGGCTATCAAGCCACCACGATCTCCCCTGGTTCCCTCTAGGACGGCCTGACCCGCTCTCCCCGGTCTCCCAGCACTCAGGGCATGAGCCTTTGACAAGAACAACACCAGTCTCTGGTTGGGGAGGTACAGAGGATGGGGCCGTGAGCTGTGAGGGGGCGGAAGGATGGAAATGCCCACTGGGCTTCAAGCCTTCATTCCAGGATGGCCAACGGAAAGAAGGAATTATCGGCCTGTCATTTTTGCCAGCACAGGAAAAGCCACAGTTTTTTCGAGTTGTTGGTTTTTCCTTTTGATGTGGGGCTGCTTTCCCTGCAAGCAGACGAAAAGGGAAAACTGGGTGGGAGAACCCATCCGTCTGTCACCAATAGGACGGGTGTTCACAGGTCTGTGGTGGGCTGCTCCTCTCCTCCTTCAGTAGACGGGGTGCCTCCCAGTGAACTATGAGCCAAGGGAGCCACCAAAATCCAGGAGAACAAGCCGGAAAGTGTCCCGGAGGCCCTGCTGCAAGCTCACCTGAGCACGTGGACTCCAGCTAAGACCTGACAGAGACATCTCCACATGTCCCTGTGCGTGCAGCTCCCTGCAGGGCTGGTCCTAGACCAGAGCACTTGTCTGCTTCCCCTCCCTCCCATCCTAGGGAGGGAAGGAGGGGGTGTGTGTGTGTGTGTGTGTGTGTGTGTGTGTGGTGTGGTGTGTGGGGGGCGGGGGATGGTTTGAAAAGAGAATTGGAACAAGAGAAATAACCTTCCTGAGTGGGGTCCCTGAGGTCCCCTGGGATGGTACTGAGCTCTGGGCCCCCACAGGTGTGTCTGTTTGTTCCCCTCATAGTACTACACTTGCCCCTTTCTGGAGTCAAACCCCTTCCCACCCTCCATTGTTTGACTGACATGTAGCCTGGGGCTGGCATCTCGAGCCCTAGCAGGCCTGCCCTCACCTGCCTCCCGTGACTTGCTGGGAGTGGCAGAGTTGTGAATTTCATTTGACAGCTTAATCACAGTGGATGGTGTGGGGATGGAGCAGTGGGGACAGGATGTGGTGGTGGCGGCAGCAGCAGGTGGGCCCCAGTCTGCCTGAGGAATCCTGGTGGGGAGGACCCCTGGGCGCAGTTAGAGCAAGAGGTTACACTGAGCCCCGCCCCTACAGCTCAGGCTGGAGGCTGTCTTCCGTGAGTGGGGCTACTTCCTTGGTCTCAGTGTCCCCCGGTCACACTCTGCTGTATGTCACATACTGACCTCTGCACAAAAAGTACGAAGAATTCGCCTATTTCTTCACCCTCTAAGTATTAACATTCACAGACGTGTTTACTCTTAGTACTTGTTTTTATTATTAAAATTAATAGTAATCTTTGGTCAGGTATCTACTTTCCTATATTGTTTTTGTCTCTCAGCAGTCCTAAGGCCCAGTTCATACAGTGGGTGCCTGGTAGCCCCTAATAAATAATTTTTGGGTGGATAAGGGCATAAACGGAGCTGGTAACTGGAGGGACTGGGGCTGGGACCCACGCCTGTCTGACCCGGGCCCACGCTCACTGCAGCCACACTGCCTGCTCGCTGTGCACATCTGAGGTCTGCTCACGTCTGAGGTCTGCTCACATCTGAGGTCTGCTCACATCTGAGGTCTGCTCATGTCTGAGGTCTGCTCACGTCTGAGGTCTGCTCACGTCTGAGGTCTGCTCACATCTGAGGTTGCAGTCCTGCTGGGGCCCAGAATCTGCCTGCCACACCATTGAACGGGGGTTAACAGGTCAGAGAGGCCACAGACTTTCTGGTAAAGAACGTGCTAGCCACCAGACGAGATTCAGTAGAATTTGGGGCGCTGCCCATCAGCAGTGATCCATCCACCCGTGCTTTCTGAACTCCTCGGTCCGTACTCACAGCAGCCTGACTCCGTCCCGGCGCTGACTGCGGTCTAACCTGGTTTCCTTTTCTCCTCTGGCCTTTTCTTTCCCTCGTGCATTTGCTCTTAATTAGGAAGTTTTCCATATTGGCTCAGGCCTGAGGAGGGAGCTCCGTCCCATGCTTAGCCCTTCATTCCTGGTTAGCGAGTTGCAGCACGTTGTTCTGAAAGACCATAGAGGCCCTGGTGGGCCTAGGCTCGGGGGGGTTCTTGGTGAGGAAGCATTTGTTGCTCTATTTTTTTCCTCTTAATCTCCCCTATAAAGAAGCCATCACTAAAGATAGGAATATCGGACAGTGGTGATGACTCAGTAGTAATGACCCGCTGATGGTCACGTCACACACTTTGCTGGACCCTTTATCTGGAGGAATCCGAAGCTCGGAGAAGTTTGGAAAACTTGACAAAGACCACAAAGCTGGAGTCCATGGGAGAGCTCAGGCTCAGATTCATCTTGAGGACTCCTAAGCCGTGTTCTTTCTGTGACCCCCAAAGGATGCTTTACCCCCACCCCCGACCAGTGGATGTTCAGGACACATACACGAATCAGCCCTAGAACCATTGCAGGGAGGGTCCTTAATTCCAGACAGACATAGGCGAACCTTTCCGAATGACACCCCTGGGACCTGGGCTGATGGTCTGTAATTTGACAAGCTAGCATCTAATGGGCACATGGGCCTGTTTCCTGCAGGTATTTTGAAGGCGGCGTCTCATCTGTCTACCTCTGGGATCTGGATCATGGCTTTGCTGGAGTGATCCTCATAAAGAAGGCTGGAGACGGATCAAAGAAGATCAAAGGCTGCTGGGATTCCATCCACGTGGTGGAAGTGCAGGTACAGCTCTCCCGGCAGCTGGTGGCCCAGGGCCTTGCAGACAGATGCCACGCCCAGCAGCGCAGCCCCGTTCTCTAGCAGATGCTTCTTGAAGAGGGGTACTGTGATACCTAAACCCGTTAATTCCTAAAAGTGCCCGAAGCCATTTGGATAAAGATTAGTCAAGATTGCAGTAGTCATTGATGGTAAAGATCCCAGAAGAACTGAATATACACGAGTGCAGATTCGATCCCTTAAAAGCCACTTGGGATTGGGAAAGGTAGTGTGGTGGTAATGTCTTAGGAAGGGGCATGTTAGGGTGACCCTGAGTTCAGGAGCCACCACAGACTCCTCGGCTGGGGGTTGTGCGCAAGGTTCTGATCTCTGTCTTGTCCCCCAGGAGAAGTCCAGTGGCCGCACCGCCCATTACAAGCTGACCTCCACGGTGATGCTGTGGCTGCAAACCAACAAATCCGGCTCTGGCACCATGAACCTTGGAGGCAGCCTTACCAGACAGGTAGAGTTGCCATGCCCACAGGTGCCAGCCTCAGAGCTGACGTACATGGGGATGGGTGAGCAGTTGTCCCCACAGGGTCCTAGGTCAGCCCCTGCCTGACACAATCTCCCCATAGGCCTTCAGTGATTCCGAGAGTCAGTCACAGGAGGTGTCCTCTTCAGGTCAGGGTGTTTCCATTCACGTGCTCCTGTGATGGTTAGGACATACCTACCTGCTGACAGCATTTTAGAATGCGTTCATTTCTTAGTTGTGATTTAGGTCATGTATTAGACTCTTGGTGGCAAGTGACAGAAGTAAAACTCTGACTTAAGCAAAAAATGGAAACAAGCCGAAACCGGTTTGGCTCAGTGGATAGAGCGTCGGCCTGCGGACTGAGGGGTCCCGGGTTCGATTCCGGTCAAGGGCATGTACCTGGGTTGTGGGCACATCCCCAGTGGGAGATGTGCAGGAGGCAGCTGATCGATGCTTCTCTCTCATCGATGTTTCTAACTCTCTATCCCTCTCCCTTCCTCTCTGTAAAAAATCAATAAAATATATTTAAAAAAAAAAAAAGAAGAAAAAATGGAAACGAGTCAGCTCACATAACTGAGCAATTCAGGTTTCATTCAGCACGGCTGGGTCTAGGACGCAAATGATGCCGCCAGGACCCCATCCCTCCATATGGTGGCTCCCGGCAGAATAGGTCTGCTGTACCCCAGAAGTGTCTCACTGGCCCGGGCATGGTTGCTGGTCAACCAGAATCCTTTCCTGAGGCCATGGCCAGACTTGGGTTGCATGAGTACCCTTGGTATTGTAGATGGGAAAGGAGTGTTGATTTCCTAGAGTGCAGTGGAGGGGGCGATGGATGTGGGCAGGCAGCAGACATCGGACACTGGTGGGAACTTGCTTTCTGCAGAGAGAACCGAGGGACACTATTGTGTAGGTGGCATGGGCAGTCTGGAGAGTGACAGCAGAGAGTCGACCCAGATAGTTGGCAACAGGCTGCTGGGGGACAGTAACCAGGGTCCCCCAAAAGGAGAGGAAAGGCTAAAATAAAAGCCTAAAAGGATCCAGAAGAGCGAGTGCCTACTTTAAGCATCTGAGTGGGTTTACTGGCCTCCCCCTGGTAGTGATCAGTAACTGACAAGCCCTGCAGCAAGCCTGCTCTCTGCTCAGCTTCCCACCCCCAGCAATGCTCCAAGGTGGAGCTGAAGGACATCCACCGGAATCCTCCGGTGTAGACCCACCAGGGTACTCTTCAAAGTACACTCGTTGACCTCATAAAGAAAAGATGAGTACATTTGGCCAAACCAATCAAAAGGTTACCTGAGTCACAGGATCTAGACATTGGAAGAGGTCAGAGGTCACTCCCAACCTGACAGGACACCTTCTGCTGCCCTGGGTGGGACCAGGGAGCCCACTGCTTTGGGGGACAGCTGTTCCTCTTACATCAGCCTCCATTAAAAAAGGCAGCCAGAATAGAAGAACCTGTCCACCAGAATGTGCCCAGGATTGCTTTGGCTGGCACCTCGCAAGTGTCCAGTCGGCCAAACTGCCACCCACTGGCACCTCCATCCATCTCCCGGTCCATGAACCACTGAGGGTCCAGGGATTTCCCATTCTGTTCTTGTGCAGCAAATCTTTTTTTTTAAATGAGATTTACATTTATCCTCACTTTTTTTTTTTAATCCACTTTGCTGTGTCCATTATGTTGAAGCTTGGTTTCACTGATCCAGGTGTTAGCTGTTCCTTCTGACTTTGTTACTTGCACATTAACTGACTCTCTGTCTTATATTATTAATTAGCTCAGGGCCAAGTTCAGAGCCCTCAGACATGGCTGCCAGAGACTTCCTTAGAGGAGGCATCAGTCCGATAATCATTTTTGTTAGGGTACTTTTTCAAGTTGAGCTTATTTAGTCAGCTGTAAATCCACTATCATTAATTGTCAAATAAATGCCCTCTGAGTGTCTGTGGTTGAACACTGCCTGCCGACTCCCAGCTGGCTTCCTGTTTTGGTAGGACAGGTGATTGTGGGCTTGGCCGTGGTTTCTCTCTCCTCGCCCTTGTCAGGTTCACCCCACATGGGTACCACAGCCTCCTGGCCTCCTGTGCTGTGAGAATCGGGCTTTGCTCGTTTCCCATCTCTGCTCACGAGCAGCCCCGTCGGGAAGGTTGGCTTTCGGAGAGCCTCTTGTCTCCACTTACAGCCTGGTCTAGGACCAGCACCACATCGTTCAAGAGCTTGTCAGAAATGCAGAGATCTGGGCTCTACCCAGTCCTACCACATTGGGGTCTGAATGTAACAAAGTTCCCCCGGTAATTTATGTGCACATTAAAATTTTGACAAGTGCTACCCTTTTGGGTTCTGTACCCAGTTCCATTGTGGGTAAGGGCATGGTCCCCATGCCCCCAGCAAGCCGTTCGGACATCAGCAGGGTGTCCTACAATTCAACTTAATTGTGACACTCCATGGAGACAGCCTCAGAGCCCACAGGTTAAGGGCTCAGTTCTTCAAGACTGTCCCTCCCCCCCACCCCCACCCCTGCCCCAGCACCTTCAGACACCAGTTGCAAGTGCAGATTGTCACCTGTGCTTCTGCTTGACTAGCTATAAATCAAAGGTTCCCACGACGCCTTCCTTGGGTTCAGTTAATTTGCTAGAGTGGCTCACAGAACTCAAGAAACCCATTTATTCACTAGATCACTGGTTTATTACAAAGGATATTAATGGATAACGAATCAGCCGCCAGATGAAGAGATACAGAGAGGAAGGCCCTGAACAAAAGCGCTTCCAGCCTCATGGAGTTCGGGGCCCAGCATGGTGACACTGGGAGCCATCTCGTTCCCATTCTGGAAGCTCTCCGGACCCCATCCTTTGTGGGTTTTTATGGAGGCTTTGTTGCACAGACATAATTGATTAGCTCACTGGCCATTGGTGATTGATTCAACTTCCAACCCTTTTCCACTCCCTGGAAATTGGGGGATTGAAAGTTCCACCCCTCTTTCGTGGTTGGTTCCGTGGTAGGTGTGTCCGAGTTAAGTGGAGGCTTGGACTGGAAGGTGCTGCCTCCCTGGAGCAGACATGCCTTTACGACCTCAGGTGCTACTTCAGCCATCTCAGCAGGTTTAAGGCCCTCTGTAAGGACCCAGGACGGCCCCGTCCCGGGGGGAGGCCTTGTGCTGTGTGGTAGGTGCTTTGTGTAAAGGGAAGAGAGGGCACAGATAAGTGACCCTGGGCCTCAGGGAGGTCAGTATTGGCTGAGAGCTAGCCTCCTTGAGAACGCCTTCGGGGGGGGGGGGCCCTTCTGCAAGATCACCTTTCCCATTCCCCATCTAGTAGTGCCCAGCTTAATAAGGATTCCTTTAACTTCAAAAATTTATTTAGCCGGTTTGGCTCAGTGGATAGATAGTGTGTTGGCCTGCTGACCGAAGGGTCCCGGGTTCAATTCTGGTCAAGGGCACATGCGTGGGTTGTGGGCTCAATTCTGGGGGGGGGGGGGGGGGCGTGCTGGAGGCAGCTGATCAGTGATTCTCTCCTCATTGATGTTTCTATCTCTTCTCCCTTCCTCTCTGAAATCAATAAAAAAAATATATATATATATATATAAAATTTATTTCAATAAGATAATAATTATACTTTTAATAGCCATCGATAGAAAACATATATGCCAGAAAGGATACATTTAGTAATTCTTTAAGTGAATTTGTATTTTAGTCTCAAAAGCATCTTCATGTATTTGAAAAATCGTAGTGCAAGGCAAATGTGTTGTCAGCCAGCCTGCCTGGGATGCTTATTGGAGCCTCCATCCAAAACCTCCACTGCCTCTGCTGTATCACAGGGCCTGGATCCACCAGGGGTCTGGGGGGTCCCCTGCTCTGGCCTCTGGGCAGGGTTGTCCTTGTGCCATCTCAGAATCAAGGCTAGTGCTCCCTGGGGCAGACCCCATCCTTTTGCATGGAAATGGGCCCCTGTCTTCCAGGAACCGTTGACTGGGGAGGGGTGGCCGAACCCCCAGGCAGCCAGCTCTACCACAGCCTGCCCGCCCCACACCCTGCCACCTGGGCAATGGTGGAAAATCCTAAATTTGTATCCGGAGACTGTTTCCTGCATCACTTACCGCTCTGAGCTGTTTATAATTCCACCCGGTTTACAGTGACCTGGACAAATATTTAATCCTCAGTCTTCCTAATAGCTTAAATCAGAGCTGTCAGCCCATGGCCAGGGTCTGGTTCCGGCTTGCCGTGAGCAGTGCCTCCTGCCAAGCCAAACACAAGCCTGATGAGTGGCTGTCCTCAGCACACCGGTCCGGGCCGCGGCCTTGTTTGGATTGCCTGTGCTCTTGGGCTTTAATGAGGAAATTCATGCTTCTGTCATCATCCTAACGGCCGGTCACATAACTCATCTGAGGTGCATTAAAGCTGGGGCTGGTTTCCAATGTAAGTAACTCTAAAAGGAGGGGCAGGGAAGCAGTGAGAGAGACGAGTCTAAGTTAATGATGCGCAGCTTCTGAGCAAACGGGAAATGCGGGCTGTGGGTTAGCCATGTGTCCCAGATGAGCCTTGGAGAAATGACTGTGGTTGCCTTGGATGGGAGATGAAGGGGTTCCATCACTTACCGCTGATGATGAGGAGGGAATGTGCACGGTTATGCAGGCTGCCTCCTTTGATAAGATTGTAAGCAAGATAGTTGTTATTCTCTTTCAACAGATGAGGAAACAGAGGTTCAAGTGATTAAGTGATTTTCCCATGGTGGTTTATCTAGTAGGAGGCAGTCAGGATTTGAACCCAGATTTGTCCGCCTAGAAAATAAAAATAGGCTACTTTCTACCACACTACATTATTTGCTCCTAATCTGTCCACTGTGCTTGGCCTTCGGTTGCTTGCTAAATGAAGGTTTGCACAGAAATGCATTGAGCAGTCCGCTCAGTGTAGACAGGACACTACTCTGTGGGTGCCAGTGCATTCTGTTGGCAGCCCCAGAAATGGACACCAAGAGTGGGGCCAAAGCTGTGGGTCCCGTGCAGGACTCCGACCTCCTTGGGAGTGTGCCTCCTTCATTGGATTCTCCTGTAGGAAGTAAGTTGACCAGATGAGACCCAGTCATCACCAGGGGTAGTGAGAAGGGTTTTAAAATGTTTAGGTGAGGAGTGATCTGTGTTTTCAAAAGATGGTTCTGCTGGCTGACACGGGTGGTTAGCAGGAGGAAGAGGCTCTTCGGGTCATCCAGGAGAGATGACCAGGGCCTGGATGGGGGCAGCCTCAGGGGGGCTGGAGGGGACAAGCCTGTGGCCAGGAGTCCGTGAAGGAGGTGGTGTCAGCCTCAAGGTGGGAAATAAAGGGCAAAGGCAGAGGAGTAGAGAAGGAGGGCCAGAGTGTTTGGGGCTCAGTGCTCCCAGGATGTGGGCCATGGGGATCAGATGGGGAATCTTCCTCATGTCAGTTCCTCCAGTAAGCCCTCTTTGCAATTTCCCAGGCCTCGGCTTTTCCTCCGGAAACTAGGCCTCATTGCAGCTGCACACTCACTCTTGCCCCGTGTGAGTCAGGAAAGACACCAACTCGTGAGACAGAGGGGCCACCGATCAGCAGCACAAGGCGCCTGCGCCTCAGTGGCGACACAGCCTGAGTCACCCTTCTCTGGGCATGGCGCCCAGGCACCCCCTCGCTTTCCTGCTTCCCATGCCCCATCTTGAGAAGGGCTGTGCCATAGGCTCGGTGGGGCTCTCTTCAGCACCCTCCACTTCCCCGGGCATTGCAGGCCTTGCCCAGTCCCTGCTTTCTCAGTTTAAATGGCTTATGGGCGTGCAGTGAATGAGATGGAAAGCTGCTCTCACCAACTTGCTTTCTTTAAATTGCTGGTCAATCCTATATAATAAAACCCTAATATGCAAATTGACCGAACGGCGGAACAACTGGTCGCTATGACACGCACTGACCACCAGGGGGCAGGCATTCAATGCAGGAGCTGCCCCCTGGTGGTCAGTGCACTCCCACAGGGGGACCGCCACTTAGCCAGAAGCTGGACTCATGCAGCCGCAGTGGCAGGAGCCTCTCCCACCTCTGCTGCAGGCGGGCGGTAAGGAGCTAGGGGTCCCGGACTGGGAGAGCCCCAGACTGCGAGAGGGATGTCTGATTGCTGGCTTAGGCCCGATCCCCCCAGGGGACATCCTCTAAGGGTCACGGACTGCGAGAGGGCACAGGCCAGGCTGAGGGACCCTCTGCCCCAGTGCACAAATTTCGTGCACCGGGCCTCTAGTTTAACAATAACATGTACATGAGCTGCATTTCACACCTGGTCATGCCACACCCCAGCAGGCTCAGACCAAGTGCACCCTAGGCTGAGCTCCCTCTCTACTCCATCTCCCCCACTTTGGCCTTTTTTTCTGCTGCCCCCAACAAAAGATGTCTTTTAGGGATGTCAGCTGGAAAGCGAGGCAGATAGATAAAGTGTTTTGGCAAATCCCTGCAGCTGTGGGAGGAAAGTGAGCAGCAGTCCTTGGGGAAGCTCATCACAGCCAGATGGTGCCATCCTGCCAGGTGAGGAGGGCGGAAGGTGCCCTCTGGCAGGCTGCCACTTAGGCCCCACTGGGAAGGCTTGCACACCAGGTACCGACCTGTTGAAAAGGAAGTTGTACTAAGAGGTCACTTGGTGTGACAGCTGGAGATGTGGGAAAGAGGCAAGACCATAAATCTCTGGAAAGATGTAAGGTTTCCGATCTCGGACAGGCCCTGCAGATGTTCGTTTGATATTTTTTTCAGATTCTAAATATTTAGGAACGAAGATGGAATGTTTTGCTGAGTGGGGAGGTTAGGCCAGTCGTTTGCAAGCTGAGCTCTTCCTACTCAGCAGTAGGCACCCCGTGATGTATCTTCAAGCAGTAAAACTCCAGCAGAGGCACCTGCCTGAGTGTCACGCGGGGACATCCTCTTTGACTCATGCTTGGCAGTTAGGCAAGGCGCTGCTTCAGCAGGGAGGAGGCTAGTGGCCTTCCTTCCAGGTGTAGGGGACAAAGGTCAGGCGAGGCTGCTTCAGGGAGTGTTTGCTGCCTGCAGGAGGCACAGCTAGCTGCAGCCCTCGGTGTAGGAGGGGCACAGGGCTCAGGTGGAGCTGCATCAGCAGCATGGCCTCCAGGGCTGGTTTGGTGCTGGTCGGATGACCTTGGGTGGAGTGACCTAGCGCCTGGTTGAGAAGGAAAGGAGAGGAAGGGACCAGAGAACCCAGGGGCTTGGGGGGAGGGGCAGATGAAACAAGGATGGACACTGGAATTTCCGAGCTCTGGATTGTGATTTGTCTTTGATTTTTCTTGTAAAGAACATGGATGAGTTAAGCAAGCAGTGCGTTCTCATGGAAGAAACAGGTTTCAGAATCATCCAGACCTTGGTTCAGATCCAGCCATGTGGCCAGGACAGACCACTTCCCTTCTCTAAAACTCAGCATTTTCATCATAGAGCTAATGCCTTTTTGGGAAGATGTTTTTAGATTAGAAATACAAAACCATTTTGACACATGGTTTATGGTCAGTGAATAATAGCTACTATTGCTACTACCACACAGCTTGCAGGCAGAGACATTGCCATCTTCCAGAATATACAGCGTTGGGCTCAATTAAAATTGTCCGAAACCAGGCAGACTGATCCTTCCTTGAGAGGCTGGCCACTGTCTCTGGCTTGACAACATGTTCGGTGCTGGCCTGCAGCCCCACTCTTATCCGACACAGCTCAGAAATCAGAGCGACACTGCTGACTTCTGCCTAGGAGCCAGGACCAGGCAGTCCTGGGAATGCAGCTGCCATTCTGCCAGGCACCATTCTGGGCATTGTGCATATATTAGCTCATTTAGTGCGAGCCCTGGACAGGCCAAGACCCTCACCCCTTGGGCCTCCAGATAAGCTATGGAGCTGGGTGGAGCTGGCGTTCTTCAGGGCCCCACCCTCCAGGTTGTACTCACTGAGAATGGCCACAGGGCAGCAGAGGCACACAGCCTGCTTCCAGACCTGGCCTATGTCCTTCCCATGTCCAAGCCACGGAGAGGAGAGGGCCTTCATAGGGCGAGAGGCTGGCCTCTGACTTCAGACTTGGTTGGAATCACCTCTCGAAACATCTGTGCGACCACAGCACATAAAAATGTTTTCTTCTGGCAGCCACTTTCACGAGGATGTAATAATATATGCATTGCACAAATAGTTTCTATTTTCGGTGGGTCAGCATTGCCAGAAAGCTGATCCTGACCAGGTGTGGAGGGAGTCGGCAAGGCTGTGAGCAAGGGGGTTGTGGGAACATGTCTGTGTGCCAAGGCCTCTGCCCAACCCCCACCCGCCTTCTTCTTCTGTCTGGTCCCTACCAGGCCTTTTCCTCGGGCTCAATTCCTGGCCACAACTTAGGAGTCAGTCTGCTCCTGGGGAGACCGGGCCTTCTCATCTTCCTTTCCCTTCCAACCCTCCCACCTGTTGTACCTTTGGGTATCCAATGGCTTCAGCCTTTCCTCTCCAAGAGGTTTGATTGGTCACGTGACTTTACTGACCCCGATGGCCCATAGCCCTTGGCCAACAGTCCTTGCCTCACTTTGTACTCTTGGTGCTCCTTAAAATGGGACTCTCCATGAGCAATCTGCCCTCTGCGTGGAGCTGGGAGGGAGAGAGATGCTAATTTGTGAGAGACTCCATTTGGGCCACACCCTCTCTGTGCAGCCCTTGGAACCATTTCCCTGTGGGGGAGAGGGGACACAGTCCCAGGGTGTTGGCATCCAAAAATCCATTTTAAAAAGTGGGTAGACAAAAAAAAAAAAAAAAGGTAGACAGAGCTCTGTCCCTCCTCCGGAGTGAGCTCCTGATTCCCATTCAGGGAGTCACAGGGTTTTGCTGAGGGCAGATGGTGTTCCTGCAAACACTGAGGCCCGGGTGGGGAATTGTTAGACCGGAAATGGTGGGGAGTAGCTAACACTTTTAAGTTCATGGCCTCTCTCACTTCTGTTTTGTGAGGATCGAGATGCCCAGAATCATTGGCCAGAGAGCCTGGGACAGTTCTGGGCCCCGTGCTGGGGGACAGAGGCCAGTGGTTCTAGCACTCCCTTCCTCTTTTCCATTTGACCAATCCTCACCAAGCAGTCTTGCCAGAACAGACATCTTTGCTCTGCAGATTGTCTCATATCTTCAGAAGAGCCTTGCAAGGCCAGGGGTTCTAGACTGGCACTACCCTTCTTGTAGCATCTTTGACAAGGTGCCCCATTTCTCCCCAGCACTCCAGTGACCTGGGGCTTTTTGCCTTGTGAGCAGGTGGTGCCATCTGTGACAGACAGCTGTCGTCCCATGATGTTCCCTCGCTGCACTTGGCAGTGACTTGGATTAGATCTGCTCCCCCTGTCAACTGCTAGGATCCTCCAAGTCCCTCCTAGCCTGAAATATCCCCAGTTCTTTCTCATTTCTTGGATTCAAGGTGTTTAAACCTTTTAAGCAGGTGAACTCCAACTTGTACATGTCTGTCTGTCTCTCTCTCTCTCTCTCTCTCTCTCTCTCTTTCATATACTTTTCATTAATTTCAGAGAAGAAGGAAGAGGGGGAAAGAGATAGAAACATCAATGATGAGAGAGAATCATTGATCGGCTGCCTCCTGCATGCTCTCTACTGGGGATCGAGCCCACAACACGGGCATGTGCCCCTGACTGGAATCGAACCCAGGACCCCTCAGTCTGCAGGCTGATGCTCTATCCACTGAGCCAAGCTGGCTGGAGCTACATGGCTCTCTGAACCAGTTAACTGCCACGCGTCCAAGTGTCCCAAGCTGAATCCAGCCCAGCAGATGTGGCTGGGCCAGGCCAGAGCCGAGGGGACCTTTGCCTTCCTGAGCGAGTCACAGCAGCAGTTTCTGACCTGCACACCAGTCATGGTTTCACTTATGAGCCTGAAGCTGCATGAACACTGTCACAGCAGCCACATCACAGTCTTGTCAAGCTTGAAATAATCTAAAAAACCACAAGTCTCTTCACAGGACTACCCCCCACTTTGTAGTCAGTGAGATTAATGTTTGAGCCCAAGTATCTGGTTGGCATTTGCCCAGGTACATGTGATCAGCCTACTGAGGCAGGAAGGGCAAAGTCCTTGGAGTCTGGCAGATCTCGACATCTTTAAGCCTCGGTATCCTTGGGTTTAAGATGGGTTTTTGTGGGGACTAAATGGAATAAGGTGGCTGCCACCTGGGAAGCACTCTGTGCGTGGGAGCCGCTGTGTTCAGGAGCTGACCCACGTTTCTGGTCCTGTAGTGGCCCCTCTGATCATCTCGAGCCCTGATGCCATTGATAGGCTATGCCTTCCTTTCAGTCCTGGGCAAACAGGTTGGCCCAGGGCCAGGTAGAAGCATCCCTGGGAACATGGTGTCTGACCCGTCGGCAGAGGCTCCATCTGAGCGGTCATCATCTAGCCCCACGCCTCAACCTCGGCCGTAGGATTTCGATGGGAACCTGCCTCAGTCTGCGGTCTTTTAGAGGAATTCTCTGTTCTTCCAGCCCAGCGTCCCAGCAGTGCAGGCAATCAGAGGTCCCCAGGGTTTGTAGCGCTCCCCTGCTGGCTCCTAGAGAGAGCTGATTGTAGGTGTGCCGTCCCATGATTGTTAACAGTCCCATCAGAAACGGTCTGGATCAGTGTCAAACTAGTGTTTCATTCCCAGCTCTAATCTTCCTTCTTTCATGAGAGGGGTCGGCCTCTGCCCCCTCTAGTGTCCCGGCGCCTTTAAGTGCACTGTGACGTTCCAAGGATGGCTGTGTCACAGATCAGACTGGTCTGGCCTAGAAGAAAAGGAGACGCGGTGAGAAGCCGCAGAGGCCGCCAACCTCTGAGCACGCCCACCACCCCGAGATCTGCCCTGCTCTTCTGGTTCGGAAATAGTGAGCCTCTTTGCCTTTTCTTTGCTTTTTTGCTGATCTGAGTTCATGTTGAGCTCTAGCCTTCCTGATACTGTTCTCATGTTTTCCCTGTTTCTTGGTTACCTGTCTCAGCTTCCATGTTTCATATCAATAGTGGTAGTGGTAGCTGTGTGTTCTTATTTTCATTGTAGTAACAGTGCGCGTTGATGTGCTTGCAGTCTGCTAGGCACCCTGTGAGGTATAAAACCAGTAAAGCTCTGCTTAAGGAATTTTTTTTTTTTAAATATATTTTATTGATTTTTTACAGAGAGGAAGGGAGAGAGATAGAGAGTTAGAAACATCGATGAGAGAGAAACATCGATCAGCTGCCTTCCTGCACATCTCCCACTGGGGATGTGCCCGCAACCCAGGTACATGCCCTTGACCGGAATCGACGCGTTGATGTGCTTGCAGTCTGCTAGGCACCCTGTGAGGTAGCCAAACCGGTTTCGGCTGCTTAAGGAATTTATAATCTTGCGAGGGAAATAGTCTTTAAACATGGGAAGAAATCCACAATTCATGAGTGTGCTCGCATCAGGAATCCTCCATTCCTTCTCCCCTCCCTGCCTCCTTTCCTTCTCTGGCTGAGACTTGAATCGCTGGGTCCCACCTCCTCCAAAACCCCATCCACGGTGTCCCTAGGATATACCCTAGGAATCTGGGTCCAGAGTCTCCTGCTCACATTCCCCATATCACTCAGCTGACAGAGCAGAAAGGGCTGGACCAGGCTCTGCCCTTGCGACCTCTGTGACATTGGACAGGTCACTTCGTCTCTCAGAGCCTCGGCGTCTCCTATTTCTCAGGACTGTCAGGCCCTCCCTCTGTGACTGCCATCACAGGAGCGTCGGGGGCGCAGCAGCAGCAGCGTGGTGGTTGGGCTCCCCGGTCTGGGGACGGGAAGCCTGTGCTGTGCCTGTGCCTGTGCCTGTGCCTGAGCGCATCTTCTGCCAGTGCCTGGCGGGGCGTCACCTTTGCCCTCCCTGCTGGGGGCTGGATGGGGTGACTGTTCCTCCGAGGGTGGCATCACAACTCTCCCTGGGAATGTGGACGCTGGGCTTTTGCTGGCTGGGCTGTTTGTGACCTGAAACTTAGCTCATCCCGTGCTTGGGTCCCCCACTGGGGAGGTGGCCTTGCACCACCTGCAGCTGGCTCCGGAGCTGCCAGCAGGAATAACAAGTTCTTTGCAAACTGTGGAGGGGCCGTGCTGTCGGCGGAGGTGGCCATTCTCGGAGAGCACCTGGCTCTCTCTAACTTGGAGGACTGTCTTGTCTTTTGCAGATGGAGAAAGATGAAACTGTGAGCGACTCCTCGCCACACATAGCCAACATTGGGCGCCTGGTAGAGGTGAGTGGGCCTTCCGGGCTCGGGTTCGCCTCTGTGGCTGTGGTTCGCTTCCACAGCATCTGACGTTTTGTCCCTGGAGCCTGTTTGCCGGCTTGCTGGCCTTTGCCTTGCTTCTTTCTTCCCATTCCATAGCAGCCAATGCTGTTTCTCATGTTTTGCCCAGGCTGTGTGTTTTCTGAGCCTGTGATCTAGGTGCAAGCAGGGCACAGCTAGGGCATCCCCTCTACCCTCCCTCAAAACATTCTCCCAGAGGGTCTGCTCAGGAAGCCCTAAGCCTGCCCCCAGTGAGCGGAGACCTGACAAAGAAGCAGGTCCCTGGGCCCCAGTGGGCACCAGAGGGACTTCAGTTGCCACTGGCTTCCCTTCACCACACTGTTTGGAAGGAGGAGGTGGTGGTGTGATTTAGACCACCTCCCAGTAATGGCCAGTGTTGGCCGCCAGTGCCTGGGTATTGGCTTCCTGCGTGCCTGTGGACGGGAAAGTGCACAGAGCACAAGTGATCGGTGGGGGTCTTGGCTGCTAGGGCTCGCTCACCAGGCTTCTGCGCAGTCGTGCGCTTCCCCCCTGTGGTCACAGCGGGGACTGCAGTGGTGAGCTGGTGGGAGGGTGTGGACCTCAGGACTCCCAGCTGTTTGCTGTCATGTCTGACTGACCTCCCTCCCCAGGACATGGAAAATAAAATCAGAAGTACGCTGAATGAGATCTACTTTGGAAAAACAAAGGACATCGTCAATGGGCTGAGGTAATGTACCCAAAAGTACAAGCTTTGGAAACCGAAAAGAAACGGATTTGAATCCTAGGTCTGCTGCTTAATAGCTCTGTGCCCTTGAGCCTAGCTTCCTCGTTTGGAGTAAAGTGCCCACCTTATAGGACTGATGTGCAGACTTTGAACGGGAAAGCACTGGGTACATGTTTGCATTCTCAATAGATGCTGGTTCCTACCTCACGCTTGTCATGTGGGGGACGTTCCCCTTAACAGCCACCGACACCCTCATCCCTGAAGTCGGCCTCCTCTTGGCCCCCAGGTGTCAGTCTCATCTAAAGAAACTTCCCGGCCCTTTGGCTCTGGGATCTGAGGGGACCTCCAAAGCAGACCCTAAGACACGCGACAGGGGGCGGCCTGTCAGGCTGCCAGGCCTCTGGTTGGCTGGGTTTCCGGGCAGCAGAAAGAGCCCTTTCGCCTGCTGCTTTCTGGAGAGGACCCCCGGCCACTCTGATGTCCTCTGCCTGGCTCTGTGGCTGTGGCTAGGGTCCTGAGCTGCCCTCTACCCATCCCAGGCCCTCGGTTCTACAGTGTCCAGTGTCGGCCAAGTGAAGGCTGGCAGGCTCTCCGGGTCCTTGAGGTCCGTGGTGGCAGAGCAGGAGGCCAGAGCCGCCGGGGGCAGTGGAGGCCGTGGCGTCAGGAGGCCAGTATCTTAGCATGCTCTACAAAGCTGTGCGCCCGAGGGCGAGCCGCTCCCCTCGGGCCTCCCAGTCAGGGAGACAGGGCTGGAGGGAGGAGAGGCGTCTGCTCTGCAGCCCAGCATGGTACTGAGTCCAAGGCTCTCGCTCCTCCTCGGCTGCCCTGGCTTGTGAATTCGCACAGCAGACAGGTTTTTAGTCTCCTACTCATATAGTTTCCCAATAGCGAGGATTCCCCTTTGGACCCTCATTGTCCCCCATTTCCATCCCGCCTTTGGGGAACATGGTCTGGCCCCTGCTGGGTTTCATCCCCCCCTCTCCTTCAGGCAACATTGCTTTCCTCTAGCTGTTGAGCCCGCGGTCACTGCCCCAGACACCGTGGCCACTGCCAGCCCAGAGCAGCGTGGCCTTGGTGACAGGCCCCTTTCTTCTGCCTGTGCGTCCCCCTGTACCTCCCTCCTCTCCGCTGTCCCCGCCCACGTGCTCCTGGGTCCGTGCTGTCCTCCGCTCCTGCATTCATCTCTGAATACTCTCTGTAGATCTGTTGATGTTATCCCTGACAACCCCAAGTTTCAGCAGTTGCAGAGGGAGCTTTCCCAAGTGCTGACCCAGCGGCAGATCCACATCCAGCCTGATAACTAGGCCGATCCAGGTACCCTGCCTGAGAGGCGAGCACCTTCCCACTAAACAGGACTCACCAACCCGCCGACCATCACTCAAACCACCACTAACCCCTGTGTCCGCTCACGGCCGTGAGCAGCCACATTAACATGTAGATTCAGCCCCACGTAACGTGGACCCGTATCGTGTGTGCGGTGTGTGTGTGGCACTCGGGGTGGGGGTTGGGTGTGGGCAGATGGGGGTTTGGCTTTGGCTCCTGTAGAAGTCCAGTCCAGGGGACCCGCTTGCCTCCAGCAGAAGCCTCAGGTCTGCGCGGCTTCGGTGGCCGCAGAGCCAGGGTCCATGTCCTTCTGTTCACCCACGTGCTTCAGGACAGCCTCCCCGCATCTGCTCTGTGTGCAGCCCTGTCCTCCCCAATTTCCCACCAAGGATCCTTGGGGCTAGCTGATATAAAGGGGTGCATTGCTGTGAGTGTGAGGACAGAGCGCAGAGTGGGGGCTGTCGTCCCCCTCACCGGCCCGATGCACCCAGACTGGTTGCTGCTGGAGCTGCCTGGACCAGCATGACTTCCCACCCTAACGAGCTGCAGCTGCCCTCTTACCCGCCCTGCCCTGACGGGGAGGAAAACAGCCTTGCATGTTGATCATGGCCGAGAACCATGACAAATATGAAAGTAGCATCCCCCGAGAGGATGAGGGACTCTGGTTTTACATCAGGTGTTTGAAAACCCAGCCAGGCAGGGTGAAGGCCTGGCCTAGGGGCTCAGCCCCAGGCTGGGGACTGGACACTAAAGCCCAACCCGGAAGCGGCTCAGTGGGGTCTCCGGGGTGGGTGGGGTGGGGCCCGTATGTAACCAGGCGGAGCCGTTCTCGTCTGTGGGACTGGAGCGCATTGGTCTGAGCTGTGTGTGCACCAGCTCCAGGCCCAAGGCATCTGTCAGCCTCCAGCCTCATGCTGGGACCATCATGTTCCCACCGCAGCGATGAGAAACCCCTTCTCAAGCTGTCCCATCATAGTGTCCTCCCCCCACAGCTTTTAGGGTTTTCTGGGCCCCTGGCCTTTGCATCCAGTGGCTGCCCACTGGAGCCTCCCAGCTTTGAAGCCCTCTGCAGCGCTGGGCAGCCTGGCACCTACCGTCTGTCAGGATAGCCGCCTTCCCACACTGAGTGAGTGCTCCCTCCGGGCGCTGGTTCGAGTTGCTTGGCAATAACCTTCCCAGCTCTATCCCCTGAATGAGTGGCCTAGTCCTTATCCCTCCAGCTGCCCCAAGTCTAACCTCTCTTACTGACTCTAACTCCGGTTCTAACGGAAACTTTCTCCTCTGTGGGGGTGGGTGCTGGTGTGCCGCAGGCTGGGACCATCCCCAGAGCCGGGGGCTGTCCTCCCAGGCTGAGGACCTTGTGAGCTGCTGCTTCGCTCACCCCATCCTCCCACTGGTCACGCTAACCTCCGTTGGAGCCTTTCCGGAAGCCCCTGGTGGACTGGCTGAGACTGGAGCCCGAGGGCCACATGGCTGCATCTGACCCTTCCTTTGTCAGCGCCGAGCCAGGGCCGTTCCAGACAATCAGAAATGTGTATTTCGGCAGCATCAACCCAAACTCGGCATTTCTCATGGGCACTTTTCAGTTGTATGCAGATTCTCTCAAAATCTTGTCTGTTGCGTTGCACTCTCACCATTCTGAGGGTGCTGCCAGGGTTTTCCAGGGTTCGGTAGCCAGCATTCACCTCGGATGCTGTTTCTCCTGGGCCCCCCTTCATCGCACTTCACCCATTTTCGGCATTTGGGGTATTTCGATCCTTCCTTCCACTCCTTCATGGCCGGTGCGTGAAACGCGATTCCCGTCCACGGGTTCCTGAGAGGCAGCCCCCACCCTCTCTCTGCTGCTTGAGAACTATTCAAAGTGCATCAGTAAAACGATTAACAAGTTCCTGGTTAACCAACACGTTGGGTAAATCTGACAAAGTTGTCATTTGGGTCGTTGCCGGGGCATTTCTCTGGGCCTCCGTTTCCTTACCTATGAATTGGAAGTAACACTGTCTCCTGGACGCTGTAGCGTATGAGAAAGTGTGTGAAAGCGCTTTGTGAGCTGTACAGCCTCCATGAGCCTCCCTGTTAGCTCTGCCGAGCAGTGTTCCTGCTGTGCGTGGACGCACTCATTCCCACAAGCCAGGCCTTGACCGCAGGGACCCCAGGCCTTGCCTCAGTTCCCTGCTGCCTCTCAAAATCCAGAGCGGGCCTTTCTTGGCCAAGCTAACAGCGGATGGAGCCTCACAGCAAAAGCCTGAAAGCACGGTCCATTGAGTTCTGCCCTGGCTCTGAACCCCGTGTGCTCAGATGTCCAGGCGCTGGTTCTTAAACCCTCGCTGTGCACCCTGCCCTCGTGGGGCAGCATCGAGCCTCCTGCTGGGCCAGGTGCCGTGAGGGGGAAGCTTTGTAATGGGGTCCTCCTGGTGAGTGGACCAGGGTCCTGGAGCTGTGGCAGTCACCCAGCCTGGTGCAGAGCTGAGCATGTCCAGGTGGGGTGGCCCCGGGCCTCCCTGAGGGGCCGGCGCGGTGCTGAGGGTGGGGCCTCGGGCTCTGCTCCCTCCACATCTCGCTGGCACTGCTCTGACCTCTAGAGGGGCCCATGCTGCCCAGTGACCCAGACCCTCGCCGCCCCTCTTCCTGTGAAGCCTGCTAACAACGATTCTTTTCCTCCCTGGCAGGTCTGTGCAGACTTTTGCAGACAAATCAAAACAAGAAGCTCTTAAGAACGACCTGGTGGAGGCTTTGAAGAGAAAGCAGCAATGTTAAACCTCTGCTTCATGCTAACCGGACATGCCATGCACTCGTTAGATTCCTTTCTTAGAAAACTCGTTTTCTGCTCCCTTCCCTGTCCCTTTCCTCCCCGACAGGTCACACACACCTGCGTCACCGACCTGCACAGCGCCATCACACCCTGAGAATAAAGCCGCTAATACCCTCTCCGTCTCCAAGGCCTGCTTCCCACCACGTTTTGCTATCAGAACTCGATGTTTCCATAGAGATCATGTGTGTTTTGTTTGCCCAAGCTCCACCCCTTCATTTATAGGCATAAAATACACTGTCTGTCTGCCTCCCCTTCCTTCCCACCTTTTTGTTACATTGGTGTAAAAAATGTAAAACAAAAAAATTTTATGAAATAACTGTGGTGTGTGAAAGAAGAAAAACTGGAAATCTGATTCCACGTGTGTTTGGGAGTTGCTTGGGGTTGGGGTGGGGAGCAGGGGACAGCTCTGGGAGGAAGGAGAGGTGGCCCTCAGCACTGTCCTGCACGCTGGCCCCTGGCCTCGGAGACCATGTTGTGGGGGCGGGGGCCTCGACCGTCTGCTCTTCTGGCCAGGTGCTTTTCTGTCAATTTTTATGGAATGCAAAAGGAGTTTTTTGTTTTATTTTGTTTTTTTGTAAAGCTTAAAAAAAAAATCTACATCTTATACTTGAGCTTCCATACTTAAAAAAAAAAAAAAGGAAAAAAAGAACAAAAAAATAAATAAAAAGAAACTGGGACGCAGCACTGGCCTCGTGTTGTTTCTCACCTGCCTCACTTTGCCAGCACGTGTGGCCTTGGTCCGGAGGGCTGACGCCAGGTGGGCGAGTAGCAGGCTGGGCAGCGTGTCGGGTGGAGGAAGCGTGGACTTTCCTTGAGCGAGAAGAAAAGGGGTCTTTGCAGAGCCCAGAGCTGCTTCTCGGCCCCTCCTTCCCAGAGTCCCCAGACCCACAGGGGTGGGGCTACTTGAAGTCACACCAGTCATCAAGTGGGCGGTCTGGGGCTTTCGTCTCTGCTCCCCACTTCCCTTCCATCTTAGCCAACACCTACTTTGTGAGGGTCAGCACACACTCTCTTCATTCACCACAGCCTGGAGGAAGCAGAGGGAAGGCACCCAAGGCCTCACAGCTGCAGAGGCCATGGCCTGCGGTAGGGTCCACACCCCGGCTGTCCCCCTGATTTGAGGTGCCTGGAACCGTGACACCTCTGACCTGCTCTGCTTGTTCTGACGAGAAGGTTCAGATGGGGCATCTTCACTGCGATAGAAATAGGAGCAGGAGAGACCCCCACACTCGGTTCCTTCCAAGTGCCAGGTGCAGAGGACAAGCTGGAGAGGAGGAGGCCCTGGCCCTACAGCTCCCACGCGGCCGTTGGGGACCCTTGGTGCGTGGCCCAGAGGCACTGCCATGTGGGACCGGGGGACAGCCTCGTGGGGTGAGGGCAGCAGTGCCTGGCACACAGAGTGGTGAATAAATGATTTTCCTTTTGATAGGTGTTCAATCATGTGACCAAAAATAACACTTGAAACCCAGAAATTGTGACATGTATGCCAGGCCTGATCTTACTCTGCCTTCCAGAATCTTCCATGGGAGCCGTCACTGCCCATGTTTTGACGCTAAGTCAGGCTGGTGAGATTGGGAACAGTGGGCTCTGACAGCAGGTTTCTTAGGTGAAGGAAAAAGCAAAAGGAGTGTTTGTAGCTTGACTCAGGGCCACCTCCCAGCCACTCCTTTCTCTGCACGGAGGCAGGCACGGTGGCTGCAGGGCCCCTCACGCATGCTAAGGAGCCCGGGGTGGTTGACTAGCCCTCTGGGTCCACAAGCTGCAGGTGGCAGACTCGGGGTTTGGCAGCATTAGGGCAGCCCCTCCACCCCCACGGGCTCACTAGATGCTTCCCGAACTGCCCTTTGGTGCCCGATAACAGGAGGCAGCCTTGGTGAGGTGGGGTGGCAGGAGCCAGCCTTCTGGGCTGGGCTGCATGAACCCCTGGCACCCTGGGACGGTGTCTCCATCTCTCCAAGTGTGAGGGCTCAGGTGGGTAACCCCGCATTCCCTGTTTCCCCAAGGCCCTCCCACCTGCCCCCTTGCTGTCATCTTGACAGGTCACCTTCTAGGGGTCTTCTGGGGCCGCAGGTCCCAAGATTCCCTGTCCATTCACGTCACTGACCAAGCAGCTGCTGGGTGGCAGGCCTGTGGGACCCTCCTCAGCTGGCGGGGTGGGCGGGCATTTCGGACTTGGCCTCCAGACCCTTCTTCTCTTTGGTGCCACCCCCTCCATGGAGCCTGGTGCCCCGCAGTCATGGCCTTCTCTCCTCCCCCTGGCATGACCCACACTAAGCCAGTTAAGATGTTCTCTCTTGAGAGACCGATACTGAAGTTGGAAGTTTCATTCCTGCTTCGAAGGCGCTGGCCTAGGTGGCGATGGTTCATCTTTTCCTTCCCTCCTGAGCCCGCCTATCGCTGACTGAGTGCACTTCTGCTCCGGGAACCAGTGGACACTCAAGGGGCTGGAGGAGAGGGAACCTGTGGTACCTACTCGGGGCCAGTCGCTGGGCCGGGGAACCCTCATCACAAGCCAGAGGCAGACCCGTCTCCTCCACTTCACAGTAAGCAGGGGGCCAAGGGAGAATCTTTTGCTTGCGTTTGTCAGCCTGTACAGCACAATCTTAATAAGTATGTCTCATTCCAAACACTGTAAGTAAACGTTATAAATTATATATTCTAGAATTTAAATGTTAAAAATTTCATAATTATTTTCTCAATATAACTAAAATTTGTAAAACCTTCAGTAGGAAAACCCAGGTTACTTAACACCTTGTCATGCTGTTACTTCACTCAGAACATCTGCTTCCTGCAAATACTTTGAGGAGTTTGTTAGTGATTTTGCAATTCGCTTTCCGGCCCTATAGGAAACAGGTGGGTTATTCAACAGGTACTTTTTAAAAATACATATATATGCTATTTTTTTCTTGGTTCATTATAATTTGTATCACTTCTCATTTTCTCAATATAACTAAAATTTGTAAAACCTTCAGTAGGAAAACCCAGGTTACTTAACACCTTGTCATGCTGTTACTTCACTCAGAACATCTGCTTCCTGCAAATACTTTGAATCGAACCTGGGACCCTTCGGTCCACAGGCCTACGCTCTATCCACTGAGCCAAACCGTTTAGGGCAACAGGTACTTTTTTAAATAACTGGTTGGTGCTATTTTTTTCTTGGTTCATTATAATTTGTATCACTTCTCAGATTGTTCAAGCAACGTTTTAAATGACAAAATTGAGACTATAGACATTTTATTTTTAAAAACATATTTTTATTGATTTCAGAGAGGAAGAGGGAGATAGAAACATCAATGATGAGACTCATTGATTGGCTGCCTCCTTCAGTACCCTCCCCACCCTTCCCAAAGGTGATCAAGCCCACAACCCAGGCAAGCACCTGATGAGGAGTTGAACTGTGACCTCCTGGTTCATATGTTGATGTTCAACCACTGAGCCATGCCAGTTGGGCGAGACTATAAACATTTTATATCTATAACCTCATAATTTAAAGAAATCAAGTCTCTGAAATATATTTAAATGTGGTATAATATTTTAGGGTTTTATTTTCTATTCTTAGATATTTCCTATTATCTTTAAAACTATTATTACATAGACATACTCATCCCTGTTGCTACTTTGTGAAACTTTTCAACTTGGAGTAAGTGCTCAGTAAATGTTCTGAGGAATGAACAGATACCTGGTATGTATATATATACACACTGATGTCTCTATCTCTTTGGTCTAGTGCAGAGAGAGTCAACCGGTGTGCTGCAAGGATTTTTAAAACATGCAATACCTGTTTAGTCAGGGGCACTGACCTCTTTTCCCTTATTTGGTCAAATAAAAACATGGCAACAGCCAACACAATAGCCATCTGGTGTTAAGGAATCAAAATTTACCTATTCTTTTTGTCAGATCGGCAAAAAATATATTTTTCGGTATGCTGCAGAATTTTAGCAATTAGTTTGTGTGCCATGAGGGGAAAAAGGTTGAAAATCGCTGCTCTGGTGAATGAAATCCTTTACTCCTCTCTCACCTGACCACCAGTTCTTCACGCATAGTAGGCCTTCAGGTGACTGTGTAATGACTACATGAGTAGGAATGTTGTAAGACAGTAATATATGTTCTCATTACCTACAACTTCCCATTCAAGTTTTAATAATAGCCAATTCTCTATTTTTTCAAAGAGCTTTATTGAGTGATGATTCACATGCCTGCCAATGTACCCATTTAAAGTGTACAAATTCAATAGTTTTGTGCTTGGGGGTTCCATGCCTGTCTCCTTCACTGACTGAGGGTCCCTTGGGGAACAGTGTTTCAGGCATTCACTTCACTCACTCAATTCATTCACCATTTATTGAGCACCTTCTGTGTACTGGGGATACTGTGGTGACCAGGAGGGAAGTCTCTGCCCATACCGTCTACTGTGGGTGGGGAAGTCCTGATTAATTACATGTGCTGGTGGGTGGCTGTGTCCTCAGGGCTGTCACAGGGCCAAGGAACTGATCAGTCAATACTAGTTGAATTGAGTTAATCTGAAGCAAAAGGCCACCCCCCTCCCGGTCATAGGGCTGACACTAACCTGGTCCGGTTAGTGCCGGGACACCTGGGACTCAGCACCTGGCTGTATACCAGGGACCTCTGGGGTCCCACCATCCGGCTCCGGTAAAAGCCAAGTCCACAGGAGAAGGTGTGAGGAGGGCCGAGTTGTGGTTTTCTCCACTTTCTCCGCTTTGGGGACTGAAGGCCGGTCGTCCAAGCCGTGGCTTCGAAAATCCCAGGTTTGAGGAATAACCACGGGAACCCGGGCTGGGAGGGCCTGGGTCGGGCCCTGGGTCGGACAGTTCCTCTGCTTCCTGCAGAATGCCACCTGCCTGCCAGCCCGCCGTTCCTGTCTCTCCCCCACCCCCCATCCCCAGGTATGGGCACCGTGGGGCCAGGTATTGCGCAAGGCATTTTCATATACAGCATCTCCTTCGATAGTTAGGCCACACCTAACCACCCTGCAGCAAGAAGCAAGAGGTGTGAGCCCAGGGGAGAAAGGAAATCTACCTTCCACCCAGAGGCCCCACTCCAGCACGCATGGCCCAGTCCTGCAATGGAACCTGTCAGACTGGCCCTTCCACTCTAGGGAGATAACCTTCCCAGAGGACCTGCCACTGCACAGACCTGAGGCTTGTGCCGAGTGGTGGATAAGCTCCAGCAGCCACCATTTATTTGCCAGGCACCTCCCACGTGCCAGGTGCGGGGGCACGAGCCTGCAAGCCCATCTTATTCAGCCACCACAACCTCGTTCTCCATCAGACAGGGCACTCCCAGGGCAGGGGCCCCGTCTCCCCATCAGACTGGGGCTTCCTGAGGTGGAATGGGTGACACCACCACATCAGAGAAGGGTTCCCAGGGTGGGGCTGTGATATTTCATCTTTCTTCCCCACCTAGCTCTAGTTCAGGGGTTCACTGCCACACTGAGCCCCCGTCTTCGGGCTGGGAGGCGCCTCCTGGCCCCAGGTGACCAGCAATCACCCAGCCAGGTCACAGCCCTGAGGAGGGGGGCAGAGCCAGCTGGGCCTGGGGCACCCCCTCCACTGCACAGACCAGAGGCTGTGGAAGTCACTGCTCAGAATGGTGGGAAAGGGGCCTGAGCCCAGCAGGGTTGGCTGCTCCTCCACTCCTACCCCGCCCCCCCCCTCCCTCCCCACCTCCCCGGGCCAGGGCAAGGCTGAGGCTGGACCCCAGAGGCCCTAGCCAGGGAGAGGGAAGGCGCCAGGTGTGGGATGACCCCTGTAGCTGAGGGACCTAATGTGGTTCAAACAGCTGCCAGGCCTAGCTGGGCGACCTGGGGCAAGTTGCTTAATTCCTCAAAGCCTGGTTCTGTTAAATGGCCATCATAATTCGAGAGGGCCGCCCCCCCCCCCCCCCCCCCCAAAGAGGGGCCTAAAAAAAACAGGGTGGGGGAAACAATAAA
>NW_005871176.1:322607-331861 GCF_000147115.1 Myotis lucifugus | reverse complement strand
CAGGGCTTCGCAGGCATGCCCCAGGACAGGGCTGGGGGAGACTGGCCCTCACTGCCCACCTGAACCTCAGAGGTGCCCTGTCCCTGGTCTCCCCAGCCCCAGCCCCCTCCTTCTCTTCCCCCAACCAAACCCAGCCTCCTGCTGAGCCACTCCACTGCCTGCCCCCACAACCCCCCTCCAGGCCTTTGCACACTCCCTTCCCTCCGCCTTCAACATTCAGCTCCAGGCCACTCCGCCATGAAGCCTTCCTGGTTGAGTCTCCTCATTCCTATGGCACTTTGTACCTTCTGGTAACACCCCTTCCCGCCAGGGAGGGCCTGGCAAGTTCTGCCCTTCTAACTGGCAGGGACCAGAGCTGGTTCACCCCCATCCCAGACTTCGGCCACAGCAAGGACCGAGGGTGGAGAACTGTGCTGCACAAATATCTGTAGCCCCAGATTGGGCCGTGGCACCCCCCACTCTCTCCTCCCCTGGGAGGCTGTGTCCCCTTGCTCAGCTCCTTGCTTTCTTTGGGGTTGAAGATTCCAAAAGAAAGGCCGAGGGACGGCCTCCATCCCAGCCCACCCGATGGCTCCCACCACCTGGGAACCTGAGGCAGGATGTGAGAGCAAGAGCAGAGGGAAGCTGGCCTGTTCTCAGTGCCCACAAGGTGGCTGCCAACAAGGAAGTGGACTCAGAACAGAATCTGGGAGACAAACCGAGCCCTGCCTTCCTCTCCTCCCTTCCCACCCGCTCTTGCACCTTCTTTTCCTCTGGCCAGCAACACTCCCACCTTTCCCCGTTTATCCCCTGCTCATTCCTCTGCCATGCCGCCTCCTCCAGGAAGGTCTCCCGGATCTCCGGGGAGGTCTGGTTGTCTCTCTCCTCCAACTAAAAATTTTGGGCTAACCTCCCTACTGACACCATCTCATAAGGACATACGAAGTGGTAATACTGTCATCCCATTTCACAGTTCAAAGTCACTGAGGCACAGAAAAGCTAAGATGCAGAACCAAGATCTGAACCTTAACTGCTGTGCTTCCTCCTGAGCCCTGAGGTCAGGGACCCTGTTGCTGGTCCCCACCACCAGGTGTGGAGCCTGTCACCGAGAAGCAGGTTGAAGAAACGAGAGGCCACCGGGAGGCGAACCGGCAGGTCCCCTCCTGCTTGGCTCCCCCACAGCTGATCCTCTGGCCCTGGAAGGTGGGGCCCAGATCTCCCTCCACTGCTGTTCAGAGCAGCCCAGACCCCAGCATCTTGGGAAGGAGCAACAGAACAGGCCTCGCTGGGAAGCAGGGTTTACTGGGCTGGCTGCAGGCCACAGGACAGTCTGGGTACACCAGGCCACGGCGGTGGCACTCCCCGGGGAGGCGCACAATGAGGTAGGTGAGCGAGGGACAGCTGCACTGCCTTTTCAGGGGTGAGGTCCCCGCTGCAGCCCCTCCATCAAAGCTCCCAGGGCAGCTGCCTCAGGCCCTGGGGGATGAGCTCCCAGTGGGAGGGGCAGGCTGGCCCTTGGGGCCGTCTGGCTCCTGGAAGAGTCAGCCCAGGAGGCGTGGGGGTAGGCAGGTGGGTCAGGAGGACCAGGCCCCCCCGACCCTGGCTTCCTCCACAGCCTCGTCCAGGGTCCTCGGCACTGACTGCCCACACCTCTCTCTTCCTGAGTGGTAGCTGGAGGTCCTGGTCATCGGGGCTTGGCCTGGGTCCTGGTCAGCCGGGGAGGAGGGGCTGGTGCTCTGAGGACGTGGCGGCGTTCCTGTACACCAGGAACTGTATGGAGATCTGGAGGGGTCAACGTCAAGGCCTGACCAAGCACAGACTGGGCTGGGCCTGCCCCTGGGGACCCGTGGCTCCATCCAGAGCACCCTCTTCCCTCCCTCTCAGCCCCACTCTGGCTGGCGGAAGGGCCAGCGATGAGCACCCAGCTTCTGCTCTCAGTGCACCTTCCACTCTGAATGCCCTCCCACTCCTCAACCAACTTCCTCCTCCAGGTCCAGCGCCAGGGTCTTCCTCCCGCAGGCAGTCCTCCCTGACTCCAGCCCCAGGAGCTTGCCTTCCTCCCCCGCTACACCATCCTGGGAGTTTCACCCAGTGGCTGGGGCCATCTGAAGGCACTAAGAGCTTACACTTTGCTTTTGTTGACATTCAGTATTATTTTATATTAGCTCCAGGTGAGGTAAACGTCTCTCACGGCAGCCAGCAGGGACTCGGCAGATGTGCAAACAAGGGCCATGCTTACTTTCTGCCAAATGCGATCCAAACAAGGCCCCGTTCCTGTTCAGCAAACATTTACTGAGCACTCGCTGTGCTGGGCCGCGCAGCCTTCCGGACACCTTGCCTTACGTAATCGCCCCTGATCTCGGAGAGACAGTGACTCACCTCCCCATGCAGATGCAGATACGGAAGCACAGAGAGGTTAAGGGTTTCCCCGTGTCACACAGCCATGGAGGAACAGAGCCAGAACTTGACCCCGTTATTGTGACGAACTCACGTGTCTCCACGTTCCAGCTTGCGCTCCTCAGGCCCGCATGGCCCGATCTCCCCGTTCCTCGGGGCCTTCGCACAAACTGAGCTGGGCACATCCCTCTTGCCTTTGCCGACTAACCTCTCCTTCAGGGCAGTTTAAATGGCACCCGGGAGGCCTCTGCGGAGCCTTTAAACCGGGGCAGCCCCTGGTCACACACTCTTGCAGTTTTTCTCTGGGGCCCTCAGTGTCAATGCAACGAAGTAATGACTTCTAATCAGTGTACCCTGTCTGCCTCCCAGAGCTGGAGCTCCCGGGGGCAAGGCCACCCAGTTCTTGCTCACGACTGGGCCAGTGCCTGGCGGGGTGCATGGCAGACAGCGGGGTGCATCTGGGTGGATGGGTGGATGTGGGAGCCCCGAGCAGGCAGGGGCTGCCGTGCCCACCTCGCCCCGCCTGCCCTGCATGCCCTGAAGGATACGATGGCGTCGAGCAGCAGCACGCCCAGGCTGCCCACGAGCCAGGGCAGGTGGTGCAGCACGTAGCTGCCCTCGCTCTGGCCCTCCTCCGGGTTCTTGAGCAGCACACTCAGCCCGTACAGCGTGTTCCCCAGCATCACCAAGGCAAACAGCGAGTAGGAGATCCCCTGGGTCGACTTCCGCAGGAACTGGAGGTGAGGGGGTTGGGGTCAGAGACCTCAAACAGGGCTCCTGTCACCCTGGGTTGTGCCTGTCCATGTATCCATCTGCCCTGTCACACTGTGCGTGTAGTCAGAATCTGACTTTTCGCTGTGTGCCCACTGTCCGACACCGACAACCCGCTCCAGGGCCCGACGCCTCATCCTCACTCCTGCCACCTCTCCAGGCCCCTGCCCAGGTCCACAGCAGACTATGGCTGCGCTATGCCTGCTGCCATGACGCCCTGCTCTCCAGCCCCACGCTGACTCTCGTTGCCTCTGCCCACCCATCCCTGATTCTCCACCTTCTCTCCTCTCGGGCCTCTAAGCGCAGCCCCTCGCTGTCACCTGACTTCCTACTTGAGAGTCACACCGGTCACACGGATGCCTGGATGGCAGGCATCGTCATGCCCGTTTTCCAGAGGCACAAACCGAGGCTTGGAGAATTGGACTAAGTTGCCCAAGCCAACAGTGAATGTAGACCCAGACCTTCTGCTCTGTGCTACTCCTGAACCCAGAGGCCCGCGCTGCCAGGCCGGCTCTTCGCTTCCACTCGGCCCCACCCCGCTCAAGGCTCACGTTGGTGTGGATCTGAGGCAGCCGGGAGAACAGGTACAGCACGCTGGAGATGGAGCCGATGACAAAACCAATGATCTCCTGCCGAGTGAAGGGCTGAGGAAGCAGGAGGGAGTGCTCAGTGCCTGGCAGGGAGATCCCCAAGCTCCCTCCTAGGGGGCAACCCCCGCCCAGGTGGCCCTGCAGGGAGGGCCCTTGAGGCCAGTCTCCCCCCTCCGCCCTACCACTCCGTACCCACACCTCACCTTATTGCCCGGCTCCACAGACAGGAGCTTCCGGCCCTGGAAGACCTCCCTCGGGGCAGCCACAGAGGCAGTGCTGCTCAGCAGCGGGGTGGCACACACCAGTCCCAGGGTGAACAAGAGCAAGGAGTTGATGGGGGCAGACACTGGACATGAGGCAGGAGGGAAGCCGAAGTTAGATATCTGAGTGGCAGCAAACGGATCGGAGTCGTGGCCTTGCCCCTCGGTGGCTGTGTGACCTTGGGCAAGTGACCTAACCCCTCTGAGCTTTAACTCCTCATCTGTAGAATGGGCGCAATAACACTATCCTTCCCCTGGAGTTGTAAAATTAATACGATGACAGCAGTAGGGTCCAAGGAGAGGGGGGGGGTTATCAAAAGCAGTGCCTCGGGCCACATCTCACAGCCCTCGCTCTGACCTCAGAGGCAGCGATGGCCTGTGAGCCCTGTGCCTGTTTCCCCGGCTCCAAGCCCAGGGCCAGGCACGGAGGAGAAGCTGAAGCCACGTTTGTTGAATAGGAGTTTGAGTGAAGGGAAGCCCTGTGGTCCTGCCGGATGTGCTCATTGCCCTTGGCCCCTATCTTGGCCGATCAGGGCTCGGGCTTTCAGATAAGGCCCGAGGAAGCCTTTGGGAGGGTTATCACCCGGCAATAGGACAGCTGCTTCCTCTCACACTCCCGCTGCCCCTAGCGTGCCCGACACGGAGGGACCACCATACTCACACGGAGAGGGGCGATTCTTAAACTTGTAGTGAAAGTAAAGGGACAGCATCACCAGGTCTGCCAGGACGTAATACACCGCCGTGTAGGTCTGCAAGAGAAGCAGGGGCGCGGGCTCAGTCCCAGGCTCTGGGGACCGCACTCCGACACTGGGCAGCACTCTCACACCCCAGCCGGGTGGCCCTGAGCAAGTCGCGTCACCTCCCTGAGCTCTGGCTGCTCACCTGGAAAGGGGGAGCGCAGTTCCTACCTGGCACAACTAGAGAGCAGGTGGCTAAGTGTTGGACCCGGGCAGATGGAGGGACGGGTGGCTAGTTCCCCTTGTCAGGACAAAGTGGTGGCTCCTGGGCCTCTCCGGGGAAAACGTTCCTCCTCCAGCCCCACCCCCCACCCCCCAGCCCCAGCTCCATCAGGATCAGAGCGCCCCAGAGGTCCAAGGCTCTGGTGATCCTCTGGTTTGATGTGGTCATTTAACAGATGGGGAAACTGAGGCCCAGAGAAGGACAGTGACCAGTCCATTGCCATACTGCGTGGCAGGGCCCAGGGCTGTCTCTGCAGCACGGGGCCCTCATAAGATGGAACAACAGGTCAGGATTCTGGAGCCCGGGCCTCTCCTGTGGGTGCCCCCAACGCCTCTGCCATGCTATCCTAGGCAGCCCACCCTGCCCGGGGCCGGCCCACCTGCAGGGGCAGCTGGTCAGCAAGGAAAGAGCCGATGAGGTTGCAGGAGTCTCCACCAATCCAGCCCAGGAGAAACCACAGGGACAGGGCCTGGTCCATGTTGCCCGTCTTGCAGGCCTTGATGTACTGCCTGTGGCAGAGAAGGAGACGCATGCTCAGGGGCTGAGGGCTGTGACATCGCCTCGGAGGGTCAACCAGGGAACGGCCCCCAGATGAGACCCCCACAGGGTGTGGGGCAGGGGCGGCAGAGGCAAAGGTCACTGGGAGGTCACAGGGTCCTCGTGAGCCTCTTTGCCCATTGGGGGTTTTTACTGGGGAGAATCCCTGCCCACCCAGGGACTCGATGGGATGCGCATCTTCTCAGACAGACCATGGCATTACTCACGCTCCTCCAAGCACCCTGGGGACCTAGAATCTTTCTTCTACGAAGGGGGTAGGGAGTTTGGAAAAAGGATGGTGGTGGTGGCAGCAAGGCCATGGCCCAGGCACGGCCGCTGCCCTATCTCCAGGATGGGCGGCGATAAGATGATGGGCAACCACAACCGCTATCTCCCAGGGGCAGGGCTGTGGCTCCTGCTCTCCAGTACAAACACCGGGGCAGTCAGCACCTTGGCTCTTTCCCAGGGGTCCCTGGGACTGCGACCCTTTCTTTGGACCTCTGGCCAGGTATCAGGCACGGCTCTGAGCCCTTCGTGTGGACAGACTCACTGGGTCCTCACAGTCCCCCACGTCCAGGTGTATTTTGAGGACCCTCCTCACTGCGGGCTGAGGAGGTTGGCAGCTGGGAGTCTGGGAGTAGGATTCACACCCAGACCCCGGGGCTCCCGTCTCGCTCCACCCGGACTGCTTTCTCTTTTGAGCTCTTCGTCTGCAGATGGCTCGCCCACCTCCTTCTCTGTCACTGCTCAGGACATAGTTCCTCTTCAGGGCCTTCCTTGGCCTGAGCTCCCCAGCACCCTTGTAACATGTGGCACCCTGGTGCCTCCTGGACTCAAGCTTCCTGAGGGCGAGGACAGGGCCCAGCACAGGCCTGGCCGAGAAGGCCCTTAATTAAGGTTTATGCCGTGTCCCGTTTAGCTCCTTCAGGATACTGTGACCTGACCTAGCTCCAGGAATTGCAGATCACACCCAGGATAGGCCAGGGCCTAAGAAGGAGCAGGAAGGTGGCTGCCCTTCCCACCGTCACTTGGGGCTCCCCCCAGGCCTTCGACCCCCCTCAGTGGATAATCAGCCAGACCCAGGCAGGGCCAGCGCTACGCCAGGGCCGGAAGGGGAAGCCTCAGCCAGCTCCTCTGATAGTTCTGGGGAAGCTCTGTCCTCACGACAGGGAATCTCTCTCCCTCGGCCTCCATCCGTCACCCAGACCTGTCCACTCTGCCTCCTGAGGGCCTCTCCACTGGGCCCTGACATCACCGCTTGCTGAAGGCCTACTCCCCCCAGCCCTCCCCTGTGACTTCCAGGGTGTCTTCTAAAGGGAAGCCCTGCGAAGACCAGGGCAGTCTCTATTTTATTTTCTTGTGTCATACCTAGTGCAGGACTTCTGTGCTACAAAGGATACCAAGAAAGTGAAAAGACAAACCACAGAATGGGAGAAAATATTTGCAAGTCATAGGAAAGTGGATGGAAGAGGGGTTCTACGTTAAGTAACCTCACAGCGTGATCTGATCATAGTCCTTTAACTGGGCAGGTCATGATGGGTGTCATGCACCAGGCATATGAATTCTTAAGTAAAAAGTTTATCTTTGCCTGAAGCAAGCCGTGTGTGTGTGTGTGTGTGTGTGTGTGTGTACGGTAGGTTAACATACCTTTGAAATAACCACCCTCATCAGAGCACAATCTTGTTAACCACTCCGTATTCCAATCCCTGGGGCTTGCTTTCTCCCACCTTCTTATAGTCTTCCTTACACCCCTCCCCCCTTAATTTCAGATGCTTAAAAAACCCCGCAAAACTGCCATTCTGCAGAGTGTCTGAGATCTTGTTTCCTGGCAATTATCATCAGTTTGGCTCAATAAAATCTTATAAAAATTCTCTACAGGTTTGGACATTCTTATGTCGACATAGACTATATAAAGAACTCTTACAACTCAACAATAAAAAGACAAAAATCCAATGATAAATGGGCAAAGGAGCTGAACAGACCTCTTACCAAAGAAGATCTACAGCTGCCAATAACACATGAAAGCCACTCAACATCACCAGCCACCAGGAAAATACAAATCAAAACTACCACTTCCCACCCACTGGGATGGCTACAATAGATCGGAAATACCAAGTGTGGGTGAGGATTTGGAGAAATTGGAACCTTCGTGCACTGCTGGTGGGATATGAAACGGCGTGAAAGCTTTGGAAGGTAGCCTGGCAGTTCTCAAGGGATTAAACCCAGTCCTGCCACCCTGGCGCTACTCACGGGAAAGTGGACGCTGCGAAGCAGAAAATGGAGATCAAGCCCAGGCCCACACTGGCCTCATCCCAGCCGTCCTGGGCACATTCACCAAACACGTCCCATATCCACTGGGAGCCATTGGGGCAGCTGGAGAAGTTGCCGGAGCCCAGTTTCTTCCAGACCATGCTGCGAGGGCGGGAGGGAGGGTGCTGGTGCGCTGAGGCAGGCGAGGGCTCTACCGGGAGAAAGAGAGGGGGCTTTAGCCTTGGAAGGTTGGGGTGCTGGTCATGGTGCCCCAACCTAAGCCCATCCCAGCTTATCACCTGGCACCGACTGAGCCCCTGGACCACAGGACACAATCAGCCTAAGCCCGTGGTCGGCAAACCGACTAAAATACCACGTGCGGGCGCGCACGTACAGTGCGACTGAAACTTCGTGGCCCATGCACAGAAGTCGGTATTTTGTGGAAGAGCCACACTCAAGGGGCCAAAGAGCCGCATGTGGCTCGCGAGCCGCGGTTTGCCGAGCCGCAGTTTGCCGACCACTGGCTTAAGCAAACCCGAGTCAACCACGTGTGCAGGGAGCGCTGGACCTACAGGCAGGGCAAGTGCCTTCACATCCCACCGTCACCCTCATTAATGCTGCAACTGTGCCTCAGTTCCCTCAGCTGTAAACTGGGGCGATAACAGTGTCTCCCTCATACATTGTGAGGCCCAGTGAGCTCATAAATACAGTGTGGAGAGCTCAGCCCCCCAATATGTCACTTTGGTTGTAACTCTTGAATGTTCAGATTGTTTCCAATCTTCTGTTGTTATAAATTACGCCGTGAGGGTCTGCTGAGACCAGGCCCATGGACTAGGCTTGTTACCGGCATTGGTCTGTGGGCGAAATGAAAGGGGTTTCTGTGGAAAGTAACCTCACAGGGTGATCTGATCAGAAATTCCTAACTGGGCAGGTCACGGTGGGCAGGTACTCAGCCCAGGCATATAACTTCTTTAGTGAAAGGTTTTAAGCCCTGTCCATTGTTCTTGGGTTAAAGCACCACTGAAATGTTGGAAGTAATACCCCTCCAGACATAACCACCCTCAAGAAAGCACATCCTATATCATAAAAGGCTAATATGCAAATCGACTGAACAGCAGAATGACCGGTCACTATGACACACACTGACCACCAGGGGGCAGATGCTCAACACAAGAGCTGCCCCTTGGTGGTCAGTGCGTTCCCACAGGGGGAGCTCCGCTCAGCCAGAAGCCCTGAGCTGGGCGAGCGCAGCAGTGGTGGTGGGAGCCTCTCCTGCCTCCATGGCAGCCCTAAGGCAACCCGAGGTTCTGCCAGACTGTGAGAGGGTGCAGGCCGGGCTGAGGGACCTCCCCCGCTCAGCACACGAATTTTGTGCACTAGGCCTCTAGGAATCCTATAATCTACTATCTCCCCTCCTCAAGTAATCTTCCGTACGTTCCCTCCTTTAATCTCCAATGCATAAAACAAGCTGCCAAACTGTCCTTCTCCAGAGCGTTTGAAGCTCTTGCTC
>NW_005871176.1:318680-322289 GCF_000147115.1 Myotis lucifugus | reverse complement strand
AGCTCTTTGCCAGCTCTGTGCTGATGACCTGCCTGCATATATGCCTCTTGTCCTCCTAGCAGCTCTATGAAGTAGAGGAGCCAGGGAAGTGCCCTGCCAGGGCCTCCCAGCCAGGAAGTGGCAGAGCCATGAGTCAAAGCCAGGAGGAGCAGGACCCAAACCCCTGCTCAGAGCCACCGTGCCACACAGCCTCAGGCGCTCTGTCCTTGGCCGGGGCGGAACCTGCCTGTGGCCTGGCTTCCCTGCCTGCTTCTGCGCAGACGCAAGGCAGGCTTCCCCTTTTCTCCCTGCGGGGAGGGGCTTTCCTCCGGAGTGGGCACGAGGCTCCTCCAGCTCCTTCTAGTTCCTAGTCCTGTCAGGAGGCCTGGGATCCTCCTCAAGCGATGCCCCATGCCACAGACAGAACAGTGATGTCTTCCAAAATTCAACCGACCCCCCCAGTGTGATGGCATTAAGAGGTGGGGCCTTTGGGAAGTGCTCAGGTCAGCAGGGCGGAGCCCTTATGAATGGTATTACTGCCTCCTGAGAGAGAGGAGAGAACTCTCTTCCTCTCTGCCATGTGAGGACACAGTGAGAAGACAGCCATCTATGACTGGGGAGCGGACCCTCAACAGACATTGGATCTGCTGGCACCAAACAGACCTGTGTTGTTATAAGCCACCCAATCTACGGTGTCTGCTACGGCAGCCCCAATGGACTAAGTCATCAGGACTGGACCCTGGAACTGCTGAGGTCACAGCTGAGAAGGCAAAGGAAGCGAGTCAGCTTCTCTGCTCAGGAAGCTCTAGGCCAGCCGTGAGCAAACTACGGCCTGTGGGCCGGATCCGGCTGTTTGAAATGAATAAAACTAAAAAAAAAAAAAAAAGACTGTACCCTTTTATGTAATGATGTTTACTTTGAATTTATATTAGTTCACACAAACACTCCATCCATGCTTTTGTTCCGGCCCTCCGGTCCAGTTTAAGAACCCATTGTGGCCCTCGAGTCAAAAAGTTTGCCCACCCCTGCTCTAGGCTCTCAGCCCTAATGGGACCAGCAGTGGGCAGAGGCTCCGGAGCAGGGACAGGGGCACCTCAGGTCACCGTCTGCCCGGCTCACTGCAGCATCGCCAGGGCCCATCGGGCATGGCTGAAAGCCTCTTCCTTGGCTGAAAGCCTCTTCCTGTGCCCTGGTGACCCACCTGGATGACCTGTAGCACAGCTGATGTCCTGCCCCAGCACCAAAGGCATTTCAAATCAAGTCCTTTTGCTCCCCAGCCAGCCCCGAATTGGCCTGCCCCACCCTCCTCTTATAGATCCCAAACGTGCCTTTGCTGTTCATCACGTTAGGACACTGCCATCCTCGGCACTTGCCTGAGAGGTGGGGAGTGCTGTCCCCATTTAAGGGCGAGTGGCTTTGGACAAGCACGTAACCCGTCCGAGCCTGTTCGGAACAGGAGGATAAGAGCCTCCCTCCTTGGGCTGTTGTGCAGATGAAATGCACATACAGGCTAAGCCAGGGCCTGACAGTGCCGGTGGTGACTGTTCTGTGGGTATCTCAGCGACCCTGAGGCCACTCTGACTCCCTCTTTTCATCAGGTTGGGAAGAAATGAGGTGGACACATGCCCAGTGAGGGAGGAAGGTGTCCTGAGGAATGTACCCTGGCTCACAGGGCCCAGGGCATAGGTGGGTGGTCCCCAGTCCATGCGTAAGAGCCCTGAACAGAAAGGGCCTTCCTCTGAGGACCGCTGTGCAGAGGGCCTGTCACCCATAGGTTCTGACTCAAGTAGGGAACCAGTGTGGCCCAGGCCTGGCTTGTGGAAACGGGCCCACCTAGTCACGCAGCACCGCGGGAACGGATGTGCAGAGTTGCAACCAAGCTTGACAGCATCCGTAGGATTGACAAGGACCACAGCTGGGGTGCCTTAGGATCAAGGACGGCACATGTTCGAAATTCAGGATCACTACGTCTGGGTTGGGGATCAGGGACCTTGGGTTTAAGAGGCTCCCCTGGCTGACTCTGATGCCCATGGCCACAGAGGAAGGCTGCGCTGGAGAAGGCATCTCCTGCCACACCCAGCTCCTCTCCCAGCTCGTAGCTGAGTCAAGGAAATGCTTTCCACTGAAGCTGCTCAAGGCACCTTCACCTACCAGATCAAGTCCACATCCCAAGGTACTTTGAGAACTGCCCTCCCCTTATCTCCTGCCGCGTGCACAGGTCTTCAATAGTCATTCTCCAGGCTTATTTCTGCACGTGCTGTCCCATCCCCTAGGGCTGTCCTCCCCATGAAGGGCCTGGTAGGGATACTAAGATCAGGCTATCAATTGTCCTCTCCAAGGGCTGGCTGGACAACACCCGCCACCTCTTCCTCTCCCCTCACCCACAAGCCTGCAGAATGCTTCCGACACTCCTCAGCGATCATGACTCTTTAAGCCCAATCCTCCCCTCCGACCTAACTGTAAACTTAGGAGTCCACACCCCCCAGCTGCTCAGTCAAAATGTGGAGAGAGGATGGGAGGAAGAGAAACAAGAAAAGATCTTGTTACGAGCTCAGATGGCCTAAGGATGAGGAGAAGGCACTCCACTCTAGAACTGACCGGCCCGATGCCTACAATACAGAACTCTTGGGCAGGTGATGCAGCCTTAGAGTTCCAACCTGAGAACCTGGAACATGCAAGTACCCACCTCCCTGGCTGCCTGCACAGTTACATGGGGTAACCCAGGCCACGCGGGGAGAACGGTGCCTGGCACCGGTTAAACACTCAGTGGTCATAGCCATGGATGGTGACTATTACTCCGTTCTGGCTGCAGTGCTTCCCCAAGCCCCCTACAGGGCCCCTGGCACACGGCAGCTTCAGCAAGGGCTGAATGGACAAGACTGGCGCCAACCCTCACACTTTCAAATCCAGCCTCCCACGTACACACTCCAAAACCTGCCCTGGGCATGGGGTGAGGAGCGCGCAATCAGTGCTCCCTGCAGACCTGGGGAGTACGTAGAGGGGAGGAGCGTCCCGGCCGTGGATACCACCCACTCCAGGCCTCCTGGTTCTGGGCCAACTCGTGACTCAGCCCAGCGCTGGCCGCCTGTTTGGCGGGGATAATGACAGGGCAGCCGCTGGGGTCAGCGCTCCATCGCCGCGAGGCCCCCTCCCCTGGCCCGCCCAGGGGAAAACGAAGCCATCAGAATCCGGGACCCAGACCCCAAACCCTGGCCAGGCCCGTCCGAGAGGCCACGCTGGTCGCCCCAAAGGAGGGGGACACGGCGCCCGAGGGCCACCCAATGCCGGCTGAGGTCCTCACCTGGGATCTTGCGCTCCAAAGGAGAGGACCGGGGCTCCAGCGGCTGGAGGGGGCGCCGTGGAGATGTGGCAGGGAGGCACCAGAGCCTCGACCCGCAGCCTTCGTCCCTGCCCCGGGCCCCAAACCGGCTCCCCTCGTCCCGATCCGCCGCCCCGCCGGGTGTCTGGGCTTCTGGGTTCTGCCTCCACTGCCTGGTCAGCTGACCCCAGGCGCCGCCCCGCCCCCGAGCCCAGGCCCCGCCCCCTCCGCGCCGCGCGCCTTCGGACGGTCCCGGGCGACGCCGGCGGACATAGGGTGCGCGGAGGGACGCGACGCTTCTGGTCCCAGCT
>NW_005871176.1:316196-318354 GCF_000147115.1 Myotis lucifugus | reverse complement strand
TGAGGAGAACCATCGTCGCGCCCTCCAGCGCCGCGGCTGTGCGCGCCTTCCTGGAGCGCGGCCACACGGAGCTGGACACTGCCTACATGTACAGCGACGGCCAGTCCGAGAGCATCCTGGGCGACCTGGGGCTCGGGCTGGGCGGCGGCGACTGCAAAGGTAACGCTAGTGCCCGCGCCCGGCCCCCCTGACTGCCCCCTGCCCCGTGCAGGACGCTGACCAGACCAGGGCCACTATGCAACGACCGCGGTCGGGACAGACAGCTTCGTCCCCTCCCCTGGCCGCCTTGCAAGTCTGTGAATTGAATCCCAGCTCCTCGGGCCCGGTGCACGTATAGCCCCGGCAGCTGGGCAGTGCTTTGTCCTGATCACCTTCCCCTTCCCTTCTCCTTTAGGGGTTGCAACTCGGGAACCCCCAAATCTGGTCTAGCCCTTAGCTTTCTACCCTTGTGCTTTCTTGGGGTAGCTCTCCGAGGCACTGGCCTCCAGAGCTGTGCCGTCCACGCCTGCAGTCATGCCAGGTGCCCATAACCAGGCCCCAGGCGCTTTGCCATGCTCCTCTCCCCATTGCCCTCAGCGCCCTGGCGCTCCCCAGCACCCTTTTCTCATCCTAGACTTTGCTCAGTTCGGTTGGCAGTCCCTAGACTTTGCTCAGTTCTGTTGGCAGTCCCTTTGGCGCTCTCAGGGAGAGCTGTAGCGATGCAGTCCGCAGTCTGGGCTGGGGGAGCAGAGATGGAGGTGTGAGGGGGTAAGATAGCCCAGGCCAGGCTTTGTTACGGGTAATAGGAGGGAAAGTGACTCTAACTGTTAGAGTCTAACACCTCCAGGGAGCTCAGTGTAGTGGTGAAGATTGAAGCCAGTGATTACTGGGGAACCCAGAAGGGGCAGCACCATGGGGAAAGGAGAGGAGGGGACCACCAGAACAGGGAGCGGCACTAGGGAAAGCTAAGAGGACATTGGGGCTGGGCCTTAAGGGGTCAGTAGTGGTTTGCTGGGCAGAGAATGGCAGAAAGGGGCATTAGAGCTGAGGGCACAGCTGTGCAAAGACTAGGATTGGAAATGCAAAGTGCCTGGTGTGAGGAGGTGTTACAGGATTCTAGGGCAGAGGGGTAGGGAAACTGAGACAGGAAAGTTAAAACAAGGCCAAACTGTGGGCAGTTTGCAGCCAGCTTGTAACTAACAAACCATTATCTTCCCCAGCCAAGGACACGGAGCAAATGATTTAAAAAACCTCCTTGCCCTGGCCGGTTTGGCTCAGTGGATAGAGCGTCCGGTCAAGGGCATGTACCTTGGTTTCGGGCACAACCCCAGGGGGGAGTGTGCAGGAGGCAGCTGATTGATGTTTCTCTCTCATCAATGTTTCTAACTCTCTATCCCTCTCCTTTCCTCTCTGTGAAAAAAAATCAATAAAATATATATTTAAAAAAACAAATAAAAAAAACACACAAAAAACCTCCTTAATGAGAGAATGCAGAAAGGGAGGGGGGAAGGGGGAAGGGAAAAAGGGCAGTTTTACTCCCTAAGCAGAGAAGCCAGCAATCTCAAGGCTTGGCAAGATTACGTTGCCAGGTGCTTTTCATGAATTCTGGGAAGGCCACAACAAAGTAAAAAAAGGGACCTTGAGAATTAATCTCTATCAAAACAGTCAGCAGAGGAATTTTGAAGCCTATAGACGGGAGGGTGTATAACGCCTCAGACCCCCACCCAACTTGCTCTTCAGATTAACTGAGAGCCTGTCTGTGCTTCATAAGCCAAATGTATAGGTTTGCTTACTTTCCTTTTGCTTTTTTCAATAAAGTTGACTCCCAGGTCCCAGGGTGACTGTGACTCCTGGGTCCCACGGGTATACAACTCCCAGCCAGGTTAGAATGTGCTTTCTTTAATCCAGTTAACAGAGCATGACTAATCTAATCTAATAATAGACAAACATGGTAATTGACTATACCTCTGCTACGCTTCCCATTGGCTAATCAGCAGGATATGCAAATTAACCCAACCAAGATGGCGGCCGGCAGCCACGCAGCTGAAGCGAGCAGGAGGCTTGCTTGCTCCAGTGATGGAGGAAGCCAAGCTTCCCCGCCTGCGGCGGCCCGGCTCTGAGCTCCACTGTAAGCAACAAAGTTGCAATTATAGAAGCTAAACAAACCCCAGATACCTGC
>NW_005871176.1:246314-316096 GCF_000147115.1 Myotis lucifugus | reverse complement strand
ACTCTTACTATACTATCTAATAATAGAGAAACATGGTAATTAACCATAACTTTGCTATCCTTCCCATTGACTAATCAGCGAGATATGCAAATTAACTGCCAACCAAGATGGCAGCTGGCAGCCAGGCAGCTGAAGCGAACATGAGGCTTGCTTGCTCCAGTGATGGAGGAAGCTAAGGTTCCCCGCCTGCCACTGCCGGCCTCTGAGCTGCACTCTAAGAAACAATGTTGCAATTATAGAAGCTAAACAATCCCCAGAAACCTGCTTTCAGCCAGCTGGGCCTCAGAGCTGGAGTTGCAACAGTGTTTCAATTATAGAAGCTAAACAAACCCAGATACCTGCTTTCAGCAGCCGAGGTCTCAGAGCTGGAGCCGAGCCTCAGAGCTAAAGCCGGCTCTCAGCTCCAGTGACAGCCATAGAAGGTAAATAAATCCCAGAATAAAAAAAAAAAGAAAAAAAGGAGAGGTTGGGAGCTTCAGTCACCCGCCAGCCTGAAAATGGCCCTCAGCCCCTCACCCAGACTGGCCAGGCACCCCAGTGGGGACCCTCACCCTGAAGGGGGTGTGACCAGCTGCAAACAGCCATCATCCCCTCATCCAGGCTGGCCAGGCACCCAAGCGGGACCCCCACCCTGAAGGGGGTGTGACCAGCTGCAAACAGTCATCATCCCCTCACCCAGGCTGGCCAGGCACCCAAGCAGGAACCCCACCCTGATCCAGGACACCCTTCAGGGCAAACCAGCTGGCCCCACCCGTGCACCAGGCCTCTATCCTATATAGTAAAAGGGTAATATGCAAACTGACCCTAACAGCAGAAAGACTGGGAATGACTGGTCACTATGACACACTGCGTACCAGGGGACAGACGCTCAATGCAGGAGCTGCCCTCTGGTGGTCAGTGTGCTCCCACATGGAGGAGCTCTGTTCAGCCACAAGCCAGGCTGATGGCTGCCAGTACAGCGGTGGTGGTGGGAGCCTCTCCTGCCTCCTCAGCAGTGCTAAGGATGTCCGACTGCAGCTTAGGTCTGCTCCCCGCTGGCAAGTGGACATCCCCCGAGGGCTGCCGGGCTGCCAGAGGGATGTCTGATTGCCATCTTAGGCCCAATCCCCCAGGGAGCGGGCCTAAGCCAGCAGGTGGTCATCCCCCGAGGGGTCCCAGACTGGGAGAGGGCACAGGCTGGGCTGAGGGACCCCCCCCCCCCCCGCCACGTGCACAAATTTTTGTGTACCGGGCCTCTAGTATTTCTATTTTTTTTTCTTAGAGAAACTTAATTTTCATTTAAAAAATAATAATAATTATTATTATATAGTGTTATGTTGGGGTCCAGCCCCAACAGGTCCAGGGGTTCCCAAAGGTGTGGACGGAGTCAGCGAAGAAGGAATGACACGGATGCAGGGTTCAGTTGATCAGCATGGTTGGGTTCTCTGTAGCCAGGTTCTACAGCCAGGTTCTCTAGCCAGGATCTCCAGCCAAGTTCTTGCCAGGTTCTCTTGCCATGTTCTCTCACTAGGTTCTCCAGCCAGGTTCTGTCTCTAGTATTTCTTATAACAACGTAAACACATTCAAACCTGTAAAGAATTTTTGTGAGTTTGAGCCAAACTGTCGACAATTGCTGGGAAGCAGAATCTCAGCGGGTGGGATAATGCTCTGGAGAATGGTGTTTTTCCCCTTGTTTTATACATTACATTCAGAGGAGGAGACGTACGTGGGTTCTATGAACTCCATTGGTGATAGATTAGAGAGGTGGGAGAAAGCAAAGGGGGCGGAGGGCGGGGGGCGGGGGGGACGACAACTCTGGGATTGGATAAAAAGTAAAATGATAAAGACAGTACTTCTTTTTTTTTAAATTTTTTTTTTTAAAAATATATTTTATTGATTTTTTACAGAGAGGAAGGGAGAGAGACAGAGAGTTAGAAACATCGATGAGAGAGAAACATCGATCAGCTGCCTCCTGCACATCTCCTACTGGGGATGTGCCCGCAACCAAGGCACACGCCCTTGACCAGAATCGAACCTGGGACCCTTCAGTCCGCAGGCTGACGCTCTTTCCACTGAGCCAAACCGTTTTCGGCGACAGTACTTCTTTTACTTAGGTGGGTACAGGATAGTTAACAGGCAACAATTAATATGATAATAACAATGAAGGAATTTGTGGCATCTGTCTTGGCGCCCAGGGCATTTGGTTGTGCCCTGAGGGATCCAGGAAAAAGGGAAGTTACAAGTTACCCAGACATTTCAAGGATATGTTATCCTACATGCAAAAAGACAATAGGCTCAGTTAAGGTAAAGATTGACCTTGTCAGGGAAGATACCAGCCTAGGACGGAACCACCCACCATAACTGCTTTTAGTTAAAGTTTAATTTCAGACCATCCTTGTGGTTACTTTAGGTCTTAGAGTTTGCAAGACCGCCATGCAGGCCTTCCCGGAGCTTGTCAGGTTAGTATGTGGCCCCTTTTGTCCACATAACTATAGCTAGTCCCCAATATTCTATTTTTGCCCCTAACACTGCCACACTTTGCCTTCTTACCCCCACCCCCATCCCCCTGCAGGCTCTTCTTTCCCAGCCCTTGTGGGGCTTCCCCTCTGGGTCCTTAGATTCATGGCTTGGTGGGTCTGGAGCAGCGATTCTCAACCTGTAGGTCGCGACCCCTTTGGCGGTTGAAGGACCCTTTCACAGGGGTCGCCTAAGACCATCCTGCATATCAGATATTTACATTACGATTCATAACAGTAGCAACATTACAGTTATAAAGTAGCAACGAAAATAATTTTATGGTTGGGGGTCACAACATGAGGAACTGTATTTATTTATTTATTTATTTATTTTTTAAAATATATTTTATTGATTTTTTACAGAGAGGAAGGGAGAGGGATAGAGAGTTAGAAACATCGATGAGAGAGAAACATCGATCAGCTGCCTCCTGCACACCCCCTACTGGGGATGTCCCTGCAACCAAGGTACATGCCCTTGACCGGAATCAAACCTGGGACCCTTGAGTCCGCAGGCTGATGCTCTATCCACTGAGCCAAACCGGTTAGGGCAGGAACTGTATTTAAAGGGTCAGAAGGTTGAGAACCACTGGTCTGGAGGCACCGAATGAGAACATGTATCGCAGGCCCGCACTTTCTAGTTCACCTGGCCGCCTCTCACTGATAATGAAGGTTTTGTTTCAATTTGAATTGGTGTTTCTCTTCCAATCCTTCTCTGCTCCTTCTTTGAGGCCAGGCTCACGGGACCAAAGTCCTCAGGTCGGATCTGAGGCAAAGTTCACACTACGCTTGCAGGGGAATGGAGAATTGGGACTTGTTGCCTCATGCGCAGTGGTCTGATGACTTCCCTCTGAACTGCTGAGTTGCCTTTGGCAAGTATGAAAAGTGCAGACTCCATCCACCCACCAGTCCAGACAGCCAGCGTTCTTCATAGCATCTCCACGCTGCCTGCGTGGCAGAGCACCATCTCATTCTCACGGGGACTGTGTCTCTACAGTGGGTGTGGGGTGTGCCCGCTTCCATGAGTCTGGAAGGGGAAGGGAAACTATAATTGCCTTCTGCTCATTTTGCCTTCTACCTGTCTCTCAAATTGATCTCTGCCAGCGCTCGTGTTCAGGCAGGTGCATCTCTTCCCTGAATCTCCCAGCAGCCTCTTTACCTGTCTTCATATTTCCAGGCCCGCCCCCTTGAGTTTTTTCTCTATGCTGCAGCCAGAGTGCAGAACACACGCCGGCTTTGGATGATGGTATCTGAGAACAGCCTTTGGGCTTAGGCCTGTGCCCTTTCTCTTCTCTCTTGTCCCATTGCTCCATGCCTGGAGTTTATGCTCTTGTAACTCAGAATTGCCAAGTATGGCCCTTCACATACGGTATTGCCTTCTGTTTGATTTTGCCTGTGTTCCCACCCTCTGGAACAGCCGTGGGCAAACTACGGCCCACGGGCCGGATCCGGCCCATTTGAAATGAATAAAACTAAAAAAAAAAAGATCGTACCCTTTTATGTAATGATGTTTACTTTGAATTTATATTAGTTCACACAAACACTCCATCCATGCTTTTGTTCCGGCCCTCCGGTCCAGTTTAAGAACCCATTGTGGCCCTCGAGTCAAAAAGTTTGCCCACCCCTGCTCTGGAATATGCTTCCTGGCCTTCCTTGTTGACTCTGACTCATCCTGGGAGACTCAGCTTGGGGGTTACCCCTCGGGGAAGCCTTCCCTGGCAGTCCCAGGCTGACCACATACCCCTTCTCTGGGCTCCTTGGGCACTGGTGCTTTTCTGTGTATTTACCGTATTGTAATCTCACCTTCTAGACCAGCAGTTCTCAACCTGTGGGTCGTGACCCCTTTGGGGGTCGAACGACCCTTTCACAGGGGTAGCCTAAGACCATTGGAAAACACATATATAATTACATATTGTTTTTTGTGATTAATCACTATGCTTTAATTATGTTCAATTTCTAACAATGAAATTGGGGGTCACTACAACATGAGGAACTGTATTAAAGGGTCACAGCATTAGGAAGGTTGAGAACCACTGTTTTAGACTCTGAGCTCCTTGAGGGTAGAGATCGAGTGTGTTTAGTTCATCTCTGTGTACTCAGCCTCCAGTGCAAGACTTGGCACAGCCAGCAGTTTTATGACTAGTAGCCCGGTGCATGAAATTCGTGCACTGGGGTGGGGCGGGGAGAAGGGGCCCCTCAGTCTGGCCTTCACCCTCTCCAATCTGAGACCCCTCAGGGAATGTCCAACTATCTGTTTGTGCCCACACTTTTAACAGATAACTGCTCCATTGTTGTTCCTTTCTTATGCTTAAAACCATTGGAATTAGTAGGTATTCAAAGTGTGTATACATTTTGGGGGGACACCCTGTATATCTCTAGTCAGTGGTGAAAGAAACCAACAGCAGATTTGGAACCCCCAGACAGGGAACCTTGCTCATTCCCCACATGTCTCCCCACTTCACTTTCCACCTTCGTGGGTAGCAGGAGAATCAACATTTTCTCTCATTAATTCGGAAAAGCATGTCCTGTCACCCGCTGCCCGGCAGGAGTGTGCTAGGCCCCAAGCAAGCAAGGCTCAGTCAGGGCAGCCTTCGCTCATGGGTGCTGGCACCCAAAGTGCACATTCCTCCTCTACAGTCGCCCCGACTATCCCACTGTTTCACTGAGAGGACGGAATTCCTCTCTGCCTCTGGGCTCTTGATCTTGAACGCTGACCGAAGGCACCTCAGAGAGGGCCACCCGCACCCACCAGGTGTGTCTGTCTGCACCTGCTCCCGCCTCAGCACCTGCATTAACCCCCCAGAGGTGATCTCGTAGCTGCACTGGCCTCCGTGGGAACAGGGCATCACCACTCCGCCCTCTCACTGTCATCTCACAGGCGCCCACTCTCAGCACCCAGGACACCCAGACACTCTCCAAAGGACGTGAGCGCATCAGAGGGGATGTGTGCACATCCTGTGTGGGTGTTAGGCATGCTGGGTTGATGGAAGTGCGGTGGAGAGGCGGGGGGAACTTGTGCACGCCTTGGTTTGCAACTGTTGCAGGCGCGGGAGGGTGACAGTGTGCTGGGGGATGTTCGCATGCCAGGGGGGATGTGCACACCGGAGGCCTCTGGCTTTGCAGATCTGCAAACCCCCGTGGTGCAGCCAGGAGGACGTCAGTCTGGCCCGCCACGGTGGCTGTCCCTGCGATCCTGCACCTTCTGGGCCAGGAGGCGGATCTTGCGCAGTCACTCCTGGGCGCTGATGGCTGCCTCCCCGCTGTGAAGGGTCACGGATCCGAGTCCCAGGACCGTGCACAGCCTCAAGCGCTGCCCCCCGCCTGGCAGGGTCACAGATCCATGTCTTGGTCCCGTGGACAGCCTCAAGCACTGACTCCCACCCGGCAGGGTCACAGATTCGGGTCCCGGACTGCAGACAGCCTCCCGTGCTGCCCCCCTGCCCACCAGGTCACAGATCCGGGTCCCGGGACCACGGACAGCCTCAAGCACTGCCCCCCGCCCAGCAGGGTCACAGATCCGAGTCCCGGACTGCAGACAGCCTCCTGTGGTGCCCCCCGCCCGGCAGGGTCACAGATCCGAGTCCCGGACTGCAGACAGCCTCCTGTGGTGCCCCCGGCCCGGCAGGGTCACAGATCCAGGTCCTGGGACTACGGACAGCCTCAAGCACTGCCGCCCCACTCGCGAGGACATGGATCCAGGTCCCAGACCGTGGACAGCCTCAAGCACTGCCCCCCGCCTGGCAGGGTCACAGATCTGGGTCCCGAGACCGAGGACAGCCTCAAGCACTGCCCCCCGCCCAGCAGGGTCATGGATCTGGGTCCCGGGACAGCGGACAGCCTCAAGCACTGCCGCCCCGCCCGGCAAGGTCACAGATCCGAGTCCTGGACTGCGGACAGCTTCCCGCGGTGCCCCCTGTCTGGCAGGGTCACAGATCTGGGTCCTGGGACAGTGGACAGCCTCAAGCACTGCCGCCCCGCCCGGCAGGGTCACAGATCCGAGTCCTGGACTGCAGACAGCCTCCCGCGGTGCCCCCCGTCTGGCAGGGTCACAGATCTGGGTCCTGGACTGTGGACAGCCTCCTGCGGTGCACCCTGCCCGGCAGGGTCACAGATCCGGGTCCTGGGACAGCGGACAGCCTCCCGCAGTGCCCCCCGCCTGGCAGGGTCACAGATCTGAGTCCCAAACCGCAGACAGCCTTGCCTGCTGCTGCCTGCCTTCAGTATGCAAATTAGCCGCCATCTTGTTGCTTCAGTGTGGGGGTCCCCACTGGGGTGCCTGGCCAGTCTGGGTGAGGGGCTGAGGGCTGTTTTCAGGCTGGTGGGCAACTGAAGCTCCAAACCTCTCCTTTTTTTCTTTCTTTTTTTTTTATTCTGGCATTTATTTACCTTTTATGCCTGTCACTGGAGCTGAGAGCCGGCTTTCTCTCTGAGGCTCGGCTGCTGAAAGCAGGTTTCTGGCCTTTGTTTACCTTCTGTATTCGAAACAATGTTGCGGTCTTGCTGGCTGAAGCCTGGCTAACTAAAGCCGGTTTCTGGGGTTTTGTTTAGCTTCTATATTTCTTACAATGTTTCAAACTTCAAGCTCAGAGGCCGCAGCGCAGGCGGGGAAGCTTGGATTCCTCCGTCACTGAAGCAAAGAAGCCTCCCTGTTCACTTCAAGCTGCCTGGCTGCCGGCCGCCATCTTGGCTGGCAGTTAATTTGCATATCTCACTGATTAGCCAATGGGAAGGGTAGCGGCCATACGGCTAATTGCCATGTTTCTCTTTTATTAGATAGGATAATCTATATATACAAAAGCCTAAGTGACTGAAGGACCGCACTGACCACCAGGGGGCAGAAGCTCAATTCAGGAGCTGCCCCCTGGTGGTCAGTGCGCTCCCACAGCCAACCTCCTGCAGCGGCCCAACCTCCCATGGTCCCTCCTGGCCCCAGTCAGGACTGGCTAAATGGCCCTGATTGGCCCTGATCGTCCACCAGGCCAAGGGACCCCACCTGTGCACGAATTCGTGCACTGGGCCTCTAGTAGTTATAACAGCAGTGAACATTGAGAACTTACATGTAAGATCATGTAGTTCATCCTCATGATCTCCCAATGAAGACAGCACCATTATCATGCCTATTTTACAGATTATAGAGTCGAGGCTCAGGGAACTTAAATAATTTAGCCAGGGTCACATGGCTAGTAAGTGGTTATAATAAGTCTCTCAACTATTACATTCTCCCCCAAAGTGCAAATTGCCACTAAGGCCAATCCCTGGGATGGGAAGTCCCTGAAGCCTGCCAGTCTCCGGTCCCAGCTGGAGACATCACTGAAGCGATTGCAATGCTCCCAGGTGGACCTCTTCTACCTGCATGCGCCTGACCATGGCACTCCCGTGGAAGAAACGCTACGTGCCTGCCACCAGCTTCACCAGGAGGTGAGGGTGGCACCCCGAGCTCCGGGAGGAGGTCTGCTGCTCCCTCTTTGGCCTGTCATTACCCAGGAGAGTGGAGGCTCCAGGGCTGCCCTAAAGGGTCACTCCTAGGGTCTTCACTGTGGTCTTCTCTTCCTGGTCTCCTGGAATGTGTTGGGTTCTGACCACCACCTCTCCCCTGCAGGGCAAGTTTGTGGAGCTTGGCCTCTCCAACTATGCAGCCTGGGAGGTGGCCGAGATCTGTACCCTCTGCAAGAGCAACGGCTGGATCCTTCCCACTGTGTACCAGGTGCGGGGCAGGTCTGCAGGGGCCTCGGTCTCCAGAGCTCCTGCTGATCCCGACTTCTCTTGGCCCCTCTGACTGACTCCATGCCCTCTCCATAGCATCCATTCCCCTGCTCACAGCCTGCATATGAGCCCCAGGTGCCCTCAGGATGACGTGCAAGCTCCTCAGCCTGGCCAGCCGGGACCTGCTTGCTCTGGCCCTGGCTCCCCTTTCTGCCTACGTGAATACCTTGGTCCCATCCTTCCTGCCTCCTTGCTCTGCACGTCAGCCCGGAACACTCCTCCCCCTTCGCCCTGGTAGAAGTGCTCTTTCCTGATGCTCCCGAGGGGCCTCTCATCTCCAGACCTAATCAGCATACGTTCAGTGAGCACCTGCCATAATCATAGAATCCGCCTTTGTTGTGATCATCCGTCTCCTCTCTGTGTCTTTAACTCGCCTCTAACATCTCTTGGGGACAGAGATTTGCTGGACTTACTCGTGTTTGGAAGCCCAGTGTCCCTCCCACAGTTGGCGCCCACAGATATTTGTGGAATGATAGTTCTAGTCTAGTTTCCCTTCCTGGGGCCCAACACTGTCTCCCCATCCCCTACCACCACTCGTGATCTGGGAAATCATTGCTGAAGTCCCGGACAGGTTTTGACTGAGGGTTTTGAAAGACGGTTGCCTGGGTCCTTTCCCTTGACATGTGCACCCTCTCCAGCCGGCCCTTCTCCCTGCAGGGCATGTACAACGCCACCACCCGGCAGGTGGAAACGGAGCTCTTCCCCTGCCTCAGGCACTTTGGACTGAGATTCTACGCCTACAACCCTTTGGCAGGTACGGGCTGTTGTGGGGACAAGGCTCCTCCTGGGGTGGGTGGGCATTCCTGGTCCTGGGGGGCAGGGAGGTGTTTGACAAGAGGCTGGGCTGTGTCTTCCATCCTTCCTGGGGCTCCTACCCCAGTCCAGTCCAGAAGAGCCTCTGGGAACAAGGCAGGTCAGGGGATCTGACTGCAGCCTTCCCACAGGGGGCCTGCTGACCGGCAAGTACAAGTATGAGGACAAGGACGGGAAACAGCCTGTGGGCCGCTTCTTTGGAAATAGCTGGTCTGAGATCTACAGGGATCGGTGAGCTGGAGAAGTCTGTGTTAGGGGTTTGGGGGTGGGGCTGTTGTCCTGATATCTGAGTGGAGAAGTTCTAGGCTGCTTTCCTGTGGGCTCCAGGCCTTCCCTTGCAGCCTGGACCTGTGTCTGGATTCCTGCAGGAATTACCAAACCCTCTGTGGGGTTCTTGTTTTCTTGGGACCTCTGGGAGGAAATGAGGATCCCTGGACCTAATGCCAGGTGGTCTTCCAAGCCACAGCTGTTCCTGGGAAATGCTCATCACCTGCCCAGAGGGAAGGAAAGAGCCCTGGGTTGAGGCTCAGGAGGCCTGGGGCCTGCCCTTTGCACCAGCCACCTTTGCTCCACTGGGAAAGTGAGGGCAGGCTTTGTGTTTTTAGGAATAAAGATGTCGTGGAGGTCTCTGGTGAGAGAGCCACATCCTGAGTGGTTCTGCTGTCTAATAAGGCAGGAGACCCACTGCTAAAAAGGACCCTCCCCCCCCCCCCCCCAGACCCCATGCTGTAGGGTTGGGGTGAGCACAGCTGCCCTGGTTGGCTCTTTGCCTGTGGCCCCAGTGTGACTGACCCCATGCTACTGACCTCTGTGCCACCCCTCTCACCTGCCCAGCTTCTGGAAGGAGCACCACTTCAAGGCCATTGCCCTGGTGGAGAAGGCCCTGCAGGCTGCATATGGCAGCAGTGCCCCCAGCATGACTTCAGCTGCCTTGCAATGGATGTACCACCACTCACAGCTCCAGGTAACCCAGCCATCCCAGGAGGCTCTGCTTCTGTTTTCCCTTTGTTGGAGGGGTGGAAGAAGGGAGAGGGCGACACAATTATTTGGTGCCTTGAGATTACTCCTTTGCTTCCTCTGAAATTTCTCCATGGCCCAGTTCTTTTGGGTGATAATCTTGTTCCTAAGTTCCTTTAGTGCCCTGTCACAAATACTGTTGGCCTCATTAGGTATCATCCTAATTTTATTTTTATTTTTTAATCCTCACTCGAAGACTGATTTTTTTTTCTTTTTTCTTTTAAGAGAGGAATGGAGATGGGTGGGGTGGAGAGAAAAACATTGATTCGAGAAACATTGATTGGTTGCCTCTGGTATGTGCTGCAACGGGGGATCAAACCTGCAACCTAGGTATGTGCCCTGGCCAGGAATTGAACCTGCAGCCCTTTGGTGTACTGGATGATGCTCCAACCTATTGAGCCACTCAGGCAGGGCAGCAGGGCAACATAATTCCAATTTTATTGAGGAAACTGGCTCAGAGGCTATTTCACTTGACCAGGGTCCCACGGCTACACATGACTGGACATGAACATCTGAGACCTACCTTTCATAACCATTAGCATTTATTCCATCCTTGGCTGCCGGCTCTGCAGCGTCCAGCTCTGTCCCTGGTGGGGTTGTCCTCTCCCTGCTGTTTCCCCTCCCCCAGCTGGGGCATTGTCTGGCTCCCTTTACTGAGCACCTGTTAAGTGCCAGGCCTGAAGCAAAGTACTTCACAAACTTTTAATTCCCACAATCACCCTGCGAAGTTCAGGAAGCCTGAAGTCCAGAGAGGTCAAGTAAGTAACCCAGGTTTACCCAGCTGCCGAGTGTAGAGGCTCTGAACTTAGGTCTGTCTGCTGAGGCTGGAGGCAGGGCTTCCGAGCTGTTTGAAGGCAAGGTAAGTTTTTTCTGGAGTAACAGAAGGTATAAACAGACATCAGACCCAAATCCAGCAGGGGCAGGGCTGGCGGGTGTGCATGACTGCAGCACTGTGTACCGGTGTGTTGATGTCTATCCACCTCCCCTTCCAGGGTGCCCACAGGGATGCGGTCATCCTGGGCATGTCCAGCCTGGAGCAGCTGGAACAGAACCTGGCAGCCACCGAGCAAGGGCCCCTGGAGCCAGCTGTTGTGCAGGCCTTTGATCAAGCCTGGCACCTGGTTGCCCATGAGTGTCCCAACTACTTCCGTTAGGCTCGTCCTGGCTGGAGGTGGCGGAGGGTCCACTACGCCTGTCACCGTTCGTTCTCTCACCCTGGCCTTAAGCTGCCTTATTTAGCCTGTTCTTTTCTCATCATCTGTTCACAAATGTCTCCTATTTTCTTGGAATCCTCCCAGTTGCCTTCACAAAGTGTAAAGGCTGGGCCGTGAGTTGCTCCAGCGTTTCCTGTCGGAATAAAGCAGGCACTTGACGGGTAGCCCAGGCCCGGAACAAACCTGTGCGCTTGTTTCTTCTGCTGCCAGCGGCCCTTCCTGTCTTCCCAAGGGCTGGGGAGAAGGGCGCAGGAGTACGGACTCTCCATTGAAGGGCAGCGGCAGTGGGAAGGGCTCCCCAGCCTCCTGCGCTGACTGTAGCCTGATCTCTCTCAGGAGGGACTGGAGGTGGCCCTTCAACACACGATAAATGGCCACTGAACCTGAAGTAGGTTTTCTCTCATTCAGAAATGGCCTCACTGAGTCATTTACTAATAGAACAATTTGGGCAAAACCCTATCATTAGAGTCACCACCAAGAAGACCTCGCAGGAAGCTGTGGAACATTAACACTCGATTTCCCCAGGGGCTTTACTCTGGTCCTAGCCAAAGCCTGTCATCTGGTCCTCCAGAAGCCTGTTAGCTCTGGTTTGGGAGTGTGTGTAGGGGTAGGAAGAGCAGCCAAGCTGCCTGCTTTTCTTTTTATAAAATGTTTTTATTGATTTTAGAGGAAGGGGCATGGAGAGAAACATCAATCAGCTGCCTCTTGCCTGCCCCCTACTGGGGATTGAGCCCACGACCTGGGCATGTGCCCTGACTGGGAATGGAACCAGCAACCTCTCAGTGCATGGGACGATGCTCAACTAACTGAGCCATTCCACTCAGGGCCAAAGTGCCCAATTTTCTCAGCGAACCTGTTTCAGGCAAGGGCAGTGAGGGCCAGGGAAGAGAAGCCCCGAGGCTGCTCTCCTGTGCCCAGAAGTCTCGCAGGAACTAGTGCTGGAAGCTGACTCAGGTGGTGAACAAAAGGAACCTTAGGAATCCGAACAAAAGTCCAAACCCAAAGGCCTGTTTTTCTGAGAAAAGTTCCTTTGCCACCTACAGGGAGACACCCTGCAGACAGTTATTCTTTGTAGGTAAACAGTCTGTCCCTATTGCCCTCTCGTCTTCATCACAGCAAAACAAACAGCTGCTCCCCCAAGAGGGGCGGCGCCAGTCCAGTGTGGTCAATATGACACCTGGCACGGCCGGGAGGCCCTCAGTCCCACGTGCCCGTCAGCAGTCGTCATCTTCCTCTGATTCTTCTGCCGACTCGGACGCGCTCTCTGGCAAGTCATCTCCCATCTGTTGGAACCTTCCGGACTGTGCATCCCACATGTATTTGATGGTCACCTTGAATTCAGCCATCTCATACCCGAAAAGCTTCTGCAGGAGACAAAGGAACCGAGTCAGGAGGAGCGGGTGTGATCAGGAGTCTCTGGTCCCTCCCGCCATGGTCTGCAGACTGCTGGGCGGGCCAGGCCGGACTCACCAGGACTCGGGCCTGCTCTGGGGTCAGCACGTCGCCCTCCTTGCACACCTCGTAGTCGGACAGCAGGGTCACCACACCTGCAGAGGAGGGGGGGGGCAAGCAGTTACTTCTGGCAGAGCTTTCTGTCCGCTGCCCAGTGTTGGGAGGAATCTGCGTGGCCACCTGTCCCCCCACCAATGCGCACACACAGGGACACGGATTAATCGGTGTTCAGCAGCCTGTGGCGTATTTAGGGAGAAGTGACTGCCTCCCCCATTGTCTCCTGAGTGCTGTGTACTGGCCATAAGTTCCTGTCCACATCCACCTCAACCCTGAGGCAGACACTCAGCCCCACTTTCTCAATAGAAAATGGAAGCTGGTAGAAATAACCTGCTCAGCCAGGAAGGGGAGGAGCGGGGGCCTGTCAGGTTTGGGAGCCTGTGCTCTTGGCCACTCAGCTGTGACCCTTCAGCTCCAGGGGCCTCCCCGTACCCTTCTTGAGGGCGGTGGGCAGGCCCAGCTGCCTCAGCTGTGGCTCCATGGAGTGCGGGAACTGCTCCAGGGGCCCCGGGTCCAGGTTCACGGTGAACGTTGCTTTGTTTCCAGCTCGGGCATAGTCCATTTCCGCAAATTTCGTGAACCACCTTAGAGGAATGAAAAGCGTTGGAGGGGAGGTTCCTGACTGGCCCACCAGCCCACCTGAAGTCAGTGCTAGGAATAAAGACTTGGTAATGGGTTCCAGGAACCAGCTGCTGTCTCTCCTGTACAAAGTCCCTGGATTATTCCTTCCCCAGAGTCCTCAACAACCTTTCTCGTCCCCACCACGCTTCAAAAACACTCACTCATTCACTTCCTCCTTAGTGCGATTGGTGAAAAGGAGACCAACTTCACCCCTCAACTTCTTGCTGACCTAAAGAACAAAAGGGGGTAGGTCGGGTCACATTAGAGCAGTGGTTTTAGACGGGACAATTTTCACCCCTGCTCCCCACATTTGGCAATATCTGGAGGCATTTTTGATGGTCACAGCTGGATCGAGAAAGCCGGAGCTTAAAGCCAGACCTTGCTTTCCCGAGCTGGCCGGCTGGGATGCATGTCACGTGAGAGCAGCAGGAGAGAAGGCAGCTTTGGCCCCTCCGGGTGAGGGCCAGAGACTCACCTGATGTAGGTTGTCTTTGTACTCATCAGCTGGGCTTCGACCTAAGGCCACCATCATCACTTTGTTTTTGCCAAAGAACATCCTGCAGAGAGAGGAGGGGTCCGTGAAGGAGGTGGCCTGCCCAGCCCTCCCCTCAGTTAAGTGCAAACCAGCTCTACTCCTGCTTTGTAGCTGGAGGTATGGTCAGACTCCTACTCTTCCATGGAGCCCTGCCACTGTCTCCAGTCCAGTTTCCTGCCTATCGGCCTATCGGCCCAACATTCCCAATATGCCTACCAGCCTACTCTGAATATTATTTATGTGGATATCTGCCCTCCCCGTCTGAAGAGGCCCGTTAATGGTCTGAACCAGTGCTGGTGCAGCAACAGATCAGAATCATCATCCGCACTGTCATCATTCCAGCCCAAGGACAGGTACCAGCCACATGGCCTGTACAGCCTGCTGTCGGCTCCTGTGGCATCCCAGAGCACATCCTGACCTAAAACTGACAGGGTGTTCCTAAAAAGACTAGACCCCAGGGGTAAGGGAGCCCCCTTTCCTGGAGGGGTCAATGCTCAAACATTCCCTGAGCAATGACCAAGTCCAGCCCCCAAGAAGTTCAGTGCAAAACCAGCTATCACAGTTAAAAAGTGCCCTCCAGTGGCGGCATGGCACTTTGTCCTTCAGATGCCATCTGTGTCACTCGGGCAACCAAGAGTCAGTAACTGCCTCTGGGCTTTGAGCAGCGTGGCCCTTTCCACACTCCAAAGGGCTGGCCGCTGCCTGCTCACCGGCTGTGCTTCCAGGCGTTCCGGATGTCCTTCAACTTGCTGTTCCTCATGTTGGCCACGGAGAAGATGAACAGGTACTTGTACGTGTCCACACATTTCCGAAGCTGTGGAATAATTCATGGGGTTCTGAGGTTCAAGGGGCACCACGGGTTGGGCAACACTCTGGCCTCCGATGGGGAAGAATATGCTCCAGGTCCCTTACGACCGGAAGTTCAGAACTGGAGGCCTTGAAGCCAGGATCCCTGAGCAGAGCAGGTGTGACCTCAAAGTGTCGGGGAAGCTGAGCCATGGGCCAAGATCCCATGGTCTTCCCAGGTTTCTGACTTATCTGTGGCCACTTCCCTCACCGCCCTGGTCTGTCCACATTGCTGGCCACAGCTAAGTAGACACCTTTTACCCTGCCTGCAGCCCCCGGAATAGTGCAAACAGTGAGTTGGTGCATTTACCCACGCCTGACAACTCCCAGTTTTTTGACCTCAGGCAGGCTAACAAATCTCTGTAAGCTTCAGTTACACAACCGCAAAACAGTGACACTGTCAACTCCTATGAAGGATGAAGTGGAATGATACAGATGGAACACAGCCCCGTGCAGGGCAGAGTAAGAGCTCAGTCAAAGCTGGAAATCGTCACTCTGAGAATTTTTATTGGTGCTGCCACTGGAGCAAAAGGGCTGGACCAGCCTTTCCTTTCCTCCTTTTAAACAGAATGTTTCCTCAATGTACCGTCCTATACCCACATTTCTAAACCAAATACAAGGTCTGGAAAAATAAAAAGAACAAGCTCTTACCTCTTCTATCAGGTTCTGTTTCAGTTCCAAGCCTTTCTTAGCAGTTTTGGTTAAGGAAACTAATACAAAAAAGAAAAAGGAGACATGATGAGAGACAAGCTGGGTGTCCTGGACTCATTTTTTTCTCACCTCCAGTATCGTCTGGACCAAACCAGTCTGGGGAGAGGCAGCCAGGCTATTCCCAGGGTCCTCAGTGCTTTCTGTTGTTCCGGACCTGGGAGATCCGCTGATATATTTCCTGTTATGCTAGATATTCCTACACTCCTCTTAGTTTAGCCTAGAATTCCGTACTGCGGTGTGGGGTGGGTCTTCTTCCTGCTCCCGGAGTGCTTTCAGTGGCAGACCCAGCCTGCTGGCTGAGGCAGGTCCCTTTCAGCTCTTGGCCATGGTGCACAGAGACCATCTATGGCTGGCCTCTGCTGTGGAATGAATTAAGTCTGGGGGCTCATCACTGACCTCCTCTGCTACATCTTTTGCAGTTTGGACCCATGGATGTAGCAATACCACTTTGGGGAAAAGTAAGCACCCCTACTGTAGCAACAGCTGGGCCCCAAATGGTCCCTTACCAGGAAGGGTTTGGCATTTGCCAGATCTCATCATGGCTCCCCTCCAAGAACCCACAAACACTTAGAAGAGCATCAGATGCAAAGCCCAGGGTGCCTCTTATTGATCCTGCCTGGGACCTAGTCCCTCTTCACAAGGCATACACACAGAAAGGCAACCCCGCCGGTCAGGGCAAGTGCAGCACAGGAGGGCAAACACAGCGCAACGATCCATTTTCTATCACTTCCGCTGCTACAGCTGTGGACCAAGCCAACCTCATCCTGTCTTAGATTACTGCTGGTCTTGCGGCTTCCATCCTTGCCTCCATCTACCCAGTCCATTCTCAACAAGGCAACTAGGGCAATCTTTTAAAAGTAAAGTTAAACGTCATTCCTCTGTTCAGGCACATTTCATCCGGATCTGAAAGGCAATTCCTTGCAAAGGTCTAAAAAGCCCGCTCACTCTGCCCAATCCTCCTACCCCCTCTGCTCCCTCTGCTCCCGCCACACTGGCCTCTTGTCCCAGGACATGTCGAACACGCCCTCCTGTCAGTCAGTGTTTGACTGTTGTTTCCTCTCCTTGGAAAGCCATTATCCAGGTAACTCCGTGGGTAGTTCACTTCCTTTCTTCAGGTTTCTGCTCGTTTGCCACCTCATCAGAGACCTTCTCTGGTCACAGTAAACAAAATTACAGCACCTGTTTCTCTCACTTTTACTCTATGGGACTCATCACTATCTGACATTAGTTATTCAGTTTTTGGTATAGTGGGGAGAGACATACTTCCCATGACTACAATGCTAAGCTCAATGAGGGCTCTAGGCCTTCCTTGCTGTATCCTCCTTTGCCTAGAGCCAGGCCCCTAAATATCTGTTGAGTGAATGTGCCAAACAGCCGGGGGGAGAGAGGCCCCCATGGTCGGGATGCTCGCTTAGGAGGTGCCATATGAACTGACAAGTGAGAACGTCAGCCGTAGGAAGACTGGGTCATAAGCAGGCCGGGCCACAGGAGCTGCCAGTACAGAACCAGATGCGAGAGCACGTCCGTGCTGAAGGAAGGGAGAGGCGGCCAGGGTGGCGACAGCGCGGACAACGAAGGGAGGTGGGCTGCGGTGGAAAAGGTGGACCAGGGAGAGACCGGGCGCAGCTGGGCGCTCGGAAGCCGTTTCCCGGCCCAGCAGGCCTCGGGAAGACGCTCGAGCCGGCAACACGGTCTCCGCTCCCCTGCCCCAGCCAGGCTCCAGCGCCCTGGGAGGCTCCCCGTCCCCAAGTGCTCCTGCGCCACTAGCAGCGAAGCTCCCTGAGAAGGTCTGGGTGTCCCACTCCGCGCCCCCAAAGGTCCTCCAGCCCCCATCGCAGCCGGCACCCAGCCAGCGGGGCTCCCCTGAGTCCCCACGTCCCTTTGCCCACCTTTCTTGTCGCGCTTGGACTTGGGCATCTCTCCGCAGGCACGTGCAACGGAAGGCGGTGCGGCCTGTTAGGACCCCGGAGGCGCGGCCTGTTAGGACCCCGGCGGCGCGGGGGCCTCTGGGACGGCCCTCGGGAGCTGTCCTCGCAAGTGCCTGACCCAATCTGCGCTGCAGTCAGCCTCTCCGCCGGCCGCCACCTGCGCCCTTCCCCACGTCTCCAGGGCGACTCTCCGCGCGTCCGGGGACTTCCGAGTCCTGAGCGCCCCACCGAGGGCTTCGCGTGTGGCTCCAACTCTATGGTTCGCGGCGAGGGCGCCTGCGCGCGGTGCATGCCGGGCCGGCGGCGGGCGGGGCCGGGCTCCCATCACGGCGGCGGCGGCGGCGGCGGCTTGTCGGTTCTGGCTGTGGGCTGCCCTGCTTATCCCTGCGGCTGCAGTCTACGAAGACCAAGTGGGCAAGTTTGATTGGTGCGTGCGTGCGGGGTCCCTTCGGGGAATATGCGGCTATCTGGCCCGTACCTGTCTCCTGCCTGCTAAAGCGAGGGGGGATACAGGCAGCAGGACCGGCTCGGTTTCATGACGTGCGGGGCCCAGTGCAATAAAAAACGTGGGACCCTTGTTCAGAAGTGAAGTTTTAAGGTGGCGACAGCAGAGCCTTAAACCAAACGTGAGGGCGCTTCTAGGCCGCCCTGCGAGACTGTGCAGGTCGCAGCCCGGGACGCCGGGTGACGTCCCGCAGGCTCAGGGTCTGGTCGGCGCACCGCTCCCGCCTCCCCCTCAGGCCGCTTCTCGGTGACGTCAGGTTCTGACCTGCGTGCCAGAGGCCGACAGCCCTCAGGGGACTCTCACGCCTCCTCGAATGGGCATCTCGCGGGCGTGTGCACAGGACCTTGGGTGTTACACGCCCTAAACGGAGGTCTCTTTCCTTTCGCCTCCCTTCCCGCCCCACCCAGCTGTGGCCTCAGATCAGGTCCGCGCAAGTTTGACATTGGCCAGAGGTGCGGTTCATGGAGGTGCCATTCACTCACTTACCGCCCCCCCCCCGCCCCCCCAAATCCCTCACCTTCTTCCTTGAGGCCTTGGAGCTGGCTTGCTTTTGTTTGAATCTCAGTTTTGCCATTTAAGGGTTGTGTGATCTTGGGAAAGTGACTTGACCATTCTGTGCCGTGTTTTCATGATCTGTAACATGGTTTACTAATACTAATACTAATACTAATACTAATACTGGTACATGACCTCTTACAGTGGTTGTAAGGATGATCGAGATACTTCCCATAAATGAGCACAGTGCCTGGCTCATGGGGTGCAGTCAGTAAATGTTACCCATTATTGTGGCTGTTCAGGGGGCATTTCAACCTTCAGGTCCCCACTCAGATATCTCCGCTGTGAAGTCTTTTCTGAATCAGGCAAGTTAATTCCCGTATTTGTGGAGTGCCTGTAGTGGTCAGTGGTTCTTCCAGGTGCTGTGGATAGAGATGTGAAGGAGCTTGTGGGGCAGGTATACAGCAAGCCCTCACTTAATGCCATTCAGTAGGTTCTGCAATTTTAAACAAAACCACATACATCAAAACCAATTTTCCCATAGGCTAATTGATATAAGCAAGAGTTAAGTCCCCACGCAAATCGTTACAATGAAACAACATTATTCCAGGACCTCCTGTATAAGTGTGTGATATAAGACGGGGTGACAAATGCAACATGTCACATTTTTAATGATGGGGTAAATGCTCACAATATAACATGTAGGATTCCAATGTAGCAAACACTAGGCATATGCAATTTACAAGCTGAAAAATAAATGGAAGGAAATACACCAACATGTTCATACACCAACATGTTAATACGTTTATGGTGGTGGTATTTGGGACATTTTTTATTTTCTTTGTTATACTTTTGTATATTTTTCACATTTCTACAATGAGCAGGCATTACTCTATAGTCCAGATAATGATATTTTAAAAGAGAGCATGGGTTTAGAGTCAGAAGATCTTAGTTTTACATTCTGGTTCTGACAGTAATTAGATGACTTCAGTGGACTCTGATTTACTTACCTGTAAAATGGGTAATAATCGTCCTGTGTACTTCATGGCGTGTTCATTGGATACAGTGAGAGTCAAGTAGTTGGAAATCCTGGCAGAAACTGTCAAATGTAATATAAGCCTGTCTCTCCACTACCAGCTTAGTTTCTTCTTTAAAAAAAAAAAAAAAAAAAAACCAGACCAAACAACATCATGACGAGGAATTCAGTGTAAGCATCATGTGTGATTAATTTGCTAGAGAATGCAGTACTTTATTTTTTTTAATTGCTGACACTATTACAGATGTCCCCCTTCCCCCCCTCTTTGCCCACATCCACCCAGCCCCTGCCATCCCTCCTCTGGCCTTCACCACTCTGTTGGAGAATGTAGCACTTTTTCATTAATAACAATGTGCAAAAGCACCTCCTATGTACTTGGTAGTCTGCCATACGAAGCTAATTGCATTCTCTTTATGCTTAGGTAAGAGTGTTGAAAGTGATGAGATATGTATAGTCCCAAGAAAGTATATGAGTAATGGGTCAAATGGATCCTGAACATGGTGTGGGCTAGAAAAGGTTGTAGAGAACAAAGCCTGAACCGGTCTATGGAGTTTTGTTGTAAAATTTGCATAATTTTTTCTCCAGAGGTCAGTGAAAATAGAAGGAAAAGTTGGATTGCATGTTCATGGACAGCAGGGTTTGTGCCTCTTCCCTCGTGTGTCCTATGAGTGCCTTGTCCCACTATTAATGACTGCAGAGAGAACCGTAATGTTTGTTCTGTGGGATGTAGGCCAGGTGCTCTTCGGGGTGGCACTGATCTTGAGATAAACATGTGCTTACATGTAGAAGGAAGGCTTGTATTTTTCATCTGTTATGGCTATTCTTGTTCCCTTTGCTTCAGACTACATTGTATAGAAATCCTGCTTTGGGTCAGGTCTCCTCATTAACAAACATTTCTCCCATGCCCTAGGATAGGTATGATGCGGATAGCCTGTGTTTGTGCAGTTGTCTTTTTCCAAAGCATTTTGTGCAGTGATGGATTTGGCCTCTCACATTTCCCTTTTCTCTAGGAGACAGCAGTATATTGGGAAGCTCAAATTTGCCTCCTTGGAATTTTCCCCGGGATCCAAGAAGTTGGTTGTGGCCACAGAGAAGAACGTGATTGCAGCCTTAAATTCCCGGACTGGGGACATCTGTGAGTAAATTTTGTAGGCTGACCATAGTGAATCCAGAATGGTCTGTGGCTTGCGAAGTCTGCCTGGCTGGTTCCAAGTTAGGGACAAGTTGGCCAAAAGATGCATCTCTTACTGGATTCTGACAACTTACTTTATTTTATTTTTTTTTAGTCTTGTCATTTAATATATTCCTATTACTGGCTTTTGTAGTTTATTCCCTCAGACCAAGTCCTAACTATTCTTAAAGTAGATATTGCTGCAAAAAACACATTACCCTATTTTGCATTAAAGATTTGGATTGCCACCTTCCCAATTACTTATACTGCTTTTAGGGATTTTTTAGGCACTAAAATCATGGATATGTAATTTATAATCACTATTTTTCTTGTGAATCATATAGGTTTTGTTAATCATGTCATTGTTCATTTACATGCTTGATGAGGTGATAGTGGAGATGGGAGTGCAGAGACCTCCCCTTGTTACCCAGTGAGTGTGAGTGGGTCATCGCCAGTTCTCTGTTATTCTTCCCTCCCTTGAAATAAAATTGTGCACTGCTGTGCAAACAAAGACCTCTCTTGTTTTCTCCCACCTGTCTTCTTGGATGCCTCTCTCTATTTTGTAGTAATGTCTGACTCTCCTGTCTCTCAGTGTGGCGCCATGTTGACAAGGGCACGGCGGAAGGGGCAGTGGACGCCATGCTGCTGTACGGACAGGGTAAGCAGAGTCCTGCTTTGCTTCTCTCGTGGTGTTGGCTCCCTCTCCTTATTCCTTGCACTGGGTCTGGTAGGCAAAGGAGAAGGGGTGTTCCCAAATAGCTCTTACATCAGAGGCAAGGTTACCGCTAACAGGCCCTCGGAGGCTACAGAGCTCCAATCTGGGAGATGATGTCACCATGGTTTTTTCTCTTCCAGATGCAGTCACTGTGTCCAATGGTGGGCGGATCATGCGTTCCTGGGAGACTAACATCGGGGGCCTGAATTGGGAGATTACCTTGGACAGTGGCAGGTAGAGGGGAAGAAGCTGTATTTCATCTGGGGGTGGTTCAGGGCTTTGCTGGAGCACAGATCTGTGTGGGTAGCAACTCTGGGTCTTTTGGCTTTTCCCCCAGTGACCACTACAGAAAAAGAGCATTAAATGCCCAGTTTTTGATGTGTTTTTGTTGTTGTTTTTTTAATCCTCACCCAAGGATATGTTTTCTATTGATTTTAGAGAGAGGAAGGAAGAGAGAGAGAGAGAGAGAGAGAGAGAAACAGAAACATTGATATGAGAGAGAAACATCAGTCAACCAGTCGCCTCCTATGTGTGCCCAACCGGGATTGAACCCACAACCTAGATATGTGCCCTGACCCTGCATCGAACCTACCACTTTTCGGTTCTCTAACCAACTGAGCCACACTGGCCAGGACTTGATGTTTTTGAGGTTATGGAACACGTGTTTACTCAGCCAGCATTTATTAAGCACCTCTTAAATGCAGAGCTCTGAGCTAGGTGCAGTGTTTATTGTACTTAACTGCTTTTTCTAATCTTACCATGACTTGAGAGCTTTGCAGTGTTGTAGGTACAAGAACATAATATAAAACTTTCAATGTTTTAATTTTGTGTTTAGAGAACAGCTTGAAGTACTGTTACATCTTTGCTAAAGTTGTTTAATAAGATCATGTGCATTAGCTTATGCATCCAATAGTCATTTGTTTGGTAAACACTTGGGGAGCCCCCGGGCAGTGGGAACACACATGTGAATGTGAGTTAGTTTCTGTCATCAAGGAACTCGTTATCAGTTGGGGGGAGGCAGGCATGTAGCCCGGTAATGACAGTACTGTCTGAGGGGTGCCATGGTGGGGGGGTGGCCTGGTTGCTGTGAAGTCCCCCGGGAAGGTGGGAACAACCCTTAGCAGATTCAGGGGGCTTGAGGGGAAGTATTATGGCCTAGTGGTTCAAAGAGGCAGAGCCAGGCTAGGATCCAGATGTATTTGAGCCCAAAATCTATTTTCTTGCCTACCCAGCTACAGTGGTAGTGTGCCAGATTGTCTCCTGTAGCCTGAGGCGCTGGGCAGTGCTCACCCTGTACCTGTGCTCAGTTTCCAGGCACTTGGGCTGGTAGGCCTGCAGGAGTCAGTGCGGTACGTTGCGGTCCTGAAGAAGACCACTCTTGCCCTCCATCACCTCTCCAGTGGGCACCTAAAGTGGGTGGAACATCTCCCAGAAAGGTAAGGCAGCCCTCCCACCAGATGATGGCTACCTGGTCCTGCTCTCTACAAGCCCCTCTTTCTCCTTTAGGGTTGAAACATTTGCTTTGGCCCAGGCTTACCTTATGTTGGGATCATGTGTAGCGTGTTGGGCTCACTAGATCTAGGCCTGAACTCAAGGGCTGTGCTACCTCTGCAGTTGCCATTGCAGCGAGGAGAAACTCTCAAACTAGGCAGGAGAGCCAGTCAAGCAAGGGGACTGACTCTATCGCTCATGGTCCTACTGCTTCTGGCTTTTTGACTTCTAGTTCAAGTCAGACTTATAACAACTCAAGAAGGCCCAGGGTAGAAGCTTAGTGAGATTTGAGATGGTTCCCAGAGGTCCTGGTGGTGGGAAGCATTGAAGCTGAGAAGGAATAGGAGGGAGGGAGGAAAATTCTACTTAGACCACCTCAGGCAGGGACCAAAAAGTCAGATTCCTATAGGACCAACTGCATAGGTAGCTGGCTCTGTGGGGATTCTTGGGAGCTGCGGTGAGCCTGGCCTACCTCAAGGGGGCAGCCTTACTCAGCTGATAGGATGCAGTGTTGGGTAGTGTTGCCACATCTTTTTAAGAAAAGCTAGAAATCTGGTTTTTACATGTAAAATCTCAGTTCTGAATGTGGACAACACATATTTATTAATTGAAATAATAAAAAAGACTGTGTGAGACAAACAAAACCTATTTGGGGACTGAGAGTAGATGACCTCTGGCTGAAGACCTGGCAGCCTAGTCTTGGAGGACCCCTGCCCTGTGGCTGAAGCTGTTGCTCCCTGTTTTTCTTCCCTCTCTTAGTGACAGCATCCATTACCAGATGGTGTATTCCTACGGCTCTGGGGTGGTGTGGGCCCTCGGCATTGTTCCCTTCAGCCACGTGAACATTGTCAAGTTTAATGTGGAAGATGGAGAGATTGTGCAGCAGGTACGGTCAGGCATCTTCCTGAGGAGCCTTGTGAATTGAGGAGGGAATAGATAGAGCCCTTCCTTGCACTAGGACCAGAGAACTCAGCTGGCAAAAGCCATTGAAGTTCCCTGTTCCTGTCACTTGGAGGCTGCCTTCTCCTCACCAGGTATTGATTTAAGCCCTGGCATTCGCCCAGAGTGCTCTCCTGTGGTGGCTAAAGGAGTTGCATAGATCCGTTTGTTGCCTACGAGTATCTTGAAAAATAATATTGTAAGATAATGATAGAGAAACCACAAATGACAGATACAGTAAATAAATGCTTATCTGAAGTGTCAGGTATTAAAAAGTAATCTGGCATATTTTTCTAGCATCCAGGTAGAAAATTGGGATTTTTCTCTGGCTTTGGAGCTTTCGGGAGGCTGGGGGACAGGAAGAACTTTGGAACCAACCATGAAGAACCTTGTGGTTAGGCCCTGGTGGGAACTGGCAGTGACACTGCTGAAGAGCTGAGTGGGAAGTGTAAACATCCTCACTGGCCTCCTGCTACGTGTCTTTCCCATAGGTCAGGGTTTCGACTCCCTGGCTGCAGAGCCTCACCGGAGCCTGCGGTGTGGTGGACGAGGCTGTCCTGGTGTGCCCTGACCCGAGCTCATGGTCCCTCCAAACCTTGGCCCTGGAGACGGAGTGGGAGCTGAGGCAGATCCCACTGCAGGTGAGAGGCCAGCGCTGCTTCCGCTGGCCGGAGGCACAGTCTTCGCCGCTTAGAAAAGTCTCTCCCAGTGTCACTGCTTCCTTCCTGGCCTTGGCAGCTGTTGAGAGAAGGCCGGGCCTCTGGCTGAACTGGTGAAAGGGGAAGTGGGCCACTCTCCTCTTTGGAGAACCTGAATGGGAACTTCAGAGCCACACGCCACGGCCTAGTTACTTTCATTGGCAAAGTGGGGCAGAGGATGCAGGCCTGGATGGAAACCTGACTTCTCGGCTTCTAACCCTAACCCTCCGCCCTCTTGTCTTCTAGTCTCTCGACTTAGAATATGCAAGTGGATTCCAGCCCCGGGTCCTGTCCACACAGCCCAACCCAGTGGATCCTTCTCGGGCCCAGTTCTTCCTGCAGTTGTCCCCAAGCCACTATGCTCTCCTGCACTACCATCACGGGGTCCTGAGTCTGCTCAAAAACCTCCCACAGGTAACTGCAGGCCGCATGGTGTGCGAGGATTCAGGACCATCCAGCCAAGACATGGATGCTGGAAATCCCCGCCTTTGAAGCTGCAGGCATTTGCTCAGGATAGAAGACATCTTTCCAAAAGTGGCTTGAGAGGGTTTAGCCTTAGAGCAGAAATGGGATAGTTTTTCTTCTAAGAGTTATACAGCACCTTTAGAGTCAAACTGGCACCTTCCTGAGTCCTTGGGAAGTGAGGACAGTAATTACAGCTTCCCCCAGGTACTGAGAGCTGCGTAGGATTGAGGATTGACTGTGCCTGTGCCGTTTTCAGCTGTAGATGCAGCTAGCCCTTCCTCTGCTCTCCCATGCCCTGGCCATTATACTCTCAAGTTGGGAGAACTTTCAATTCCATGGCCAAGGGGCCTTCCTGTAGAGGTGGCCCTCTGGAAGGCTGCTGGCTAGTAAAGGCCCATTTAGGGACTGACACCTGCTTCCCCCCAGACTGCCCTAGTGAGCTTCGCCACCACCGGGGAGAAGACAGTGGCTGCAGTCATGACCTGTCGGAATGGAGCGGTGAGTACTGAGAGTAAAGTCAGCACTGGGGGTTTCCTTCGTGTGTCTGCCAGGAGCCCAGGGAACCGAAAGTCTGGGCTAGTCTCCTGGTCACCTTGAGCCCAGGGGGCAGCAGGCTGTTGAGAACTAAGTTCTATAGAGTTTTCTGTACACCCCCTTGGTCCCCAGGAGTGGACCCTAACGTGATGCTTCACTTTCATCTGGGACTGTTAAGGGTGGCCTAGGCTTTGTGGTTAGGAATGAGAAATTGCGATTTGCCTTCTCCCAAGTGTTGAGAAGACGGGTGAAAGCTTCATTTTAGTAACTGGGAAGTGACGCTTTGGCTCAATTTCCTCGTTCTGTCCTTTTTTCTCTAGCAGAAATCTAGCAGTTCTGAAGATGGGTCACTGGGGAGCTTTTCGGAGAAGTCTAGTCCGCAGGTAGGGTGTGGCATTGGGCACTGTGCCAGACCTAGACCCAGGGGGTCACCCCATGAAGTTGGGGGTGCAGCTTAGGCCATGAGCTGGTCTGGAGTTCCAGTCTCAAATGGGGTTTCCTGAATTGTGTAAATGATAGTTCTCTTGATCCTTTTCAGTTGGGAGATTAGGAAGTAGAAACTCTAGAATCTGTTCTTACCCACTTTCTCCTCTGGGCCTTCGTTTCCCCATTTCTTCTGGCTCCCAGCTGGTAGAATTGTTTTAATCTGCATTTGCACTGGAGCAGAGCATGGGACGCTGGCTGGGGCACAGGTTCCTGCTGTGGCTCTTTCTCATCAGCTTTTCCGAAGGTTCTGTCACTTCCCCGCTGACGGTTTTACCTCTTGGGGAAGTCTCTGCTACACTGCACTGGCTTCCTCCGGGACAAGTACAGTGGTTGTAATTTTATTTACTCAGGTGTCTTAGTTCTGCCTTAGGATTTAGCTTTCTTTTCTCTACTTTCCTTTGCATGTATTTCCTGTCTTGGCCTGGGTTCTTTTCTAGGGTATTGCCCCCAGTTATTAGACTTCCTTTGGGGGACTTTGCTTTGGGGGAACCCCTCAAGTTGACCTGTGCTGTCTGTTCCCTTAGGACACGCTGGCTTGCTTCAACCAGACCTACACCATCAACCTCTACTTAGTGGAGACAGGTCGGCGGCTGCTCGACACCACAATCACCTTTAGCCTGGAACAGAACGGCACTCGGCCGGAGCGGGTGAGTGGGAGCCTTTGTCATCAGGCTCCGTCCTGTGGGCTTCTCAGTGTGGGGTTCCCTTTCCTCAGGGCCGGGTCACAGCCACGGGTCCTGGATTAGAGCTCTCTGGATGTGGGTTCTAGTCCTTCCTGACCCACTGACCAGCCACGAATCCCTGTGACTAACAGTAAAAGTGGTACCATTCATTCCAGGTTATCGCTGTGCCAGGCACTGTGCTAAGCTTTTCACGATGCACTAATTGATCTAACCCTCCCATCAGCCTTGTGAGGTGGTTATTACAAACGAGGAAACTGTCCAGAGATTCAGGGCCCTATCCCGAGGCACAGAGCTAGCAAGAGGTCGCTAGCCCTGCAGCTGGCGTTCTTCGTTGCTGCCTGTGTTGTCTTTGTGCTTGTTCAGTTGTGTTCCTCAGCCTCTCTGGGCTGGGCTTTTGTTTCTGAAATGGGCGGTGTATGCCCTAGCTGGTGTACTCGGCAGTCAGCGCATCGGCCCTAGCACCAAAGGGTCTCAGGTTCAATTTCTGGCCACGGGCTTGTACCTGGGTTGCAGATTAGCTCCCTGGCTCTGGTCAGGTGCGTGTGGGAGGCAACCAATGAGACACATTGATGTTTCTCTTTCCTTCCCTTCCTCTCTTCCACTCTCTAAAAATCAATGGAAAAAAATATCCTCTATCCTTGGGTGAGGATTAAAAAATAAAATAAAATGGGAAGTGTAATCCTGGCCTCCTGTTTACTCAGTGGGCTGTGATTGGCACATGGTGAATGATATGGGACTCCTTGGGTTTCCCCCATGACAAGGTCTGAGGGTGAGCCTAGCAACATTGTGTTGACTCCTAAGAACACGTGTTATCTTATTGGAGTCCAGGTAATAACTTATTATTTAGACATCTGATAATGCCATGACCTAGACCTCTGACCTGAATGGTGCTCTGTGAGACATTTGAATTCTCGCTGACTGCAGTGGTCTTGACTTTGGCTTATAGCTGTACATCCAGGTGTTCCTGAAGAAGGACGACTCCGTGGGCTACCGGGCCTTGGTGCAGACAGAGGACCATCTGCTCCTTTTCCTGCAGCAGCTGGGTAAGCGACCTCATTCAGCCCATTTATTTTTGGCCTGCTCGGGAGCTCCAGTCAGACTCTGTTTGGGGCTGTGGACAGGCTTGTGGAAGCGTCCCGCAGAGCGTACCCTGATGTTCTTTCCAGAGCATGTCACCTTTTGAGGAATTCCTTAGCCTTCTTGGCTGGGACATGGAACTTTCTTCCCTTGAGTTACTGAATCCAGCCCCTTGCTCTGGCTTCTCTTGGTCACACAAGAGCTGCAGGGCATCCCTGAGCCACCGAGGAGGTGAGGGGCCTAGCGTTGTGCCCATGCTCTTTCCAGCAGGGAAGGCGGTGCTGTGGAGCCGGGAGGAGTCTCTGGCAGAAGTGGTGTGCCTGGAGATGGTGGACCTCCCCCTGACTGGGGCGCAGGCTGAGCTGGAAGGAGAATTTGGCAAGAAGGCAGGTATGAACCCAAGAGGTCGGGCCAGCAGAGTCGATGCAGGGGATGCTTTGGGAACGTGTCTGTTAGTTGGACCACTGGCAATGCTGTCTCACAGCATCTCTGGCTTCCAGGGTGCAGCCGGGTGCCAGTCTGATCTGAACCGGCTCTGAGACCAGTTTGTAGTGCTTTGTGGCCATAGGGTTTATGTGCCCATTCTTTTCTATGAAAGGTGTCACCTGCGACTTCCTCTAGGGAAGGGCCTTGAGGAAAAGAAACTTAGTAAGAGCTCCCATTGTCTGAGCACCTAAAATTTGCCAGGCACTATACACCCATTGTCCCCAAAGCAGCAGCCATACCTTTCTAGAGACATGACTGGGTTGACTGACCTAGTTGTTGAGGCCAGTGCCCTTTGAGCCCGGCCACATCCCACCCCCCAGGATGGACTCAGTTCCCTCTACTCTGAGCCACTCCTACCCCCACCTCTGTCCCTTCCATCCATTCATCTCGCTGTCCAACAGGTATTTACCGAGGGCCTACTCTGGGCCAGGTACCCTGGTAGGCATTGCCGTTTTCTTAAGCTGAGGATTAATTTGACTTTACTATTTATTTTTGCTGCCTGGATCCAGCGATTCAAGGTAAAATCTGCTTTCTGCCACCTTGTTGCTCATTGCCTGTCCACATGACTAGCTTTTGATTAATTCTTTGTTTTTCCTGACTTGCATCAACAAGGTCTATACTGTGTGTGTGTGGACTGCTATGGCTGTGACTGGTCCTGTTTGCCTCTCACTGCTCTTCCTTGACCTGAATAAACATTACATAAGAAAGGGCACCCCTCCTTTTCAGTGAGCACTTAACGTGTATCCCACACTGTGCGAAACCCTGTGTGTACATCATGTGTCATCTTGCAATAGCCCAGTCAGTGGATTACATGCCATTTAATGATGAGGAACCAGAGGCCAGAAGATCAAGTACATTTCCCAAGGTCACTAAGTTGTAAGCAGTGGAGTTGGGATTTTAACCCAGGTCTGCCAGACGCCAGAGGCCATGCTCTTTACTGTGCAACCTGCTTCAGTGACCAAATCTGCCCTGAGGAGGAGATTTGAGGGTCGTGGTGTCATTGATGGAGTCAGGGAGAGTGAGTGATAGCCCCGGGAATTGGTTCCAAGTAGGTCTGTTGGATCTGGTCAAACAGTTGACAGAATAGGGGTGAAGCAGTGGGAAATGGAAGTACCCGTTCATGATACACGTACATATGCACCCCTGCACCCCACATCCCTCCCTCTTTTGGTTTCATGGCACCCAGAGCCTTCCTCTGGCCATTCTGGATGTGGGGCTGTGGTGGAGACGTTCACAGCATGGCTGCATCCTGCATGGCTGATCCCTGACCTCTTAGTCTCCTGTTCCAAGATCCAGGCAGGTGCGGTACTATGAGCCAGGTGAGTAGGTTTGGAAGTTCCTGCCTGGCTGTCCCTGAGTGTGAGACTGTTGGCATCAGACACAGGACCGCTCCTTGGACGTGCAGCCTGAGGTGTCGAGCCACAGGAGAGAGCGACGCCTCGTTAGGAAAAGCAAGTACCCCCTTGCTGGACACACCTGTCTGGTGGGGAGGGAGCCTCAGCTGTATTTATTACCTTTTCCTTGACACCAGACGGCTTGCTGGGGATGTTCCTGAAACGCCTCTCGTCCCAGCTCATCCTGCTGCAGGCGTGGACCTCCCACCTCTGGAAAATGTTTTATGATGCTCGGAAGCCCCGAAGTCAGATTAAGAATGAGATCAGCATTGACACCCTGGCCAGAGATGAGTTCAACCTCCAGAAGATGGTGGTGACGGTGACAGCCTCAGGCAAGGTGCGGGGGTGAGCCCAGGTCCCAAACCCCCAGAGGCTCCGGGGTGGTGGGGGAGAGCATGGGCTCTAGTTTTCATGGATAGAATCAGTTCTTTGGTTTGTCTTTCTAGTAGTGAGCCAGTTACTTGTTTATCTTGCAGCTTTTTGGCATTGAGAGCAGCTCTGGCACCATCCTGTGGAAACAATATCTCCCCAATGTCAAGCCAGACTCCTCCTTTAAACTGATGGTGCAGAGAACCACTGCTCACTTCCCCCACCCCCCACAGTGCACCCTCCTGGTAAAGGACAAGGTGAGGCCACCTCTGATTTGAACCAAAGTGGTGTGGCTTTTTGGTGTTTTGTAACTTAAATTTCTCCTAAGCCCTTAGAATTGTATGAGTGTTAAAGATCAGTATTCAGGGGTTAGAGCTCTGTTTCTTCCAGTTTTTTCCTGAGTGGAGGAACCATCCAGGACTGAGGTGGGAGTGACTGGAAAGTGGGGGTGACTTTACCAGATGTGTAGTAAGCCAGCTCGTCTTCTTCCCAAGCATAGGCGGCTGGTGGTAGCTGAGTGGCTGTTTTCTCGTCTGTAGATGAGAGACAGCAGGACACAAAGCTACTAGTATTTGTATCCCTGCTTCCCAGAATTAGATGGATTTTTGTCAGTTCATTCTGGAACTGTCAGAAGGGAGCTGGGAAGCGTTCTGCTGGAATGGCTGCCCTGGGGTTGCTGATTTGGTTATTGACCATTTTATTTGCCCCTCAGCCTGCCCAGTTCTTGGTTAGCTTGGAGTCAAGAGGAAGTTTATTTTCCTTTTGACACATTAGCCTTGGGGACCATTCACCTTCAGCCAGGACTAAGGAAAGACTAAGGAATGCAGCACAGTTGAGCTCCAGTCCCAGATTGACTCCTAGGATGTGCGTTCTTTCCATGGTGGAATCTGACAGTCTGCCCGTTTCAGGAGACAGGAATGAGTTCTCTCTATGTCTTCAATCCCATTTTTGGGAAGTGGAGTCAGGTGGCTCCCCCAGTGCTGAAGCGCCCCATCTTGCAGTCTTTGCTTCTGCCCATCATGGATCAAGACTATGCCAAGGTGCTGCTGTTGATAGACGATGAGTACAAGGTACGACATGGAGTGGCGGGGGACATCCACGTAGAGGTGGGTGTGGGGCAGGGGTGGTCAGACAGCAGCCGGTGGACCAGAGCTGGGGCTGTCTGCAGTCAGCACACATTTGGGCTTGTAGGGCATCTTTAAGCGACTTGATTACTCTTTCTGCACTGATGAAGAGCCCCATCTTGCAGTCTTTGCTTCTGCCCATCATGGATCAAGACTATGCCAAGGTGCTGCTGTTGATAGACGATGAGTACAAGGTACGACATGGAGTGGTGGGGACATCCACGTAGAGTTGGGTGTGGGGCAGGGGTGGTCAGACAGCAGCCAGTGGACCAGAGCTGGGGCTGTCTGCAGTCAGCACACATTTGGGCTTGTAGGGCATCTCGCTCCATCCACTGAGCCAAACCGGTTTCGGCAGATTCAGGATCTTAACAGATCTAAATTTAAGCCCTAATTGAGTTCAGTAGACTAATTCTTTAAGGTTTGCTGTTTTATTAAGGCTTTCTTTGATGGGAAATAGTAATAGTAATTGAGAAAGTGCTTAGAGACTCCTGACCTTTTCCTTTAACCCTTTTCTTGGGCTCTGGATGTTCAAGGTCACAGCTTTCCCAGCCACTCGGAATGTCTTGCGACAGCTTCATGAGCTAGCCCCTTCCATCTTCTTCTACTTGGTGGATGCAGAACAGGGACGGCTGTGTGGATATCGACTTCGGAAGGTAGGGAAGGGGCATCCAGGCAAGACCCTTCAGGGAGAGATGTGGGTGTTTTCTGGTTATTTGGCTAAGAAGTCAATTATGCTATTCATTCTATTGAAAATTTTGATCAGCATAGTCTTGATGTCTGATTCAAAGTAATTTTCATATTTATTAAGAGGCTACCACATGGCAGGCATGGTTCTAGGTGCTGTGGAAAAAGCAGTCAACAACAAAGTCTGCTCCCATGGAGTTCTCATTCCTTTTCTATGGCAGTGAGAAGGGACATTGTTCTCCATTTGGGGGAAGGTAGGAGGTGGGAATGGGGGTTGAGTAATAGTACTTTCTATATGAATATGGTGTTATTAACTCACTCTTGATAGAATGTGTGCTTTGAGTTTTACTTCAGAAATGGGATAGATTTGCTCTGACCCTGGCGTACTTGAGTCCAATTCTTACAAACAGTGATACACAGTGTTTCTGAGGCCCAGCTCGGAGGTTCATACGGGCCTGGTCTTGGTCTCACTAGCAGGGCTGCATAGAGGAGTAATTTGTGGCCTCACCACACGGTCCTTCAGTCCTGTCCCTCAGGGCCTTTGGAGAGGTACTATAATATAGAGATTAGGAGCTTGGACCCAACTGCCTATGTGTGAAACCTCACTTACTAACTGTGACCTTGGGTGTAGGATTTCTCTGCCTCTGCTTTTTTGTCTATGAAACAAGATGATAATGGCACCTACCTCATAGGGTTAGTGTGAGGAGCAGGGACTTAATACATATAAACCACATAAAGCAATGCCTGGCACATGGTAAATGCCATCTAAATGTATTATCTGTTGTTTTAAAATGCAGTGCCCTTTTCTGACATTTTGTAACAGCCAACCTTTCAGATAAACAGCATAGGAAATGGTCTACCCAGAAAATACATTCTGTACCCTTGTGAGTGAAAATAAATTGCCCTTCCAAGTTGATAAAAAGGAGACCCTGAAAGAGACAGTTCTTTGTGGATACAGGGGAGCAAACTGGAGTGTGGGTGTCATGAATCAGTGGAATCCTGAGGATGTCATCGGAGTAAGTGGTGGCCAAGGGCAGACAAAGGAGGGAAAGCTGCATGGGGAGCAGGCCAAGGGTGTCTTACAGTCTGACCTCTGAGTGAGTTGACTGGTGACCTTGCTCTCGGGATGTTTTTCGTTGTAAAAGATTAAATTGACGCAGAAGCGCAGAAGCAAAATGTGAGCAGACCCTTTCCACCCTGCTCCCAGCTGCTTTCCCAGATGGAAGGCCTGTCAGGAGTCGGCTGTGCATCTTTCACGGTCCTTCTGTGTATTCACAACACTGTGTAAGCAGCTGTGTGGGCCATATAGATACGTGATTCATAGATGTTTCTTCTCAGTGAAATGGAATTGACCTGCATTTATTAATAGGATTTTTTATTTTTCATCTCTTATTATTTTGTTAAACCCATGTTTAAATGAAAGTATAATGCTAAGAAAAACCCAGAATTCTGAGGTTATAGCTCAGTGACCTTTCAAAAGGGAACATTTGCGTACATGGCAGTCAGATCAGGAAGCAGAACAGCACCAGCACCCCACCCAGGTGGCCCTTGTGTGCCTTTCTCCTCCCCCTGTAGTAACATTTAACCATACAGATTTGCGTATAGTTTCCTGTGACTCTAAAGAACTTTTTCTATAGTACTTCGAGGTCCCTGCCAGCTCGGTCATTCACTGCTGGCCCAGGATACGGATTCTTTGATTTTAGTAATGAGTGGTAAACTTCTTTGGATATTTCCTACTCAGATAAACAATGGGGAGCTATTGAATAAGTTTTCTGCTTTCTTAATGGTATATTTTTAAGTCAAACTGTGAGTTCTAAAACTTCTTTCATAAACCAGAACCTTCTTCCAGCACAAAGGCTGCAGGTAATGAACTGTAGGGCGTGTCCAGCTACTGCAGTCTGCAGTCTAGGCATAGCCTCCTGACTACAAGCACCGGCTTTGTTGCCTTTGCTCCAGGATCTCACCACTGAGCTGAGTTGGGAGCTGACCATTCCCCCAGAAGTACAGCGTATCGTCAAGGTGAAGGGGAAGCGCAGCAGCGAGCACGTTCATTCCCAGGGCCGTGTGATGGGGGACCGCAGCGTGCTCTACAAGGTACGACACAGCAGCCTGGTATAGAGTAGGAGAGCAAGGGTTTCAATTCTGGCTCTAGGATTTGTAGGTGCATGATCTCCAGTGAGTCATTTAATCCCTTTGAGCCTAAAGTATTATCTGTGAAATGGGTACACTGTGCCCTTCTAGGGTGGTTGTGATGATCCCCTGAGAGACTCATGCTTAGCCTAGGGCCTGGCTTATGGCCATTGCCCAGTCAATGTTAGCTATTATTATTAGTGACTAGAGGCTTGGTGCATGGATGGGGTCCCTCGGCCTGGCCGGTGATCAAGGCCTATCAGGGGGCCAGCCAGCCGGGAGGAGGGACCCTGGGAGGTTGGCTGGCCAGCCAGCCCCCCCCCCCCACCCCCCCATTGGGGCCGATGGGGAGGCCGGCCGGCCGGCTGGGGGAAGAGGCTACAGGAGGTTGGCAGTCTGGCGGGGGTGAGGGGCCTCGGGAGGTTGGCTGGCCATGGGGAGGGGCCGCGGGAGGATGGCCAGCTTGGGGAAGGGCCGCAGGAGGACGGCCAGCCGCAGGAGGTTGGCTGTGGGAGGGCACTGACCACCAGGAGGCAGCTCCTTTGTTGAGCATCTGCCCCCTGGTTGTCAGTGTGCATCATAGCGACTGGTCGATCGGTCGTTCTGGTCGTTCAGTTGTTACAATCACTTAGGCTTTTTTTTTTTTTTAAATATATTTTATTGATTTTTTACAGAGAGGAAGGGAGAGAGATAGAGAGTTAGAAACATCGATGAGAGAGAAACATCGACCAGCTGCCTCCTGCACATCTCCTACTGGGGATATGCCCGCAACCAAGGTACATGCCCTTGACCGGAATCGATCCTGGGACCCTTCAGTCCGCAGGCCGACGCTCTATCCACTGAGCCAAACCAGTTTCGGCCACTTAGGCTTTTAGATAGATAGATAGATAGATAGGTAGGTAGATAGATAGATAGATAGTACTGATAGAACTGTCTGGGGTTAAACCTCAGCTGATTCATCAGAAAGCCCGTCTCTATGATCCAGCACTCTAGTTAGTAGTAAAGGGTGGGAAATGGAGAAATGACTAGTGGGCGCAGAACTGTCCTATGAGAGCATGTAGTCACTGTAGTAATGGACATTAATTCCATCCCCCAGCACAGCAGAGACTGAGCTAGGGGGAGATGTCATAGAGCAGGGTACCACGACCAGACTTGACGGGAAGTTCATTCGCCAAGCGTGAGGCAGCGCGCAAGCCTCCGGTTGGGCTGTCCAGGTTCAGACTAGGCTCTGCCGCAGACTAACTGTTCATTGTGGGTCATTCGCTTAGGCTTCCTGACTTCTGTTTTCACCGATGTAATGGAGATTGTAGCCTGTGTCATAGGATTACTTTGAAGATTAATGATAACATATAACATGATTAGAATGGTGTCCTCCACACAGTTAGCATTGTTATCAGTGCTGCCAGCTTGAAATCTTTACTGATGGATGCCTTCCATGTGACCGCAGTGTTTTGCTTGTTCAGAATGACCAAAATAATACATATTCTGAAGTACATTTTGACTTGTACTAAAAAAAAATTACTGTGTAATTTCATTCGTACGAGGTAAAATATGCTAGAATACTTGTGCTTTCATATGTTGAAGGCATAATAAGAATAGGGCTTTTTGGATTCATATTCATTATGCAAATTTTTAGGTTAGTCTCTTTTTTAAATAAACTTTTTTTGGGGGGGGGGGCTTAATTTTAGACTTACAGAAAGGATGCAGTACTCCATAGAATCCCATAAGCCCCTTCTCTAGTTTCCCCTTGGGGACCATAGTACATCTGTCTAAACTAAGACATCAACATTGGGGCAAGACTGTTAACTAAACTCCAGTCTTTATTTGGGTTTCGTCAGCTTTTCTATTAATGTCCTTTTCTGCCCCAGGATCCAATCTAGGGCTCCACATTGCATTTAGTTGACAGTTTTGCATGACCTTGATCGTTCTGAAGAGTATTAATCAGGTGTTTTGTAGAATGTCTCTCAGTTTTGGTTTGTGTGATGTTTTTCTCATGGTTAGACCATAGTTACGGAGGTGAAGTGGACTTATTATTTGTTTGAGTGCCAGGTACTCTAGACACTAAGATACATCAGTGAACAAAATAGACATTTCCTCTCCTCGTGAGGCTCTCTCATTGTATTTGGAAGAGGCCAATAAAGAAAGTAGACAGGTAAGTTAGAGAGCATGTTAGAGGACAACCAGTTTCATAGAAAAATCCGAAGCTACGAAGAGGGAAAGGGAGCTTAGAATTGAAGGGGATACATTTAAAATAGGGTGGTTAAGGGGGGGGGGGGGTCTCATTGAGAAAATGACACTTAAACTTGAAGGAGTGAGGAGTGGGGAAAAGCCTTCTGGACAGAAAAATCAGAGCATGCCTGGAGTGTTCTAGAAACAGCAAGGAGGCTAGCGGGACTAGAACGGGCTCTTTGAGGAGGAGAGTCTGGGCTGCTCAGGTCAGGAGGTGACAGGGCCAGATCACAGGCCATCACTCTGGCCTTTTGGCTGAGACAGAGCCACGGGGAAGTTTTGAGCAGAGAAGTGACAGAAGTGACTGAGGTGTAACAGGTTCATTTGGCCTGCTGTGTCAAGATGAGCCTGTTGTGGGCCAAGGGGTAGAGCAAGCAGACAGGCTGTTGTAATAATCCAGGTGAGATGATGGGTTGGTGACAAAGGATCTGATTCTGGATACTTTTGAAGGTGGAGCAATAGGATATGTTGATGCATAGGATGTGTGTGTGTGTTAGAGAGGAGTTGAGGATGACTTAGAGGTTCTAGGTCTAAGACACGCATGGGGAGCTCTGAGAGGGAGCAGGTTTTAGCAGGGGTGGAACAGGAGTTCAGTTGGGGCAAGTCAAGTTTGAGATAAGACATCTAAGAAGATATACTGAGCTGGCAGTCCGTTAGTCAAGTCTGGAGTTCAGGGAGAGGTCTGGCCCAGATACATAAAGTGGGGCATTGCCAGCACCCATAGATGGTGTGAAAGCCATGAGATGGTGGTCGCCATGAGAGCAAGTATAGATGGAAACGTACAAGAGATCAGGAGATGAGGAGGAACCTGCCAGAGAGATGAGAAGGCGTGGCCAGTAAGGCAAAAAGAAAACCAGGGAGCATGTGTCCTGGACGCCAGGTGGAGAAAGTGCTTCAGGCAGGAGTGATCCCGTGTCACATGGTACTAGTAGGTCATGTAAGGAGAGAACTGAGGCTTATCCGTTGAGTCAGTGATAGGGAGGACACTGGTGGAGAGAAATAGCGTTGCTGGAGCAGTGTCCTTAGGCCAGCGAATGGGCAGACCTGGGTAGAATCTTGAGTTACCAATGTCTGTGACTTGAGCAGGTTGCTTAACTCCTGTAAGACATTGCATCTTAAAATGTGGGTAATAATAGTAGCTACTTTGCAAAGTTGTTTATGGATTCAGTGAAATGAGTAGGCAAAGCACATGGCATGGCACTCAGCAGACACTAAACGAGTGCAGCAGTGACAAACTCTAAACAGGAAGCTCTTCTAACCAGGAAACCTGATTGCTCTGCCAGACCAGTGAACTCCAGGTTTGCCTCCCTCCAGGGCTCACCGTGGCGTGGAGCCCATGATGTGCCACTGTGGTTCTGAGGAACTTTTCTCTTCTCCCCAGAGCCTGAACCCCAACCTGCTGGCCGTGGTGACCGAGAGCACAGACGGACACCACGAGCGCACCTTCATCGGCATCTTCCTCGTGGACGGTGTCACTGGGCGCATCGTCCACTCCTCCGTGCAGAGGAAGGCCAAGGGCCCCGTCCACATCGTGCACTCAGAGAACTGGGTGGTGGTAAGGACTCGCAGATGAGCTCGTGTCACCATCAGGGACACTATACTCTGTGTTGCATCATTTGTGAGACATGGATAATAACAGTCACCTTTCGTCTAGCTTACAGCAGCGTCTGGCACATAGTAAGCATTCAGATGTTAGCTATTATAATTCCGATTTCCAAGAATCTGGAGAATTCTTTGTTTCCTGTGGTGAACTCTGGGTAGCCTAGAGCCAACTACTCTGAAAGCTAGTAAACTTGTTAGCAAGGAAGAAAACTGGGTGCTGGGTGGTTTCTCTCCTTCATGGGCGTGTAGCCAATCAGAAAGGTATCTTCCCATGTAATTTCCCTTGCCCAGTTGGACTAGCAGCTGAGCCCCTCGCTGCCCCCTCTTCTCTCTGCAGTACCAGTACTGGAATACCAAGGCCCGGCGCAACGAGTTGACCGTGCTGGAGCTCTACGAGGGCACTGAGCAATACAATGCCACCGCCTTCAGCTCCCTGGACCGTCCTCAGCTGCCCCAGGTCCTCCAGCAGTCCTACATCTTCCCCTCCTCCATCAGTGCCATGGAAGCCACCATCACAGAGCGGGGCATCACCAGCCGACACCTGCTTAGTGAGTGACTGGGGCTGGGGGGTCTCTGGGGTGACTGGGTCTCTTAGGCAGCCGCACTGAAGGACAAAGCCAGGGATGCATTGCTGGCAGAGCCACGTTTGATCATCATTAGGGATGGTTAGTGAGGAGGGCTTTATTTCAGCAGGAAAAGTTCCTCCTCTGGCTTTGCCATCCATAAAAGATGATACGTTTTTTAATTCTCATTTCTGATGAACCACTTTGTTCTGCATTTTTACTTCGCTCATAAAGGTGAGCCCTGATATCATTCCTAACAGATGGCCTGTGCTGACTGCAGCCACTGGCACGGTTCGGTCTCGTCCTTATGTAGTTCAAGCTCAGAACTTAGTGATGGTTAGCAAGCTGCTCTGTCTAGTTGATTTTACCAAAGACATTTGGGACTCAGAGCTTATCAGGCACTTGGTACTACTATTTTATTCTCAAATATGAGGAGGACAGACCTTTTGGCAGTTTCCCGTTAAGCCCCACTGTTTCTGAATCAAACAGCTCTCATGTCCTGTGTCCTCCCTGGCCTTGCTACTGCACTGGCGCACGTGGCTTGTTTGGCTCATGGGAAGGAGACTCATTGGTTGGGGCAGGTAGTATTGGGGGGAAAGGAGGAGATGAAGAGATCTGAGTGGCCTTCCGTGCTCATCTCTCATCATTACCCATTTCTAATTCTAAAACTTTATTTCCTGATGTCTCAGGATATGTGAGGAAACCAATATTTTCAAAAGTGGGAACCTTCATTCAGACACATGCGTATTATTAGATTATGGTTTTTGGCCATTTAGGAGCCTCAATGACTCCCCCCCCTTTTTTAACTCAATATTAAATTTCTGTGATAATGACATTTTTGTAGCTAGCCCTAATCTGGGGTTGATTGGTGTGAACATGCACTTTGACTTCTTTCTGTGCAGTTGGACTACCTTCCGGAGCCATTCTTTCCCTCCCTAAGGCCTTGCTGGATCCCCGCCGTCCTGAGATCCCAACAGAACAAAGCAGGTGAGACCCCTGTGGCAGGCTCTGACCGTAAGGAACTTAACCTGTAGGTCACCTTTGGTCCTCAGTCTGGTACATGCTGTCCTGCTGTGCTGGGACCTGGGGATGTAGCAGTGAACAAGTCTGACAAATATGTCTGCCCTCATGGAGTTACATTCTGGTTGGGGAGATGGAAAGTAAATAAGATGAAATGTTAGCTACTCATAAATGCTGAGGAGGAAAAAAGCAGAAAGGGGACTGGGGTTGTGCAGGGTTAGGGGGTATGTGTGGTTGAACTTCTGCAAGTGTGGCCAGGGGAAGCCTCTCTGAAATGGTGACTTGATTGAAGACCAGAAGGAGGAAAGAAGCTAGCCTTATGGAGGCCTGGGGGCACTTTTCAGGCAGAGGGAAGAGCCAGTGCAAATGCCCTAAGATCATGTCAGTGAGTTAGAGGGAGGGTGGGAGGCCAGTGGGGCTAGAGCAGCTGGTGGTGGGGAGACGGAAATGAGGTCAGGGAAGAAATGGGGGTTGGGTCCTGTAGGGAGTACAATAGCTTGCCACTGTTAGTATGTATTTGAATAATTCCACCCATCTTGAATTCTTTTCCCTTAGGGGTCTGAGAAACTGGGCAGCAGAAGGCACAGTAGATCTGTTTTTGCACAAAGAGAAAAGGAAAGAGGGGTATGGTTTAGAGCAGTGATGGCGAACCTATGACACGCGAACTCATTTTTTTGGTTGATTTCTCTTTGTTAAATGGCATTTAAATATATAAAATAAATATCAAAAATATAAGCAAATATCAAAAAATTTCTATATGTGACACGGCACCAGAGTTAAGTTAGGGTTTTTCAAAATGCTGACACGCCGAGACACGCCGAGCTCAAAAGGTTCGCCATCACTGGTTTAGAGTGAAGAGAGAATAAGAGTGAGACTATGGGGGGTGAAAGAGGGGAACCTGGGGAAGAGATATGGGGTGATAACAGGTTTTCCAGAGGAGTGGACAGGCACTCTGGGTTGAAGGGCAGGAATTGGCCCAGTGGCTCAGTGTTTTAGTTTTAAAATGGCTTTGACTTTCCTCCCCTGGTGTGAATACTGTTGTCTGTATGCTATTTGTTTTTAGATTTAGAACAAGGTAGGAATCCAGATCTCAGTCTTAGTCTCCACGCAGCTTGCTTTCTTACAGCCTTCCTAACAGTTAGCTGCTAAATTTTTAACTCCCTAGTAGACTTTGAAGGAAGATGTGAGGCTAGATATGTGGCCTGGAAAGTTCCCAGGACTCTGAAAGGGCAGCCAGGGGATCACCTTACAGCAGTTTGAATGCCGTCCCGACTGATGTTTTGCAGAGAGGAGAACCTAATCCCGTATTCTCCAGATGTACAGATACACGCAGAGCGATTCATCAACTATAACCAGACAGTTTCTCGAATGCGCGGTATTTACACTGCTCCCTCAGGCCTGGAGTCCACTTGTTTGGTGAGTAAAGCCCACAGCCACCCAGCTGTGACAGCCCTTGGGGACACAGCTGAGGGTTCCATTTCCTTTCATACCTGAGGATGAGGTTGTGCGGATCACTGGCTGCCTTTCTTATCCATTTTTCTTTCCCTCTGCCTTCCAGGTTGTGGCCTATGGCCTGGACATTTACCAAACTCGAGTCTACCCATCCAAACAGTTTGATGTCCTGAAGGATGACTATGACTATGTGTTAATCAGCAGTGTCCTCTTTGGCCTGGTGTTTGCCACCATGATCACGAAGAGACTGGCACAGGTGAAACTCTTGAATCGTGCCTGGCGGTAAAGACCCAAGATCTGCCCGAGAGTGGAGAGCCGAGGGAGAGTCAGCAAAGCTCCAGCTGCAGTTTGACAGGGTGATGGAGGATGTGTGGGCGCTCATCTTAGCTAAGAGTTGTGGGGGAGAAGGTGGACTCCCATGGAGACTCCTTTTGGGATATGTCTGGTGCCGTCGGTGGATGGAGGTTGAACTCTCTCTCAGCTGAGAATCTCAAAGCATCTTGAGGGACTTTCCCCTGAAGTCCAAAGGCCATTGCCCTATTTCCTCTTTGTCCATCTATGAATGTTCTGTGTGTTTTTTAAAGAGCTCCCAACAGAGTTTTCTCTTTTATGAGGCCTGTTCAAATGGATTTTGGTTTGCCTCCTGTTTCCCAGGTTAAATTAGAAATCTTTCTGTGTCCCTGCTTCTGGCTTGGGTGGGAAGGGAACTCGTACTGACCACTCCACCTTTACTGTTTACATTGGGAGGAAGAAGATCCGTCCTTCGCTAAAGTTTGAGCACTGATCCAGCCTCTCGTGGCTTCTCTGCACAATAACTCCTGGTTGAGGAATCTGTATTTGGTGTCAGGCTTATTTTAATGAAGCCTCTAGTTTCATGTTCTCATTCAGGTTGTAGTCTTGTTTCAGTTTATTAAAAGCCAAGTGTGTAAATAGCATCTTGGTCTGTGGATCACTGCCCAGGTCTTTCACCTAAGGCATGTGCAGGCTGAGGCCTTTTAATACTACTGAATTGTCTGAACCTTGAAGAGATTTCAGGGGAGGGAGGAGCTAAGCCGCCTGTTTGCAGTACCTCATGATCTCTCATTTCACCCACAGCCTGGTCTCACCATCTGATAACCTTGTTAGAGAAAGTCGTCCTGTTTAAGAACCTCATTATTTATTTTTAGTTTTATATAAATTGACCTGTGTGGGTCACTAGATTGCTCTTAAAATGAGATTTCAAATCTTACGGATCTTTAAGGAAAGGAGAAAAAAAAAGGCAGAGGTAGGAAATTGGCATTTTGTGGGTGAGGCATTGCCGATTGGCTGTTGTCTCTGCTGCAAAAGAAAGATGTCCTAAAAATGTTCCCTTGTCCCCGGATTTGGGGAATAATGCAGCTTTTCTTTACTGTGAAGAATGAAATGTACAGAGTAGACCTTTAGCCCTGTGGGGGGAGAGGTACATTCAAGCGTCTGAATAAAGTGAGTGACGAACGGCACTGTTTAAGTCCTTTTTTTGTGGTTTAGGAACACTTTGAGGCTACTCTTGTATTAGAGGGGACAAAAAGCAATGCAGAAATGGTTTTTAGAAAACTTTAAAAATACATATTTTTTTATTGATTTCAGAGAGAAAGGGAGAGGGAGAGATAGAAACATCAATGATGAGAGAGAATCATTGATCTGCTGTCTCCTGAACGCACCCCCTACTGGGGATCGAGCCTGCAACTGGGCATGTGCCCTGATCGGGACTCGAACCTTGACCTCCTGGTTCACATGCGGAGGCTCAACTAATGAGCCCCACCGACCAGGCTTCTCAGTATTTCTGAACCTTGAAGCAGCACTCACTTCTGACCAGCTATGCTCAGCCTCTACCTGTAGCTTTTAACTCGCTCTGATGGGGTTTTCTCCTCCTCTTTTTCTGTGCATCTGCCCCCGTCTCTTCATTAACTAGGTTGACTTTGGGGCCACCTGCAATGAATGTTTCACTTAAAGGAGAGTCCTTAGTATTTTGGATGTCATTATTTTTTTTAGTTTGGTCAACATACATGATCTCTTGGTGTAAAGTTTACAGCTAAATTCAGTGATTTTCAGTCCCTGTTGGGAATAATGTAAAATGGTTTATGGCTTTTGTTAATGTTTCCTTAACCTTTGACTCTGAACAGTAATTAGTTATTGATGAATGTGCATGAATTAAACACAGAATTATAGTTTTAAATTTTGGGGGAGGAGGGGAGGAGTTAAATAGTAATGTATTTTACCCCACCCACCCTCTTCTTAAAACTGTAGCTTATTGATTTAATGCCATTTTTGCAAGGGACTGATATTTGCTCCCTTTCTCCTACCCCCAACAATGAAGGGTGAGCATGCTCTTATGCAGATAATACAGTTTTATCACTGACCCTCAATTTGATAAGTACCAAAACAAGTTAAAGAGTTTAAACTTTTCTGAAACCCAAATAATTTTTGTTAGCATTCCTCCAATATTTATTTTGCTTAGAGTCTACAATTCTAAATTGGGAGTCGACTCATTCTGCCTTTCTCTATGGAGTAGAATTCTGGGCCTTGACTATTTTGTGTGCCCTGGAGCAGACGTGAAACTTCTTTAATCATTCCTTTGGCCTCTGATTAGCCATAAATCTGTCAGGCTCTTTCATTTTAAAGAGAGGATGTTACTCCTCTCCTCTGCTTTAAAGAGTGCAAAACTGTATAGCTCCATGCTTCTTGAGCACAAACAGAAGATACACCCCAGGAAGTTTAATGTAGACCTCCTTGGCCAGTATCTCACCTCCTTACAAAAAGCACTTGGTTGAAACAGACACATAGACACTGAGAGCGGACTGGTGGTTGCCAGAGGGGAGGGGGATGAAGGCGGGGGCGGGGCGGGGAAGGGCTGGGAAAAAGAAGTGAAGCAATTTATAAGTACAGATTGGTACTACAAAATAGTCATAGGGATGTAAAGTACAGCATAGGGGATATGGTCTATAATATTGCACTAACTCTGTATAGTGGCAGTTGGGTACTGGAAATATTGAAGGGGAAATACTATGTAAAGTATATGATTATTTAACCACTATGCTGTACACCTGAAACCAATACAAAATAATACTGAAAGTAAACTGTAATTGAAGAATAAAAATAAAAATGATTTTTTTAAAAAGCTCTTGGTACAGCTTACACACCATAAACGATACACAACAAAATAAAATGAAAATTAAGGTGAAAACAGCAACGAGAGTGAAAAACACAATTCAAAGGAGAGTGGTTCAGACACAGTGTGTTGGGTCCCCGACCCCCAGTGTATATATAATTTGTCTTTTCTTCAAGCTAAAGCCAGTCCCTAGCTTAAGCCCGACCAGCAGGGACCTAGCTGTGCACCTAGATGGAATTTTTGGGACAGCATTTTGTCGTAGCCTACCTTCAGGAATGGATTTTAGAACTTGGTGTTGGATTTATTCTAGAGATGTTAAGGATGTTGTTTATTGTATGTAGAGAAACAAGGAGGAATTTCCCTGTGGGCTCAGTATCAGAATAGTTGTCTCTTTTAAATTACTCATAAATACACTGGCTAGATTATTATGTCCAGCCAGATTATTATGACCACCCCATCAGTACTTCATTGACACTTCCCTAAGCAAATACTCTCAAGGTTTTATTATTTGCATAACTAATTCACTTCATTGTACTGATGGGGTGGGTGGTCATAATAATCTGGCCGGTCATAATAATCTGGCCACTCAGTGTATATTTTCCCTTGATTTTATTATTTTTTTAAAATATATTTTTATTGATTTCAGAGAGGTAGGGAGAGGGAGAGAGAGACAGAAACATCAATGATGAGAGAGAATCATTGATCGGCTGCCTTCTGCATGCCCCGTACTGCCCGAAACCCAGGCATATGCCCTTGACCGGAATCGAACCCAGGACCTTTCAGCCCATAGGCCGACGCTCTATCCACTGGGCCAAACCAGCTAGGGCTCCCTTGATTTTAAATAGAACATGCATGTTGTAGAAAAAAAAAATTTCAATGCAAAAATTACTGTGGACTGCCCTAACCGGTTTGGCTCAGTGGATAGAGCGTCGGCCAGCCTGTGGACTGAAGGATCCCAGGTTCGATTCCGGTCAAGGGCATGTACCTTGGTTGCAGGCAATCCGCAGTAGGGGGTGTGCAGGAGGCAGCTGATCGATATTTCTCTCTCATCGATGTTTCTAACTCTATCCCTCTCCCTTCCTCTCTGTAAACAATCAATAAAATATATTTTTTAAAAAATTACTGTGGACTAATACTAATAATTAATCATATGGTAGCCAGTTTAGTGTCCTTGTGTTACAGGTTCTTTCTTAATGGAATCATGCTATTTAATTCTATTTGTTTTTTCAACTACTGCATCTTAAACATCATGTTTTCATGAAAGAGGCCTTAAATTCTTTCTGGAACAAAATATGATAGAAATTTTAGATTTGTAATTTGACTACCCTTATGAACTGATATTCTTTTTTTAAAGCTTGTTACATAAGCTACAATGATCAGAATTATTCCAAGACTATTTACTGACTTCTGCTCATTTAAAATTTTGTTTTTAAGTAATGAATTATTGTTTCTCTACATTCCTTAGTTGGAATGCTTTTTTCCCTTCTCAAAATATGGCTTGTCTCAAATCTAAAATCCTCCCTAAAACCTTCCCTGTTGATTTTGGCTCCCCAGAACCTTTGAGTTTCCTGGCTGTTCACCACACAATTTCCCCAGTGGTGCATCCCAGCGTTTTATTACTTTAGTCATTTTGTGTCTCCCAGGGATTGGTAAACTGTTTTCTGAATTCCCCACTATCTTAAGCATGAAGCTGCTATTTTGACTAACACCTTCACAGGAGACAGGATATTTGTCGTTAGTTTCTTCAATTTATAGTGCCTTATGGTGACTTAATAAGGAATTCTTACATTGAAATGCCAAGAGGTAGTCCTACTCACCTTTTCTGGTATGCCCATGAACACAGGCTCTGCAAACCCTATTATGCTACATTAAAAAAATGCTCACAAGGTCAATATGGGAAATGAGCTTTGTGGTACCATAATTTCTATCTTAAAAAGGAATGAGATCTCAGTATATTTATGTGTACTTACATAAACAAAATAAAGAGAACTGTGATTACCTAGACTCAAAGTCCAAATAGGCTTTGAAAAACAATATTCTTTATAACTACCTTAATATTCAAAATTTGATAGTTATCATTCCATAATCAAAACAAGGTAGACAATACTTTGTCGCATTTATTTATTTGTTTATTTTTGGTAAAATGCAAGCAGAGGGACCATCTACCTTTCAATAATGGAGACACTGGTACTTTGTATGAAGGAACTGCTTCATATTTTGTTGCCAAGTTATTTATATTAAAAGACTACATACATTACCATCATGTTCTGCTCTCAATGGATGTTTCTCTCCCTCATCCTTCCTCTCTCAAAACCAATAAAAATATTTTTTTTAAAGACGACATATATTATTAAACAATACAAAAAAAAATAATGGTTGAGTCTCCCCTTCAAAACCTTCCCCAACCCTCTATGTCCAAGATAACCACTGAACAATTTGGTATGTATCTCTCCAGACCACATAACGTTCTGCAACTTGATTATATCAGTACTAGAGGCCCGATGCACAAAATTCGTACAAGAGTAGGCCGGCCTTCCCCCAGCTGCTGGCACCGGCTTCCCTCTGGCACCTGGGACCTGGGCTTCCCTTGCAGGCCTGGCTTCATCCGGAAGGATGTCCGGTCTAATTATCATACTACACTTTTATTATTATAGATATCACAGATAGCTTCCCATATTAGCAATAAGGATCTCCCATACCCCTTTTTATGGTCACAAGGTTGAAATTCTTCAGTGTTATTCCATTAGAGATTGTTGTTAGATCAATTAAGTACTCTTTCAGGGAAGTCTTTCTTGATTTACTTAGACCAGCGGTCGCCAACCGTTGGTCTGCGGACCACTGGTGGTCTGTGAGGTCTGAAAGGTTGGCGACCACTGACTTAGACCATCTTTCCTGTAAGGATTTATAACATAAAGGATGTGTACACCCTACCTCTTCATTTTTCAAGGAGTTTGAGTGTAATGTCAGTTGAGACTGACCAACCAAAATCCCCTTTTCCCACCAGCACTAGGATTATATACATTTCTAACCCATGGTACTGAGATGGTACTGTTTTCAATATAGAGACTGAGGTTATTTAGAAGGCATCTTTATAAAATAGCTACACACTTATACTGAACACTTTTATCTACTATTGCCTAAACATGCAATCTGAAAGAATAAAAGTTAAGCAGAAATACATTTAAAAGTCATATTTACTCATATAAGCTTCACTGTACTTCTTATGGTTTTGGTGAAGCTTTATATCCCAGGTGCTGTGATAAATAAGCTAGACTGGAAACTAATAAGCAGAATGCCAGTTTATTGATGATAATGAAGATGGGAATTATAAAGAGGATTAGAATACTTACGTCTGCTAGTCGGAATATATATATATATGGAATATATATATATATGTTCTTTCCTTTGAAGAAGTCTGGATAAGTTAAAATGCTATCATAAGTTTGCTTGGTTATTATGGAGTTAGAATAGGGGGTGTGAAATCCTATGTGTGGTTTTTTACTATAGGCATCTATAATAATAAAAGCATAATATGCAAATCAAATGAATGACTGAACAGCGGAATGACCGTCTGGATGACCTTCTGGACGATCATGCTATGGCATGCACTGGTGCCAGGCCAGCCAAGGCCGGTGCAATGTAATTGGTGGGAGGGCCCCACCATCACATCACCGCACCATCGCCCTGCAGAGGGAGGCCCAGGTCACCAGCCGGCGGGGCAATCGATTGCGGATAAGGGGGGCTCCATGATCACCCCAAAGAGGGAGGCCTAGGCCACCCTCTGCACAGGGATCAATCAGGAGTCCTGGCCCGGTGGGCGGGGCCTCCCTCTGCTGGGCGATCGATCAGGGGCCCCTACAATTGATCGCTCTGCAGAGGAGGCCCAGGCCATCCAGCTGGCAGCACTGCGGGTGTGGGCGGGGCCTCCCTCTGTGGGGCCATGGATGGGGGGGGGGGCCAGCGATCGATTGCCCCACAGAGGGAGGCCCAGGCCAGCCAAGCAATCGCATCCCATGCCTGTCGCCCGCAGAGGGAGGTGACCAGTGGCAGGGGCTTGGGGGCAGCACCACACAGATGGCAAGCAGTGGCAGGCACGGGGGCGGGGCCAGCTGCTGGCAGCTGGGAGAAGGAAAGCCCTGATAGGCCTTGATTATTGGCCAGGCCTAGGGACCCTACCTGAGGGGTCCTGGATTGCGAGAGGGCGCAGGCTGGGCTGAGGGACACCCCCACCCAGCTGCACGAATTTCGTGCACCGAGCCTCTAGTACAGTGATGGCGAACCTTTTGAGCTCGGCGTGTCAGCATTTTGAAAAACCCTAACTTAACTCTGGTGCCGTGTCACATATAGAATTTTTTTTGATATTTGCAACCATAGTAAAACAAAGATTTATATTTTTGATATTTATTTTATATATTTAAATGCCATTTAACAAAGAAAAATCAACCAAAAAAATGAGTTCACGTGTCACCTCTGACACGTGTGTCATAGGTTCACCATCACTGCTCTAGTATATGCATGAGACTAGAACAGCCGTGGGCAAACTACGGCTCACGGGCTGGATCCAGCCCGTTTGAAATGAATAAAACTAAAAAAAAAAAAAAAAAGACCGTACCCTTTTATGTAATGATGTTTACTTTGAATTTATATTAGTTCACACAAACACTCCATCCATGCTTTTGTTCTGGCCCTCCGGTCCAGTTTAAGAACCCATTGTGGCCCTCGAGTCAAAAAGTTTGCCCACCCCTGGACTAGAATATTCACTTCTGCTGACCAAAATACTCCCTCCCCACCCCAAAGGATACATTATAATCATTTGACCCCACTTTTCCTAGACTAAGTATACTACTTCTGTTAAGTGCCTGCCAAGTGTCTTTATACTCTAATCATAAAGCGAAGTATTTACAAAGTTTTTTAAAAAACTTTTTATTCTGATACAATTTCCGACTTACAGAAAAGTTACAATAGTACAAAGAATTCTCAGATACCCTTCACCAGATTCCCCAAATGTTAAATTTAACATTTTCGTTTTATCCTCCTTCCTCCTTTCTCTTTCAATCTGATGGTCCAAAATTTCGAGTATAAATTCAAAAACACAGCAATAACAGAACTGAGGAATATAAAAACATTTCACAAAAAAACTATTCTGATTTTCAATTTTATGTGCTATTTGTTTAAAGCTGAATAAATATATCCAAGTTTCATCTAGTAGAAGAATTTGTCAGTCAAGCAATTAATTCACATTGGCTATTACTCAACACTTAAAAGTTGAATGTTTACCTTATTATAATTTTAATAATTTCAATTGTGTTCTTTCCTTCTCCAGTTTCCTATAAGTCCTGCTTCCCGCTGTTCCGTAAAACTGACATTGTATTCTAGTCCTGCACAATTGCCAAAATTATTTGTCTCAAAGCAAGACAACTGCAAGGCACATTTTCTTCTGTTTTAAAATTCTACCATACAAAATGCACTATTATGGGGAAAATAATATTTGTGGGTTACAAATGACTGTATCCTATTACTAAATTGAATAAGGTTTCCAATCTATTTCCTTATATTCTTTTCTTTAAAAATATATTTTTGATATCAGAGAGGAAGGGAGAGGGAGATAGAAACATCAATGATGAGAGAGAATCATTGGGGCTGCTTCCTGCATGCGCCCCAGTGGGGATTGAGATAGCAACCCAGGCATGTGCCCTTGACCGGAATTGAACCTGGGACCCTTCGGTGCGCAGGCCGATGCTCTATACCAGGGGTCCTCAAACTACGGCCCGCGGGCCACATGCAAATACAAATATTGTATTTGTTCCCGTTTTGTTTTTTTACTTCAAAATAAGATATGTGCAGTGTGCATAGGAATTTGTTCATAGTTTTTTTTTAAACTATAGTCCGGCCCTCCAACGGTCTGAGGGACAGTGAACTGGCCCCCTGTTTAAAAAGTTTGCAAACCCCTGCTCTATACACTGAGCCAAACCGGCCAGGGCTATTTCCTTATATTCTTGGTATTAAAAACAATTTTTATTCATTGTGAATTACCAAAATGGAGCTACTCTCCATTTGTAGTATTCAATGCTGCATTAGGAGTTTCCACAAAGTATGCACTGACTATTGGTTCATGTAACTTTCTAAAAGCTTGACAGCAGATTGACTTCTTTTGGCTCCTGGGAGCCGAAAGTAGCCATGGTTTATTCACCTTATTGTTTCTAAACACAAAGAATCTATTAGAGTTTACTTCAAGTGACTGTATCAGATGGAATATTTTTGGAAAAACAAAAAAGAAAGCCAAAATATCTTGCCTTTGGGGATCCTGCAGTGACATGGACCTCTTGCTGTTGTTATTGCTAGACTGAGGAAGAATTTATAACCACTACAGTGTACACATCAAGTACATAGCTCAATAAATAGCATTGTGCGTCTGTACACCTAACCACCACTTGTGTCAAGATACAGAACTTTCCCAGCTCCCTCCTGGTCTGTACCCCCCCATTAAACCATACCGCTCAGCTATAGCTGCTTAATTCTGAAGCCATGGTTTCCTCTAAGACTGGCCTTCACTGAATTTATTTCTAGTATGAAATAGGTCTTTTCTTACTAAAAGTGCAGATCGACCACCAGGTACCCATTTGTTCATCCGCATCACACAAAAGCTCTTCCCAAACTTGGGCTATTTCAGGGCTTCAGGATTTTCATAGTCTCCCCTGGTCTTGCAAAGGTTCTTCCATTCAGGCGGACTTTGGTCCCCAGGCCTAGTGCTTGACGTCGTCCGCCAAGATCTCAGGTGCACAAGAATGCCCTTAATGCACGCATACCTTTCCTGGAGTCAAACGGCCATTTCCTCCTAAACCTGGTGTCCAGGTCATTCCCTCCCAATAAAATCTATAGACATTATGTCCTGTGAATAAAAGCTTACATTCTTTCTTTGCTCGTAGAAAAACAGGGAAAATGGGACCTTATGCGGCAACTGGAAAGAGCGATGCAACTACGAGCTGGTAAAATTACTAACGAGGATAATCAACACGTAAAGGGGATGTGGGTGCGAAGGCAGTAAGGACTAGTGATACCATAATAGCGGAGGTGGTGGGGAAGGGGACACTTTGTAAACTGTAAGGCGCTGTAATAGTATTATTATAGGGAGCACTGGGGGGTGAGAGGTCCGTGAGTGACTAAGCTTCGGCCTCCTCGTCTGGTCCTTAGCGGTCTCGGGCCGGAGCCGTTATATTCGCGATTCATAATGTACTTCCGCTGCCCTGGTCTTGTCACCTGAAACCAAGTGCTCAACTCACCTTTCCGGGGAAGCGCAGCTACTCGGTTCCCACCTTCACGAACGACTCCCAGGGCGCAGGCGCGGAGGTTCCTGCGCGCCCGCCCTCCCCGAAGTGCTGCGTTCGGCGCAGGCGCAGCAAGCCCGGCCTCTCCGCCCGGGCGCCGCGCTCCGCCTGTGGGGGCGGAGGCAGGCTGTCCCCGCGCGTCGCGTGTTTTGGCCGGCGACGGCGGCGCGCAGTCTGACGCGCCGATTGCGTCACTTCCGCCCCCTCCCGGGAGGCGGCGCTGGGCCGGTGGCAATCCCCCGGAGGGAGCCGCAGGAGTACGACGGAAGATGGCGACGAGTGGCGGCGAAGAGGCAGCGGCAGCAACGCCAGCGCCCGGGGACCCGGCGACGGGGGTGGACACGACCCCGGGCTGGGAGGTGGCGGTGCGGCCCCTGCTGTCCGCGTCCTATTCCGCCTTCGAGATGAAGGAGTTGCCGCAGCTGGTGGCCTCAGTCATCGAGAGGTACCGGGCGGCGGCCCCGGCGGGGCGGCGGAGCGAGGGGGGAGGGGAGGTCGTGCGGGACCGTCTGGACCCCCTTCCCGGGACGCCTGCTGCCTCGCGGGGACCTCCGCCCCAGCCACGGCTTTGGGGCTCCGCGGCCATGGTAGACGTGGGCTTGTCCGGGGTGCCTTCTACCAGCCTATGAAAATCATCCGTGCCTCAGTTTCCCTCCCGAGCAGGACTTCGGAGGGCGGCCTCTCGGGAGGGAGCGGTCGCCCCGGTTCGTGAGTGAGTGACCCCGTGATGCACCTGGCCCGGAGGGGAGTGTCCCCCGGGCTGCCCCCTGCGCTGAGGTCAAAGCGCTGATGAGTTTGCATTTCTCGCCGGCACTCAGGCCCCTCGCCTAGGCCCCAGCGGAGCCCGGGGCTGAAGTTGGGGGCCCGCCGCCCAATTGGATAACGGTCTCCCCGAGGGGCTGTAGTCACCGGGGCACGTGCTGTTTCTGCTCCTGAAGCCACTGGGGACCGTGGGTGGCTTTCGTCGAGGGCTGCCCTTACTGTGTGTGTCTGCCATAACGGTCTGGGGTCGAGAGCATTTCCGTGTGTGCGTCTGAGAGGTCATGTCCCCAAAGGCTCTGTGTTCTCGTTCTCTCTCAATAACGTGGCTTCAGACTCCTTTCCAGGTGGAGGGGACCCCGTCGATGGGTTGGCCCTTGTGTGCAGAGATTCTGAGACGGCGAGGGTTATGTTCATGGGAGGGCGGTGCTTGCCTCTGCCGGACTTACCTGGCTCGGAGCAGTCTTTCATCAGCAAAATGGTAGATGTGCTTTTAAGGCCAGTCTCCTTTTCATTTTTCTAGTCAACCCTTCCTTGCTTCAGCAGCTCCCCGCAGTCGCTAACTGGGTCATTTTAGCTTCATGCCAACAAGAGTATATCTAATTGTTACCCAGAAGGTTAGAAATTGCTATTTATTACTAAAGGAAAGGCCATGATTTGAAATATTTTATTACAGTGCTTATTGTTAGGTTTGTGTTGCGTTGGATGCACTTTTTAAAAAGAAATTATAATGAAATAATAGTTGGGTTTGGTAACAGTTTTGGTCACAGTTAACTTTACAGACTGGATCTTTCTATATAATTATTAAGCCAAGAATGTTCTGGAGATGTAAACAAGTATCAAAAATACTGCTCTGAAATTATGTAGCCTCTTTTTAACTGTTTGAAACATTTGGATTAGTGGTATTTTTTTGTGAATTATACTCGTCAGTCGTCAGTCACGTTACTTATAATGGACAATGCTATGCTTTTAAAAGAATATTTGCTTTTATGTTTTTGTGTAAGTGAGCTGAGTAAGTTATTAGTCATTTGTTGACACCCTCCCATACATCTGCTATTCTGGGCCCATGCCTTTTATTATTATTATTTTTCATTGATTTTTTTTCAGAGAGGGTGGAAGAGAGAGGGGAGGGAGAGAGAGAAAAAAAATTGATGTGAGAGAGACACATTGATTGGTTGCCTCCCACTCCCACCTGGACCCTGTCAGGGATCAAATGAACAAACCTGCAACCTAGGTATGTGCCCTTGACCAGGAATTGATCCCGAGACCCTTCAGTCCTTGGGCCGATGCTCTAACCACTGAGCAACTGGCCAGGGATGGGCCCATGCCTTTTAAAACTATAATAGTTAAGCAGCTTCCTCCAACCTGTAGAAGGAGCCAAAACCAAATGCATCAAACTGGGTTTGAATTTCACCCCATAAGTAATGGTGGCCCCTCCTACATTCTATGTTAGCTACGATAATCAGAGCTGCCTGAGTTTGTGGACACTCATAAGACCTCCCTTCATGGTTTAGAAAAGAGGTCCAAACTGATGGCTGTTTAGTAACAAACTTTTATTGGAAGGCAAGAGCCTCAAAGTCTTTGTTCTGATTTTTGTGGCTCAGTTAACTTTGAAAGCCTATGTGTCCTCTTCAGACTTTATGAGAAGAATGTGATCTTAAGAAAAATTTCCAAAAGAAACATCTGGCTTACAAGTTCTTGTAGTTAAAAACAACTAACCATATTCAGTGTTCAGTTTGGTGCAGAGCAGAGGTTGGCACACTTTTTCTTAAGGAGTCAGACATTTGCAAGCCATATAGTCTACTTATAGACTAGTCAATTTGGCCCCCTAATGGGCGGCGTGGCGGTGTTCCCAAATCTTACTTGTGGTCACCACAGTGTGAATTTCATGTTATAAAATGTTATTCTTTTGATTTTCTTCAGCCATTAATAAATGTCAAAACCATGCTTTAAAAAAAATTTGGATTGAGCTCATTGGGGTGACATTGATTAATAAAGTTATATAGATTTCAAGTGTACGATTTTATAAAACATCATCTGTATACTGTAGTGTGTGTTCACTACCAAAGTCAAGTCTCCTTCCATCACCATTTATCCCTCCTTTACCCTCTTCTATTTCCCCTCACCTCCCTTTCCCTCTGGTAATCACCACACTGTTGTCTGTGGACTATGAGTATTGTTGTTGTATTTTGCTTAATCCCCTCATCTTTTTCACCCAGCTCCCCATCTCGCCTCCTCTCTGACAGCTGTTAGTCTGTTCTCTATATTTATTAGTCTGTTTCTATTTTTTTCTTAGTTTATTTTGCTCATTAGATTCCACAAAAACCATTCCTTTTATGTATATACTAGAGGCCCAGTGGCTGGGGGGTGGGGTCCCTCAGCCTGGCCTGCGCCCTCTTGCAGTCTGGGAGTCCTCAGGGGATGTCCAACTGAGGGCTTAGGTCCCCTCTCCACAGGCCTAAGCTGGCAGTTGGACATCCTTAGCACTGCCATGGAGAGGCTCTGGCCACCAGCACTGCACTCGCCAGCCATGAGCCTGGCTTCTGGCTGAGCTGCGATCCCCCTGTGGGAGCGCACTGACCACCAGGGGGCAGCTCCTGCGTTGAGTGTCTGTCTCCTGGTAGTTAGTGCACGTCATAGCAACCCCTCATTCTGTTCCCCTGTTTGGTCGATTTGCATATTACCCTTTTATTACATAGGATGTATATTATTGATTTCAGAGAGGAAGGGAGAGGGAGAGAGAAACATCAATGATAAGAGAGAATCATTGATCAGCTGCTTCCTGCATGCCCCCTACTGGGGATTGAGCCCGCAATGGGGCATATGTCCTTGAGCGGAATTGAGCCTGGGACCCTTCAGTCCACAGGCTGATGCCCTATCCACTGAGCTAAACTGGCTAGGGCCACAAAAACCATGCTTAAATGTGGACTGTATAAACAGGCTATTGGCTGAATTTGGCCTGCAGGCCATAGTTTGCCAACCCCTGATTTGGAGCACAAAAATTAGTACTGTGCTGTCAGTATTGTGTTTCTCAAGTTTTATTTGCCTTTCAAAAAAATGAAATGAGGGTGTCAGAACGATGGAAGTATTTCTTGAATGTCAAGTTGTGGCCACTGAGTATAGGACCAGATCGGAGCCCGTGCTGTGCAGGTGCTGGGGGGGGCTTGCTTAGGTGCCCAGGCTGCTGCTTTACTTCTGTGGTTCCGCTTTCATCTTCTGCAGCTCCTGTGGGTTTTTTCCTGGTCTGCCTGCTATGCTTTTCTTCCTTGCCTCCAGGGATCTTCTATTTTTCTGTTGCAATCTGGCTACTTTCTGTTTCCCTTTCTGATGTCCTGGTTCCATCATGCCAGCTCTTACTTTCTATCTGGCAGCCTATTAACCCATTGAATTCCTCCTTTTCTGACTATTGGGGATGATGACAAATGTCTTAAGAGACTGCTCAGTACCCTACTATTCTGCTTTCTGCCCCTGTTCTTTCATACTTTTATAGTTGGAATTGACCTCTGGATTAGAAGAAAAGGTAGTTAAGGAAAAATTCCTAGGTCCAGACCCTGTTATATTTGGCTTGGTAACCAAACTAAGGAAACAAAGGAGGAATGGATTAGCATGAATAAACTGGGAAGGTACTTTCGAAAGTGTCATTGGATATTTAAAAGAAAAAGGTAATCTGAGTTTACTTTAAAGGGGAGTTATTTTTAATATCTTTTTAAAAAATACATTTATTTTTTACAGAGAGGAAGGGAGAGAGAGATAGTTAGAAACATCCATGAGAGAGAAACATCGATCAGCTCAGCTGACTCCTGCACACCCCCTACTGGGGATGTGCCCGCAACCAAGGTACATGCCCTTGACCGGAATCGAACTTGGGACCCTTCAGTCCACAGGCCAACGCACTATCCACTGAGCCAAATTGGTTAAGGCTATTTTTAATATCTTTATGGTTGAAAGTATTACAGATGTTCCTCTTTATCCCCCATTGACCCCTTCTAGCTTGCACCCGCTCCCCCAGAAAGGGGAGTTATTTTTATTTCTACTGTCTGTGGCTAGCATGTCTTTTAGTAGTAAAGACTGAAAGTCTTAATGGAGCACATGTTACCTGTGGAATTAATATAATTGCTGAATGTAGCCTTATGTTTTAAGGTACTATAAAAAAATATCCTTTCTTAACTTCGTGCAAGATATGGTGGTGAGCATGGCTGTCTCTGAACAATTTGATGGACTCTTTGTTGATTACAAAAAGAAATTGCCTCTTTCCTTTGAGCCAGTCCTTCTTAGGCTGTCCTGGCCTCCCTAGTGATAAGCCTCTTTGAGTCTCTGCCTCCCAGTTATTTGATAAAATTTCAGCCAGAGAGACCTACTTGGGAAGGCAGAAGCTGTTGCAATAGCCTCATTAGATAATGCAGAGTCATTTCCTAAAAATCTTTTTTTAATGTATTTTTATTGATTTCAGAGAGGAAGGGAGAGGGAGAGAGAGATAGAGACACCAATGATGAGAGAGAATCATTTATCGGTTGCTTCCTGCACGCCCCCTACTGGGGATTGAGCCTGCAACCTGGGCATGTGCCCTTGACCGGAACCCAGGACCCTTCAGTCTGCAGGCCGACGCTGTATCCACTGAGCCAAACCAGTGAGGGCCATTTCCTAAAGATCTTGAAAGGGAGAGAGGGATGCTAATGCCATGCTCTTTTGCATTTATATGCTATCGGACATATGTTTGTGATTGACTATAGAAAAAAAGCCCACCACCAACTGATAGAGTATCACTGTGAAATTAGTTCTGGTACTAGTTAATGTTCCCTGTCTTAGTGTCACATTCATCCCAGGTTTGTCAAGAATGTGAGGGACATATCTGAAAGCTTCCAGTTCTTTGGTTAATATGTATTAAATGTGGCATAGAGCAGATGTTCAATAAACATACGCTATTTTAAAATATAATTCATTAATGGATTCATTATGCTTATTTGTTTCATGATTGTATCATGAAACAAGTAAACAACGGATTCTATACTTGGAGTTTATGATTCTGATGAGGTAAAAGGGGTTAGTGGAGTTTCCAAAGTTCCCCCAAAAGATTTGAAAAGTATGTAATCTAAGAGGGAGAAGGGAGGTGAATCCTTCATCTTTTATTTTGCCCTCTCAGATTTCTACCTCTTCCTAAAAAAAAGCTAGACATATCCAGACCCTTCCAGTTCTTTTTATTTACATGTCGAAGTGGATTTCTCTGACCTGGCTGCTTAGCTGCTGTTCCCCTCTGTACTCTGCATCACATTTATTTTGTGTGGAATATGAACACCCCGTCTTGCAGCAGTGTGTCAGTGGTGCTGTTGCAAAGTTAGAAGAAGCAGATCAGATGTTTGAGGAAGATAGCCTGACTGCCCAGAGGAAAGAATTTTTAAGTCTCTTTATTTTTCTCCCTCTGTGTCAGATCTGTCTCCAATTTCTTCATCCTTCCCCTTCCTACCTAACTTCTTGTCCCTTATTCCATTTTTATTTTTTTTTCATTTCTTTCCATTCTCTGCTAGCCATCAGGTTCTTAGGGAATGCGGATGGGGTCAGGAAGTGTGGCAGCTCATCGTTATTAGGTGACTCATACATACTTGTTTCTTTAAAGTCAAGAGATATGACATTGTTATTGACCACATGTCTATTCCTTCCTTCAAGTGGTTTGAAAACTAATTTCCTCAGGTTTATCCTTAATTTGCCCTAAGCAAATTATAAGTGGAGCTCAAGACTGCTCCATTTTTCCCCCTCCTATGCTAGTGTCCATCTTTCCCCCAAAGTGCATTCTTATTTATTTATTTATTTATTTATTTATTTATTTTTAAAAAAGTGCTCCAGGCATGAAACAGCTCTGGCCACCAACACAGGCATCAAGCTAGGATGAACTAAGGACTGTATGTCTGCAACACCGCCCATCAGGTGTCTTCTTGCCCACTGCTAGGAGGTGCAAAGTGCGTTCTTGTTTCTTTATTGGAATAAGGCAATTGTGTTTTCTAGGGCAGGAATAGGGTTTGTTAAATCATATTGAGGCAACATTGAACCAGGTAATTAAATGAGTTTATTCATATATTTTGAGTTTATTCATATATTTTGCACCTGTTTCATTGACTGGGAGTGAAAACAGAGTAAGTTCATCCTTTGAGTGGCCGAGTTTTGATAAACCTATTCAACAGAAAACATGGGGGTAAGCAACTCTGAAGTTTTGAAATAAAGCAGAGAAGATTAACAACTCAGTAAAATACACCAAATTATGGGGTGGAAAAACTTTAGAACAATGAATAAGAAAGCATAAGGATGGAAGTGAAGGAACAACTAAGTAAATGTAGAAGTAAGGGGATTTAGCAGGGAGTTTTCTGATGAATGTGGTATGTCCCTTATTAATGTGATGGTCACTAGGAACTTTGCTACTTGGTTTAAAGGTTTTTGTTTCCTCCTTTTTGTTAACCTGACAAATAAGGAGAAATGATCGTTGGTGGGCAGGAAGGTCCTTGTACATCATGTGTTCCATAAATATTTTTTCTTGGTGAAGGAGTTGTTACAAGATAAGTAACTGATCTTTGATAAGTACCCATTTATCCATGATAAATCCCCAAATAGCAAAATGTTTGCAATGCCAGACTCTTAAGTGCTATTTGAGGTAGTTCATCATTCACATTGGCACCTTCTGAATCTTGAGCTTGGCTTTTTGGCTTCTGTGTTGCTTTGGCATGTGGGTAGAATCCTTACTGTTTACATTTCCCTTCCTAGGCTGATACTTGTGGTTAGAGAATTAACTCATTGAGGAAACTATGTAACCACATTGCTCTGCTTGTTAATAAAATACAGTTTAGTCTTTTGCCTTCTTGTTTCATGGATTGTGGATTAGCATCTGATTTGAAAGAGAGAATGACATAAATGTATCCAGCCTTTAGACCTAGTTGGGCTCTAGACTTTCACTGAAGAGGGCATTTCTTCAGCCAAAGATCAGGGATGTGATTAAAAATCACCGAATCTGTGCCCTGGCCTGGTGGCTTAGTTGCTTGGAACATCATTCGTACACCAAAGGATTGTGGATTCAATTCCCGGGCAGGGCACATACCCAGGTTGTAGGTTCGATCCCTGGTTGAGGCACGTACAGGAGGTAACCAGTCGATATTTCTCTCACATAGATGTTTCTTTCTCTCAAAATCAGTAAAAAGCATATCCTCAGGTGAGGATTAAAAAAAAAAAATCACCGAATTTGTTGTGATCTAGCTGTATTCTACCAGGAAAGGAGTGGGGTCAAGGAGAACTCTGGTACCTAGTGAATTTTAGGTTTGGGCAACAATTAGATTATTTCCTCCCTTGAGTTACTGATTGTTTATAAAGTTATTGCATATGGACTAGTCTTGTTTGGTCTTCATAAGGGATCACTGTAATCTGTCTTACCACGAACAGTATTTTAAGGGCTTTGGGCTACCCCTTTTGGCAAGTACATGATATTACTTGATTTTGGTCTTTGCCAATCAGTAATATAGGACAAAATGGTATCCTGTTATGTTTTTACTTGAATTTCCTTTAGCCTTTGCCATTCACTAAACCAGATACCTTGAACAGGTACTTAATTTTAATTCTCTAAGCTTCACATTCTCAGTCTTGAATGTAGGGATGATAACAGTGCCTTCCAAGTAAAGTTGCTATAAGAATTAAGTAAGATAATACCTATAAATGAATGGGTAGGGTATCTGGCATATGGTAAGCACTAAATAAATCTTGGCCAAATTATTTTCTTTGTAGTGAATCAGAAATCCTGCACCATGAGAAGCAGTATGAGCCATTCTACTCATCTTTTGTTGCACTTTCTACACACTATATTACAACGGTTTGCAGCCTCAGTAAGTATTCCACTCTTGTCACTCTCTCCTGAGGGCTTGTGAGTAGGGGGTTGTGTGTCCTCCTGCGAGGGTGCCTGAACAAGTTTTAATGAAGTCTGTATTTTAGCACTTTTGACCTGTTCACCCAAGAGTTCATTCAGTACATGTGTTGTTTGATATATTGACTGTGAGGCTGAAGTGAGTTACAGAAGTTTGACGTTAAGTAAAGCTTGCAACTGTCGGTGTGATCAGGCTCTGCAAGTTCTTTACCTAGACCAGGGGTGGGCAAACTTTTTGACTCGAGGGCCACAATGGGTTCTTAAACTGGACCGGAGGGCCGGAACAAAAGCATGGATGAAGTGTTTGTATGAACTAATATAAATTCAAAGTAAACATCATTACATAAAAGGGTACGGTCTTTTTTTTTTTTAGTTTTATTCATTTCAAACAGGCTGGATCCAGCCCGAGGGCCGTAGTTGCCGTAGTTTGCCCACGGCTGACCTAGACCAACCAAGAGGGATTTAAGAACTACTTTCTTTGGACACCTGTTCATATCCCATTAAGTTTACCTTCTTTACCTTCGTAATCAGAAGCATTTTTTTGACTTCATAAATGCACTTACTAGTGTGTTCATTTCTGGGGTGGTTAGGGGGATAGGTGGGTCTCAACTTGGGGTTGGCAGCCAGTAACTAAGGCTCTATTCCATACTTGGTTTTGGTGAGAAAGAGGATTCTCCTTTTGTGTCCTCTGGTATTTGAAAGATTTCTACTTCAAGTCTCTATCTTCTAAATTTTTCTACTCAAAAAGTGACCAAGCTCTTATTTTTCACTATTTCTGGATTTTTGCATTTTCAGATTTTTAATGAAAATTCTAACTCATATAGTTCTGAAAAATTGTAACATTTGTTTACTTAAATAGATTCTAAGCAAGTAAAATGAAAGGAAGTTCCAGGGTTGCTGAATAATCTTTTAGTGTCCAATGCGGTTTACTATAGGCACTGGCTACTGGTGAAAAAATTACTTTTAACTTGAAGGAACTTTGTATAGGGAGCCCCTTGCAAAAAGGCATTTAGAATCTATGGGGAAAAAGAGGTAGTATAGTTTTGTGGCTAAGGACGTGAACTCTAGAGCCAGACTTCCTGAATTTGACTCTGGCTGTGTGACTGTGGGCAAGCCATTTAACCTCTCTATGGTTATCTGTTAAAAAAAAAAAAAAAAAAAAAGGAGGGAGAGCAGATAACAATAATACCAACCTCAGAGAATTGGTTTAAGGACTAGTTAATATACTTGCAGTTCTTGGTGCTTACAATGATGTATAGTGGGGCCTTGACTTACGAGTTTAATTCGTTCCGTGACGGAGCTCGTAACTCAAATTACTCGTATGTCAAATCAAGAAGTGAACGAGTGAGACACGTGATGCTGGGCTGATGTTGTGGCGTTCACTGTGACGTTCACTGCGCCAACTAGCGGTGGGGTATCTGAAGCTGGCTCGTAACCCGAATTTTAGCTCGCAACTCAAAGCAAAAAACCGGAATCGAACCTGGGACCCTAAAGTCCGCAGGCTGATGCTCTATCCATTGAGCCAAACCAGGTAGTGTATTTCTTATTATAATTATCTTCATTTCTAGTAAATATAAGGTAAGTTGATTTGTAAGCAATTGATGGTTTTCAATGCCAAGATGCTCTTGTGCCCCCTTGGGTTGTTGGTTCTGAACAATTATTATCATGGAAATATTGGAAATGTTGGATATATGGAGCTCAATAAATGTTTTGTTTGATATATTGACTGTGAGGCTGAAGTGAGTTACAGAAATTTGAGGTTAAGAAAAGCTTATTACTTTCTCAGTTCCCCGGAACCAACTTCAGTCGGTGGCAGCAGCCTGTAAAGTCCTGATTGAGTTTTCTCTCCTACGCCTGGAGAATCCAGATGAGGCTTGTGCTGTGTCCCAGGTGAGAGTGATGGGCTCATCTCTGGCTCTTATTCTGAGGTAGGATTGTGATTGGCTAGTGGAATGATGGAGAAGGGGTGGCATAGAGCAGGGGTTGATAAACTTTTTCTGTAATAGGCCAGATAGCAAATAATTTCTTGACCATCCAGTCCTTGTTGCAACTAGTCTCTGCCTTTCCAAGCTCTGCCTTTGTGGTGTGAAGTCAGACACAGACACTACGTAAATGCATGAGCATTACTGTGGTCCAGTGAACTTTATGTACAGAAACAGGCAGTGGGCTGAACTGGGGCTGTGGTGTTCTAATCTGTGGTAAAAAGGGCTGCAGAGGCTTTTTCAAGGATTCCAGTTACATGTCTACAGGGCCAGGTAAGTAACATAAAATGAGTAAAGCATGTAGTCGAGATGGGTGCATGACCCAGCTATAAAGGGCCCAATCACTATTTGGCTCCAGCTCACTGTTGTCATGTAGTAACGGAGACTCAGAGGCTCATTGCTATATCTTGTGAATTATTGAGAGAGATAAGAAATCTGGATTTGTACGTTAAACCTTCCATGTTTTAAAAAGTTAGTATAAACTTCAAATTAAAAACCAATAACTTTGTGAGAAATGTAGGGCAAACCTGCAAGCCAGATACAGTCAGAGGGCCATTAACTTGTGGTCTCTGCTTTAGTGTTTTTACCCGATTGCAGTTCTTGGTAGGAATCTAAATTTGGTCCCATGCCAGTTAGAAGTCTCAAAAGTGTAGGATCTTCTAAAAGACATATTTGAATTTGTTTTCCAGAAACACTTGATTCTCCTCATCAAGGGCCTGTGCACTGGCTGTAGCCGATTAGACAGAACTGAGATTATCACGTTTACAGCAATGATGAAATCTGCCAAGCTGCCACAAACGGTGAAGACACTCTCAGATGGTGAGTGTTCCTTTGCCAGGCCTGGTAACTTGGCCACTTCCCTGGCCTGCTTTTTCCGGTTTTGCTTTCTAAGGGCACTCTCCTCATCTCTCTTTTTGTTTTTGTATTTCACAGTGGAAGATCAGAAAGAGCTGGCCTCACCAGTAAGCCCAGAGCTGAGGCAGAAGGAGGTACAGATGAATTTTTTGAACCAGCTGACATCAGTTTTCAACCCTAGAACTATAGCATCACCGCCCGTAGGCCCACAGACTCCGGTGAGTTACTTCAGTCAAATGTCCTTATTAAGATGATAATACTAGAAAAATAAGTAACAAACATATTTTATATTTCTGATATAAAATGATATACATGCCTGTGGTAGAAAAAAATTGAAGAATACAAATCAAAAAGAAAAGTAAGGCCTGGCTAGTGTGCTAAATGGTTAGAGCATCTACCCACACCGAAGGGCCTGGGTTGTGGGTTCAATCCCTAGCACTGGTCTGGGCATGTGCAGGAGGCAGCCAGTCGATGTATCTCTCTCATACTGATGTTTCTCTCCCCCTCCCTCCCTTCCATTCTCTTTAAAAATCAATGGAAAAGGTATCCTCGGGTGAGGATTAACAACAACAACAACAAAAAAAGTAAAACTCACCCCAACTTCTCTGTCCACAGTTATTATTATTTTTGTGACCATTTTCTAACATTTCTCAATGTGAATAAACAAATGTAAAGCATGTTTTCTGTGAAAGGCATCACTCTATAGTAGTTGCAGGATATATAAAATATATTAAAGCTATATATTTTCCCCCTCCTTTTTAGGAAATGACTTGTATTTCCCCCAACATTAGAGAGGAATCTCTTCTCATTAACTGGGAGTCTGAAGAGTGTCCATGAAGTTGCTACTTAGTATGGACAGTTGGTTCGGTTCTGAACTCCAGGGCAACAGTCAACAGATGATCGTATCTTGATAGGCTTTTCTCATCCTTTGTTTCTCTTCAGGTGGAAGGAGAAAACGATGAGCAGTCATCCACAGACCAAGCCTCTGCAATCAAAACCAAGAATGTGTTCATAGCTCAGAATGTGGCTAGTCTTCAAGAGCTTGGTAAGACACTTAATTGGTTCCTCTACTGGCTTCTCTGCTTTCAAATATTCCTTGAGTGGAAAATAATCCAAGAGCAGACAGAAGCTTGTTTGTAAGGTCGAACCTTTTCATTAATTCAGGTGGCTCAGAGAAACTACTGCGTGTCTGTTTGAACCTGCCATATTTTCTACGCTACATCAACCGGTTTCAAGATGCAGTGCTGGCAAATTCCTTCTTTATCATGCCCGCAACAGTAGCAGATGCCACTGCTGTTCGTAATGGGTAAGGTGCTCCAGGGGACATGTACTTTACAGTCGAATGCTGTTCTTAAAAAGAGAGAAACTGGGTAGTTTTTATGGCATGCCTACTCTTAGATTATAGAAGCAAGCGATTCAAAGAGACACTTTTGTTCATCTTTTCTATTACATTCCAGTTTTCATTCACTGGTGATCGATGTAACCATGGCATTGGATACCCTTTCTCTACCTGTGTTGGAACCTCTCAATCCTTCTCGTCTGCAAGATGTGACAGTCCTCAGCCTAAGTTGTCTATATGCAGGTGAGAAGTTATGTCTGATCTCACTTTCTTAGTCAAACACAGGCATACTTTCCAGAAACCATGAGATCTTTCTAAGTACACTATCCCCCTTTACCTTTGCTTCCTTCCTTCCCACAGGGATCATCTCATATCCTTTCTAGGTGAAATGAGGTCTCAATAGGAATCTTGTAGGTTGTCCTATTGACTAACAGCTAGCCTTGTGTTATGTGCATATTTGGTTTTATGGTGTGTGCAGGTAATGTCTACTGTATGAAAAGCAAAATGCCAGTGCTATTGGGGTATTGAGGTAAGTAATCTGTAATTCCTGCCCTCAAGGAACCTATACCCCAAAGTGGAGAGCAGATAGAACCACATAGCATAATATAAAATAGGAGATGCTAAAGGCAATAAGAGAAGTATAGTATATTAGGGTCACCCAAAGAAGGGAGCGGTTGAGTGTTGCTGTGGGAGCAGGTTTGAGGAAGGCTTTGTAGAACAGGTGGTATCTGTTTATATTGGTAAATATGATGAATATTATTCTTCATGCTTCCACAAAATCCCCTTCCTCTTGATCACACTGCCTTGAGAGTGGGGCCTGGCAGCTGGTGTTTACTCTCTTAAGTTATTGTTACCATGACTTTTTAACTATCATAATCCTGGAATGTCTTGGAAGGTATAACCGTTTCTGATGTTTACTTGGTTCTGTAAGTGAGGATTTGAACAGTCTAGGAAGTCTGACTTTGGGGGCACAAAGAAATTACTGAAGTTGGTCACCTTTCTACATTCTCTGAACAGCTTATGTTGAACATCCCTGTTCAAATAGGAATCTAACGTTAAATGCACTTCCACTAAGGAAGGCAGTAGTCATGAAGGAATTAAGTTCTGTTGATGCATCTTGTAGGGCACGCAGGATTTTAGCTTGGCTATCCCTAGGCAGAGGTAAAAGCAGGACCAAGACCTTGGGGAACATACTGGTGTGTGTGTGTGTGTGTGTGTGTGTGTGTGTGTGTGTGTGTGTGTGTGTTAGTGAATGTTACAGCTTCCAAGAAAGTAGGCCCCAATCCCAGAGGGCTTAGGAATGCAGTCTAAGTCATTTGGACCACATCCTCTAACAGTAGAGACCATTAAAGATTTTGAAAGGTGCTATGATCTGAGCTATATTTTAGGAAGAACATTCAAGCAGTAGTATGCAGGATATTTTGGTGTGGGGAAATAGTAGAGGCAGGAGGATCTGTTAGAGGGAATTTGCAGTCACTCAGGTAAGAACACACTAATGGCCTGAGCTAGAGCAGCAGCAGTGGGAGTAGAAAGCTAAGGATGCATGTGATTGTGCAGTCTCTCCAAGCCCACTTCCAGTATTTATATGCTAGTCCTCTACCGCTGATCTTTGCAGTTTTAAATTTGGGGTTTATTAATTTCAATTTTCAGGAAATTTCTTGAATATCACATGGATCTCAGTGTGTTTAGTTAGTAAGGATTAAAGATTCTTTAAAAATTCTAGTTGGATGAAAGATCCCAGATTTGGTTTGTTGTTGAAATTTGATCACTTGGGGTTAGATTTAAAGAAGGAAATTTGTCCTTGATGCCTTCCAGAAAAACAATGTGGGATTTTTTCCCAGAATCTTAAAATAATAATAAAAATCATTAAAAATATATTTTAAAATTAACAGATTTTATTTATTTTTTAAAATATTTTTTAAATTGATTTTTAGATAGAAAGTAAGGGAGAGGGAGAGAGAGAGAAACATCAGTGTGAGAGCAAAATGTTGATTGGCTGCCTCTTGCACCCCCCTACCAGGGATTAAGCCTACAATCTGGGCATGTGCCCTCTGTTGCTCGAACCAGCAACATTTTGATGCACAGGATAATGACCAACTAACTGAGCCACACCGGCCAGGGCAATAAATTCTATTTTTAAAGCAGTTTCAGGTTTACAGAAAAATTGAGCAGATTGTATAGTTTCCATATACCTTCACTCCCCCACATACTTTCTCTTATTAACATTGCATTAATATGATACATTTGTTATGATTGAGGCACCAGTATTGATATATTATTATTAACTGACGTTCATAGTTTAGATTAGGGTTTCCTTTTTGTGTTGTACAGCTATGTGTGTTTTTACAGATGCATAATATTATGTATTCATAATCATTGTATCATATAGAATAGTTTCCTTGCTCTAAAAATCCCCCATACTTCATCTAGTATACTGTTGCCTCTTCCTTATCCTCATCCCCAACCTCTAGTAACCACTGATGTTTTTATTGTCTTCTTAGTTTTACCTTTTCCAGATTGTCATATAGTTAGAATCATATAGTATGTAATCTTTTCAGATTGTTTTTTTCCCTTAGAATATGCATTTAAGTTTCTTCCATGTCTTTTTGTGGCTTTTTAGCTCATCTCTTTATTGCTGAATAATATTCCTTGTATATGTACCACAGTTTGTTTATTCATTCACCCTCTGAAGGACATCTTGATTGCTTCTATTTCTTGGCGATTATGAGTAAAAGATACAATAAATTTATGTATGCAGGTTTTTGCGTGGACAGTTTTTCCGCTCATTTAGGTAAATACCCTTGGAGTATGATTGCCTCCTTTTTGTCTAATGACCCTGCAGTCTATTCTGCACAACGAAGCTGGATTCTCAGATCACTAATAATTACTTTCAGTAATCAAATCACTGAATTGCTTGTGAGTGGGTTTTTTGTTTCAGCTTTGGTAGATTCTTCGGACCATGCCATGATTGGAATCTGTGCATCTTTCTTTTTTCAGGTGTGAGTGTGGCAACCTGTATGGCCATCCTTCATGTGGGCAGTGCTCAGCAAGTGCGGACAGGGTCCACGAGCTCCAAAGAAGACGACTATGAGAGTGATGCAGCTACGATTGTCCAGAAATGTGTAAGTCACCCTCTGGGGATACGGTGCCTTGACTGTTCAAATGAGAGACTATGGCCAGTTCCTTTCTTCCTTGGTAGAGGAAAAGCCATGGGGTACTCTAGGTCTAAGAGGTAGGCATTCAGTTTGTTTATTTGGCAGATTGGTTGACCCTATAGAAAACACTGCCATGTTGTGGTGGCAGTGGACCTTAAAAGATGAGTCATCCAATCAGCATATATATCTGAGGGCTTACTATGTGTCAGTGTACTTTTAGTGGAGACATACAATACACAAGATAATTTCCAATAATGATAAGTGTATAGGATGAATAAATGTGTTAGAAAGCAATCTGGATATGTTGGGCCTGGGTGTGTTGCTTTAGATTGGGTGGAGGGAACACCTCTGAGGTGATGTGAGCTGAGGGAGCCAATGCCGTGTGAAGATGAAGGAAGGTGTGATGCAATTGTGTCATTGGAAAGTGACTTGAGGATATTTAACTCTCGAAGCTGAATTAATCGAGATAGGATTTAGCATGTATAATGAAATATGTCAGCTTGCTCAAATTTTTGTGTATGTTTGTGTATGTTGGACAGCTTGAAATTTATGACATGATTGGACAAGCAATCTGCAATTCTCGCCGGGCTGGTGGTGAGGTAAGAAGCACATCTCTGCTACATTCTACTCCTGTAGCGTCTAAGATGTGTTCCTGTCTTGTAGCCTATAAGAAATCAATGTTCATATCTTTCTTTTCTGCCTTTTTCTTATTTATTTATTTAAAATTACCTTTTATACCTTTTTCAACAGCACTATCAGAACTTCCAGTTGCTCGGTGCCTGGTGCTTGTTAAACAGCCTTTTCCTCATATTGAACCTCAGTCCTACTGCCTTGGCTGATAAGGGGAAAGAGAAAGACCCACTGGCTGCCCTCCGAGTCAGAGACATCCTTTCTCGTACCAAAGAGGGCGTGGGCTCTCCGAAACTGGGGCCTGGAAAAGGGTATGTGTCACTCCTGCCTTGTTTTGTTTTGTTTCCCTGACATTTTCTGTTGATGGGGGCTAGTTTAACTCTTCTAATCTCCACACCCAGAAAAATTTGCCTCCATACCCAGTTGAATTTAACAACTAAGCTAATGATCATAATCTGCTATCTCTACGTCATAGCTGTATGATTTTGGTGGCAGTGGACTCATTTTTCTCTGATCTTGTTTCCTCATCTGTAAGGAGAAAATATCTATGTAACATATATTTTAGGATTTTTCGAGGTTCAAATCAGGAAAAAAGTGCTTTTGTATGATGGGTTTGGTTGATGTGAAGGTGATGACTCAACTTGCATGTTTACCTATAAAAGCGAGGATTTTGTTATGTCCTTCTGGCTTGCTTCCTAAAATACTTGCTACTGTTTTGAAGAAATCTGGGCATTAAGCCCTGCTTGGTAGGAAAGAAGAGATGGCTTCTGTGCTGTTCAGGGTTTTGTTTTCTAAGTCTAGGCATTTCTGGATTGTATTTATTCATTCTGTCCCAACAATGTACTAGGTAGGTTCTATTCAGGCCTTGAGGCTGTAGCACAATCAAAGCAATGTCCTTGCCTTTGTGGAGTTTCTTTCTTTTTGTTGTTGTTAATCCTCACCCGAGGATATTTTTTCCATTGAATTTTAGAGAGGTTGGAAGGGAGGGTGTGTGTGTGTGTGTGTGTGTGTGTGAGGGGGGGGGGGCGGAGAGAAACATCAACGTGAGACACGTCATTGATTGCCCCCTGCACATGCCCCGACTGGAGCTAGGATTGAACCTGCAACCCAATGTGCCATTGACCAGCAATTGGATTTGAGACCCTTTGGTCCACAGGCTGATGCTCTAACCACTGAGAAGAACCGACCAGGGTAGAGTTTATTTTCTAACTGGAACGACAGAGAACAAATATACTAAGTTCATAATAGATTATTATATATGAACTAGAGGCTCGGTGCACAAAAATTTGTGCACTGGGGGAGGGGGGGAGGAGAGGGGGTCCCTCAGCTCATCCTGTGCCCTCATGAGATAATGACCTGCTGGCTTAGGCCTGCTCCCAGGTGGCAGAGGGCAGGCCCAATCCCTAGGTGCAGCCCCTGGTTGGGCTCAGAGCAGGGCCGATTGGGGAGTTTGGGCGCTGCCCCCTGTCATGCACAGAGCAGGGCGGATCAGGAGGTTGCGATGCCACCCCTAGTCACGCTCAGGGTACAGCCGATTGGGGGGTTGGGGCACAGCCCCCTGTCACACTCAAGGCAGGGTCGATAGGGAAGTTGCGGCGCCACCCCCTGTCACGCACAGAGCAGGGCCGATCAGGGGGTTGGGGCTCCGTACCCTGTCACACACAGAGCAGGGCCGATCAGTGGGTTGAGGAGCTCCCCCCTGTCACACAGAGCAGGGCCGATCAGGGGGTTGAGGAGCTCCCCCCTGTCACTCACAGAGCAGGGCCTATCAGGGGGTTGAGGAGCTCCCCCCGTCACTCACAGAGTAGGGCCGATAGGGGAGTTTGGGCACCGCCCCCTGTCACACACAGAGCAGGGCAGATCAGGGGGTTGGGCGGCTGCACCCTGTCACACTCCATTGCAGGGCCAATGGGGAGGTTATG